>NC_090443.1:372518298-372824965 GCF_031143425.1 Pleurodeles waltl | reverse complement strand
GCACAGGTTTGGTAGGTTTCCCTAGGTGCCAGCTGAGCTAGAGGCCAAAATCTACAGGTAGGCACTTTGCAAAAAAGCCTCTGTTTTCTGTCAAAAATTGTGATGTGTCCACGTTGTGTTTTGGGGCATTGCCTGTCACGGGCGCTAGGCCTACCCACACAAGTGAGGTATAATTTTTATCGGAAGACTTGGGGGAACGCTGGGTGGAAGGAAATTTGTAGCTCCGCTCAGATTCCAGAACTTTCTGTCACCGAAATGTGAGGAAAACGTGTTTTTTTAGCCAAATTTTGAGGTTTGCAAAGCATTCTGGGTAACAGAACCTGGTCGGAGCCCAACAAGTCACCCCATTTTGGATTCCCCTAGTTCTCTAGTTTTCAAAAATGCACAGGTTTGGTATGTTTCCCTAGGTGCCGGCTGAGCTAGTGGCCAAAATCTACAGATAGGCACTTTGCAAAAAACACCTCTGTTTTCTGTCAAAAATTGTGATGTGTCCACGTTGTCTTTTGGGGCATTTCCTGTTGCGGGCGCTAGGCCTACCCACACAAGTGAGGTATCATTTTTATAGGAAGACTTGGGGGAGCGCTGGGTGGAAGGAAATTTGTGGCTGCTCTCAGATTCCAGAACTTTCTGTCACCTAAATGTGAGGAAAACGTGTTTTTTAGCCAAATTTTGAGGTTTGCAAAGGATTCTGGGTAACAGAACCTGGTCAGAGCCCCACAAGTCACCCCTTCTTGGATTCCCCTAGGTCTCTAGTTTTCAAAAATGCTCAGGTTTGGTAGGTTTCCCTAGGTGCCGGCTGAGCTAGAGGCCAAAATCTACAGGTAGGCACTTTGCAAAAAACACCTCTGTTTTCTGTCAAAAATTGTGATGTGTCCACGTTGTGTTTTGAGGCATTTCCTGTCACGGGCGCTAGGCCTACCCACACAAGTGAGGTATAATTTTTATCGGAAGACTTGGGGGAACGCTGGGTGGAAGGAAATTTGTGGCTCCACTCAGATTCCAGAACTTTCTGTCACCGAAATGTGACGAAAACGTGTTTTTTTAGCCAAATGTTGAGGTTTGCAAAGGATTCTGGGTAACAGAACCTGGTCAGAGCCCCACAGGTCACCCCATTTTGGATTCCCCTTGGTCTCTAGTTTTCGGAAATGCACAGGTTTGGTAGGTTTCCATAGGTGCCGGCTAAGCTAGAGGCCAAAACCTAGAGGTAGGCACTATGCAAAAAACACCTCTGTTTTCTGTCAAAAAATGTGATGTGTCCACGTTGCGTTTTGGGGCATTTTCTCTCTCGGGCGCTAGGCCTACCCACACAAGTGAGGTATAATTTTTATCGGGAGACTTGGGGGAACATAGAATAACTAAACAAGTGTTATTGCCCCTTGTCTTTCTCTACATTTTTTTCTTCCAAATATAGGAGAGTGTGTAAAAAAGATGTCTATTTGAGAAATGCCCTGTAATTCACATGCTAGTATGGGCACCCCAGAATTCAGAGATGTGCAAATAACCACTGCTCCTCAACACCTTATCTTGTGCCCATTTTGGAAATACAAAGGTTTTCTTGATAGCTATTTTTCACTCTTTATATTTCAGCAAATGAATTGCTGTATATCTGGTATAGAATGAAAACCCACTGCAGGGTGCAGCTCATTTATTGGCTCTGGGTACCTAGGGTTCTTGATGAACCTACAAGCCCTATATATCCATGCAACCAGAGGAATCCAGCAGACGTAACGGTATATTGCTTTCAAAAATTTGACATTGCAGGAAAAAGTTTCAGAGTAAAACGTAGAGAAATATTGCTGGTTTTTTCACCTCACTTTCTGTAAGAAACCCTTGTAGGATGTACACAAATTACCCCTTGCTGAATTCCGAATTTTGTCTACTTTTCAGAAATGTTTAGGTTTCTGGGATCCAGCATTGGTTTCATGCCCATTTCTGTCAATGACTGGAAGGAGGCTGAAAGCACAAGAAATCATAAAAATGGGGTATGTCCCAGTAAAATGCCAAATTTGTGTTGAAAACTTGGGTGTTCTGATTCAAGTCTGCCTGTTCCTGAAAGCTGGGAAGCTGGTGATTTCAGCACCGTAAACCCTTTGTTGATGCCATTTTAAGGGAAAAAACCACAAGCCTTCTTCTGCAGCCACTTTTTCCCATTTTTTTGAAAAAAACAAATTTTTCACTGTATTTTGGCTAATTTATTGGCCTCCTTCAGGTGAACCCACAAAGTCTTGGTACCTCTAGAATCCCTATGATATTGGAAAAAAAGGACGCAAATTTTGCTTGGCTAGCTTATGTGGACAAAAAGTTATGAGGGCCTAAGCGCGAACTGCCCCAAATAGCCAAAAATAGGCCTGGCACAGGAGGGGGAAAAGGCCTGGCAGCGAAGGGGTTAAAGTACTCGGCCATTTCTCGACTTTAAAAGGGCGGGCCATTGTCGGTTTTAACCTCAGTGAGGAGACCATGGGTGGCTACAATTTTCTCCATACGAGATATCACCACGTCAGCTGTGAGGGCAGGTATGACCTCCACCTCGGGATACTTGGCGAAATCGTCGATCACAACCATAGTGTGGCGACCATCTGGGAGGCTCCCAAAATCAAGGCTGGCTGACACCCATGGTGCATCAGGGCTGGGTTCAGTCTCAACTGGGACATGGCGACTAGGCTCTCAAGAGGCTTGGCACCACATGAAGGACCTTACCACTTCCTCCACTTGCTCATCAATGAGAGGAAACCATACTTTAGATCTCAATCGGCTCTTTGTCTTGACCATGCCCTGATGTTCATGGTGAGCCAGCTGCACCACTCTGGCCGTGAGAGACGACGGTACGACCAACCTGCATCCTCTGAGCAGACATCCATCCGCATCTACAGTAAGTTCATCCTGAACATTATACAAACTCCTGAGAATGCGCTGAGAATCAGAATTTAGACTTGGCAGTTGTCTCTTCACCACGTACCATTGGTTGGTTCGGATTGCAGCTAAGGCCTTTTAGAAGCACTCATCACTTGCTGTAGCTTCAACTATCTCACTGACTGAGATAGGCAATGGTCTTGATCGTTCTGAGATGTACTTAACGTATTCCTCCGTCTTCTGGGCATCACATACTTCTTCGTCTGAAGCTGCTCGCGGGTGTCTGGATAGATAATCCGCTGGATTTTCAGATCCAGGGCGATACTCCAACTGACACCGGTAGTCCTGTAATTGGAGCATCCACTTTTCTATCCGGGGAGGAGGTTTTGACGCAGTGCCATTGAACAATGATAACAAAGGTTTGTGGTCAGTCGTTACCACGAAGGAGGGTCCATAGACGCAAATGTGAAAATGTCTACAACCCCAATGCACAGCAATTGCTTCTTTTTTCTATTTGAGAATACCTTTGTTCAGTCTCAGTTAATGATCTGCTGGCATACGCTACTGGGGACCAGTTCCCGCTACCTTGTTCCTGAAACAACACAACACCTAGTCCTTTTGGACCCGCATCAACTGCGACCTTGGTCTCTTTACTGGGGTCAAAGTATCTCAGGGTGGTATCACTGAACAAAGTGTCCATGATGGCTTTGAACGCTGTCTGTTCAGTCGAGCCCCAAGTCCATGGCTCAGATACTTTGGTCAGATTCCGGAGCAGCTCGTTGAGAGATCATAAGCCCTTGATGAATCTGCCACAATAATTCACTATTCCCAAGAAACTTCTAACCTCAGTTATGCACGTGGGCAGAGGTGCATCTTTGACATCATGCACATTCGCTGGGTCAGGTGCAATGCCACTGGCCGAGAATATGTATCCAAAAAACTGTATTTTGCTTCTCAAGAACTCACATTTCTGGCGATGCAACGTCAGACCAGACTCTTGGATCCTCTGCAATACACCTCTGAGGCGGGAATGATGTTCTGCGATAGTAGGTGCGTATATAAGAATGTCATCACTGACACTGAGTGTCCCTGGCAGATCATCTAATAGTTAATGTATCACGTTTTGGAAGACTTCATTGGCATTGGAGATTCCAAAATGTAAGCGCTTGTACCTCCTCAACCCTACTTGTGTGGAAAAAGTTGTGATGTATTGTGACTCTTTTGACAACACCAGTTGATGGTACCCTGATCGTAGGTCAAGTTTTGAAAACCAGCATGTTCCGCTAAGTTCACCAATTATGTTGTTGATCGTGGGAGTCAAAGGGCGTTCACAATTAATAGCGTTGTTAGGGAGGCGCATATCCACACAGATGCGGACTTCGCCAGGCTGCTTGGGTTTTCGGGGAACCACAATAGGAGAAACCCACGGAGAGGGCCCTGTCACTCTCTCTATAATGCCCGCCTTCTCAAGGTGATCCAGCTCTTTCTCTACTTGGGGTCGTAGGTGAAACGTGATGCGTCTATGGCGAAGGGCGACAGGTTGCACAGTCTTATCGATATGTAGTTGCACCTCTTTGGTCTTCAGACAACCAATCCCTTCAAATACTCCTTGGTACTGGTTCAAAAGCTCTGTTATCGACTCCTGGTGTATACTGAGTGCGAAAGTGACAACCCTCAAGTCTTCAGCAGCTTTGCAGCCTAGTAACATTCTGCATACTTCTTCTGCCACGTAAACCTTAGCTAGAATTGTTTTTAGATTCATGGGTAATGGTAGTGTTGAACACTCCTTTCAGGGCCAGTGGCGTGTTCTGTCCATAGGCATATACTTTGACTTTAGCTCTGGTCAGTATTGGAATCGGAGTCATTTTACAGTGTTCGTCCGCAGCTAAAATGTTGAGGCTCCTGTATCAACCACTGCCAGAACCTCGTGGGTGCCTATTTGGACTTGGCATTTCAGCAATTTTGTCGACATATGAGAAGCGTTTCCAATAGTGAATACTGAATGAACCACATGTACTTCAGCTTCATCATCATCCATATTGCTACCGTGTTCAGACTGGCTTGTCGTCACGTTGATGGAAGCGTTTCCAGCCTGAGTTTTGCTTGACCTGCACACTTTCACAAAGAGGTTTAGCTTCCCACAACCAGCACACTTCTTGCCTCTAGGCGGGCATCCGGACAGTCTGTGTGATGGTCCGCCACAATACCCACATTGCTTTGTCGATGGTTTGTTTGCATGGTATCTTGTCTTGCTCGTGGCTGGAGCTACTGTGTTGGTGGCTTCTTCCTTTATTGGTCTCTGTAGGGCTGCTTCCATATGAGACGCTCAGACCTTGGATAACTCTTTTGTGTGTCCCATTTGGAGAATGTCGGGTAGGGACCTTCCGGACTCCTCCAGGATACGTTCTCTAAGTTTTATTGACAAACACCCTTGAACGATTTGCCCTCTTATCTCTTCTGCTTCGTCAGTGAATCTGCACATACTGGCAAGATCTCTCAGCCTCATATGGAAAGAGTCTATTGATTCTTCTGCTTGTTGGCGGGCTTGCCTAAAAACAAACCGCTCATAGTCCGTATTGGCCATGGGCTTGAAATATCTATTTAAGGCGGCAATTAAAGTGGTGTGTATTTTGGGGGCATCTTAAATGACGTTTTTAGATATTTTGTAGATGTCTTTTCCTCCTAAATGTAGAATCAGGGCGCGCTTCTGAGCGTCTTCGACCTTGGTGGCCTCAAAATATAGTAAGACCGTCTCCACCCACTCTTTCCACACTATGGGCCTGGGCAGATGGTGCCCCACCCACGATGAAAGGCTCAACGGGTAGTATGGTTGACATGACAGCAGCAGGCAGGTATACTTATAATTTGCAGATACAGTCCTGGCACCAAACCACTAACTCTGCCATTCACTGGACCGCTGTCAGCACAGACAGCGCTGGTGCTGAGCGGTGCAGGTACAAAGTCACTGCCAGTGGCACTCCCCGGGCGTCTTCAGGCTCAGGTGGGTGTGAGAATAAGCTGGGAGGTGGGCCCCACGTCGAGCTGAGCTGTCGGCAGGAATCTCCACAGAGGCCCCTACACAGTGTGAAGTCAGCTGCCTCAGGGGAACCGGCCTCGTTCAGAGGCCCCTGAGGGCACAATACACCAGGAGCAGCGCGATGGTGAAAACAGGCCGTGGTGGGCGGGGCCGATACTACAGGCTCTGCGGGCGTCAGCATGTCCAGGACAAACACACACAAGCTGCCCTTCAGCATAATAGAGAATCGTGGGGCCTCCGCGATCCTCTGCAGCGACACGGATCAAGCAGTGAGGGCATGGCAGGCAGACTACGCCTCTGTGCCACAGCCCACGTGGCACGAGCACCGCAAGGAAAAGCAGCTGCCACAGGGCAGGGGAGAGCGGCGAGTCGCACCACCCACCCTCGTCGTAAATGTAGTGTCGACGCCTTCCGACACTATATATGGTAATGATGACGTGGCACACAATCACTGGGTTGTGAAATGTATTGTGGCCGGAGGCAGTTAGACAGCAAGTGTTCACATGGACGCGACCTCCTGAGTCGCTCCGTATCGCCTGCCTCGCCTCCCTTGGACACGCCCTTTATTTTTATTCTTGCACAAATAATAGTGGCACAAACGTAGGGGGAAAAACACATGGGGCAAGGAAACATGAACACCCTGTCCACCCCAATGATAGTAGTGTCCCGGTACCAGTTGCGTCACTGGTACGCGACACTACAGGGGGGTGTAAGAACTATGCAAAAGCGGCAATACAACACAGCTCATGAGAGGCTGCTGCTCGTGATGCAGGAGGTGTAGCAAAAGAAACATGAGAAAGTGTTGTACACGCAGGAGGCATGGTGAAGATGTCCGCGAGGAAAGGGTACATGCACAAGTCTCCTAAGGGCCGGTAATAACAAGCAGGTGGACGAGGTTTGCACTAAGTTACCCACCTCCCTCCATCTCAACTACATCTCCCAGAATGCATTACAGAAAAGGTTTTGAGTCCTGGACGTTTTTGTAATGCATTCTGGGAGATGTAGTTGTGTTTTGCCTCCATTGAACTAACGAGACTAACACACCTGAAAACAATTCACTGCAGGTGAAATGTTCAGAACTGGGGTCAGTAGCCTAACGGCCTGGTATTTGGCGGTCAAGGTAAACGAGGCAGGAAGAGTAAAGCCAAGGAAGGAGCACAAGCCGACGCAGGGGGAGGAAGGGTTACAGCGGCAGAAGGAGGAGGCGCTGTGGAAAAGGACATTCGGCTTAGGCAGGAGGAGCACTTCTCTCAGTGGCCGCCAGGAGGCCAGGGCTGGCAACCTTGTGTGCTCATTGAGGAGGATAAATCCCATCCTGCGGCCGGAGGCGGGGAGAGGAGGCGGAGGCAAGAGCCAGAGCATCGCAGCTGCAGCCCCGGGAGCCCAGGCAGGAGGAGGAGGAGACACCGCAGCCCGTTATCGCCCCCAGACCTAACGGAGCGCCGCGCCCAGCTCCCCAGCACCGGTGCAAGCATGAGCAACTTCAACAAGGGCCCCACCTATGGCCTGTCCGCCGAGGTCAAGAACAAGGTACGGGGCCGGGTAGGGACAAAGAATTCGAGGAACCCGGACGGGGTCTGGACGAGATGATATCTGGGGAAGGGAGGGCTAGAACTGGGAAAACTTGGGATCCCTCAGGGGAAAGTGTGTCTAGAATGGGGGTGTCAGTGTATGAGAAGAGTGACATTTTAGAAAATGGGGGAAGTCGAGGTGCAGGGGGTATGGCGTAAATTCCGGTGGTGTGATACGGGGGCGACTCTGTGGCATTTAATCAACTAAGTGGTACAGTCCGTGAGTATTGATAAGGACGATGGGGGGCGGCGTTAAAGCCATGAGGTCTTTTGGGAATGGGTAATTAGTTAGAGATAGGGTAGCGGAGGGGACATCGTTGTTCACTTGCAAGGAACTCACGGAAACGGTAAATCCTATACTGCAAGGGTTTATTTCAGTGGAGTCGCCGACCTGGGGCTGTCTCGGGATGCCCCAGAGGAGCCCCTAATTCCATGCCGGGCTTTCTCCCCACTCCTTCTCTTCCTCCTTCTTTCTCGCCTCTTCCTTTGTGCCTGGCCCGGGGGTGGGAGTGACCGAGCCAGCAGTCTCTGGGCCGGGGCAGCAGCATCCTCCTGCTGTGAGGCTGCATTATCTGATAAAAACACACGTTTCTTTCGATACTTCAGCTTTCTCGTATTTTTTTTTAGTTGTCTTCTTAAAGCCAGCGCTCTTTTTTTTGTTTTTTTATAACTCCGGTTGTTTTACCCATTTTGCCTTGCCTTTCAGTTCTGCTGTGTCGTTTTTAAAACGTTTCACTACTGGTTATAAATACCTTTTTATTTATTTTTGAATAGCAATTTGCATTGCAAACTAGCGTATTTTCGCACCCCGCATTTTTTTGTTTTGGTCACAGCTATTTGAGTTGTTATATTTATGTTAATTGAAATCCAATAAATTACACAAAAAAGGAAACTTTAGAGGAAACTGGTTTTAAGACGTCACCTTCCCTACGTCCTCGTCTGCCAATAAATCGGTTTTGCTGGAACTGGCGTATCGTTAGTTTTCGGAAGGAGTAATTGACGTGTGTGGCATGGCACAAGTCACCCCCACCCAATTCTGGTTGAGATAATTTGCGATGACGTTGTGTGATTCACCACAGCCAGCCACAGAGGGATAACTTTCTCTGAAAATTACCGAACTGCCAAGGTGAGCGGTTTAAGGCCTTGAGTCTGCACTTTATTCCCTTGTGGCCCGAGTAAACACAAGTCTTGTTTACAGTAGATGGTGTGGGTGAAAAAGGGGGCGTGGTCGGTAATTTAGTGAACAGGGTGTGTATGTGTGTGTGTGTGTATGTGTATGTATATGTATATATATATATATATATATATATATATATAATTTATTTATTTATTTATTTTTTTTTTTTTTTGCAGTAGTCGTGTCTTGGCGAGGGCAAAACTTCTGTTGGCTCTAAAGCGATTCACACTATTTTGATATAATTGGTAGGGAATATAATCAGTTGACCCAGGATGTGTAACCTGACATTTTTATCTCCTATTGTGTGATCCTGGTTAAATCAAACCATTGCACTTCGCTCTTAAGTATAGTATTAAAACACCGGCACGCCCTATTTTTGAGGTTGGGGAACTTCAGGAGCATGTACACATTTTCGTCCACTCAGCAGCCCATGGGGTTCATGCGCCATCTGCAGAGATCAGTGTAGCCTGTAGGTCAGTGTTTACACTTCTAGAGCGTATGACTCGGCAGTTATTTTGCATAGCGTAAGCTTTGCCCTTGGTGATGTGACGCTTCATACTGATTCAAACTTTTGCCCTTGATAATGCATACGGGATACAAAATACCTGGCCACGCCGCGCTTTTTTTTCTTGTTTGACAAAACGAGCTCTAATTATTTTCTTGCCAATAATACTTGTTGTTCACTGCTCTCCGAAACGGCAAATGTTCGAAGCGCTACAGCGTGTTATGTGTAATTTTTTGTGTACATTGAATATGCATGGCTGAACTAGAATGATTGTTTCCACCAGTAAGAAGGCGGGGAGGGTGATGGAACAGTGTGCCCGGTAATATGAGCCACGCCCTGGGCTGCCTCTTTGCTCTGGCCGCAGGTGAAGTGACTTTACTTCCAGAATGCATTGGGTGGCTTAATGAAGGCCCCGGATTGGAGCATTGTCTCTCCCTTGATGAACTATCCCGTGTGTGCATTCTATTTGACCTATCACAAAGGTGTTCTCCTTTATCCAGTTACCATGCATTAAGTTTTTGGACTATACATCTGGTCGCCTAGACTCTCCAGAGCATCTGTTCCGTAGAGAGATGTTTCATTATAGAGAGCGTAAAACAGATTAGGCTAACAAACTTAATTTCAGGCTAAGACCAGGTTCTCTGAATGGATTGTCAGATTTGTGCACTTTTTTTCCACATACTTTCATCAATATAATTATCACTATAGTTGCTGTAGTTCGCACTAATTTAAATAACGAATATTAGCATTTTCTTGCAGGCTCGCATTAGTGTTTGAAGTCGCAGGGGTGTACTGAAGATTTGATGTTTCTAGTTGAGATCCGAAAAGACTGAATTTGGGGAGGGACGAGAAGGTTTATGATTAATCTATTATTGACTAGTGTGGATGCACGTTTTACTTGTTTGCTTCTTTTCTGTTGACTCTTATCTTGCACTGTCTGGTCGTTAGTATGTACAGCTCTTGGTGCAAGTCCAGTAGATTTGTTGTTAAAACCAATTTTTACATTCGCTTATTTCACTGTGGAATGTTGTTAGTCGACTATTCTAGTTTTGGGAATCGACTGTTGCTAATACTCGGTGCAGTATGTAAAATAAATCTGCGTAACAAAAAAGTGTACATGTTTAATGAGCCAGGAAGACTCTGAAGCTGGCTTTTAAGAGCAGCTCCCGCTCCTAGAGAATGAGGGTCTGGGCCTGGTGGTGCTGCTGCTGAGCTGGGACAATGTCCCCTGGCTGCTGTCTCCCCCCCGGCCCCTTCCATTCATCCTTCTGGCTGTGCTCGCCTTCCCCGCCCCGAGTCTTCACATTCCTGCCCCATTAACGCCCAGAGAGGAGCGAAGATGTCCCGGGCCCCCTCCCTCGGCCTTTAATTAGTGACCCCCTTTGAGGAGGGGGAGTGCTGCTGTTGCAGGCCGCGCATTCCCGGCCTATTACCTCATGGGCTTCGGGCCCAGCCTGTGGCCGGCAGCACAGAATGCTCATTGTCTGCTCGCCGAGGGGCTCCGGCCAGCAGAAAGGCACAAAGGAGCCGGGGCTGCCCTGCTTGCTTCCCCCCACCCGTGCCCGCAGCTCATGGGAACTCGAGCTCTCCATGTGCGCCATTGAATGCCCCTCACTGAGTTCGACCTGCGTGGCAGACTCGCGCGTGACTCTCATATCTGCCCCCCCCCCCCCCCACAAAAAAAAAAAAAAAAAAACAGGCCTTGCTGTTGACAGTTGTTGGGTCGGAAGTATCCCCTGCATGGTATGTAGGCGTGATTCCCTGCTCTGAGTGTCTGGCTGCTTGACTTGTTTGTGTCCAAGGCATCAAGCCAGTCTAGCATGTGCGCAGGGGCCTTGCCAGGGTGATGTACACGATCTGTCCGGTAACCAAGGAAGACGCACCAATCATGTCTTCTTAGTGGACAGAGCTCTACTTCCCTGTCCTGAGTGTAGCATGTAAAACAGTGGTGACAGTATACTGTTTATGAATTCTTGGTCAATAAGTGTGTTCTGCTGATGCACCTCTCTGTGTAAAGTTGAGTCATTTGAACCCCAGAAACTTAGAGAGTAGGGCTATATTGACTGCATTCCTGGGGGTGTAGATTCAGACATTGAAGTGAGGAGGATGGAAATGAGGCTGCCTTTAGAATTACCACGAAGACTGCTATCAAGGGACTGTTAACATCTCTTCCTGAGCCTTGTTATTCGCTAGATGCAGGGGTGATGGCTGGGACTGAAGCTTCCTTTGCTCAAGCTGAGGAAGTTTCTTGACCAGGTCCCAGGTATGCCTGTCACTGATAACCGTTTTACAAACGCTGACAGCCAGGTGCGTATAACTTAAATTTCATTGTGTCCATATTTTGGGTCCTTCCACTTGGAGATGGCCCCGTTGTCCTGTTGTGAGAAGCATCTGTTTACACAAAGGTGGTGTCTGGGGAGCAGCCAGCAAAGGACACTTGAAAGGACAACCTACCTAAACTGGTTCTGAAGGTGAGACAGTGAAGTAATATCCCCTAGCTCGGTGGTGAAAAGAGGACTGTAACCCACCTCACTTAGTTTCAGTGTCCAGGTCTTCATGACCAGGTAAGGAAGTGTATTCGAAGAGCAGTGTGACCCTGGCTGGTTTCTGCCTGACAGTGTGCCTCCCAGAGCTTAGGAGACATCATCTGAAGTCTAGAGGAGTCTGTCTTGTGCCTTGAAACCTGTCTGTCTGTAGAGGTAAGAGTGTGCCTGGTCCTGCAAGAGAAGAGATTATCAGAGAAGATATCAGCATGTTCTCAGCAAGTGACTGAGTGGCACTCCAATTACTCTGGGGGTAACAATGATGATCTGCATCAGTTCCAAATTAACTGCTCTGCTGCCGGATACAAGGGACTACAATTTCTAGGGTTGCCTGGATGTGGAAAGGATAATGGAGCAAGAAAGTGTAGTATCTTCTGTAGAACCTAACAGGAGACGCAGAACTGAATTCCCTTACCATATACTGATTTTTTTTTTTTTTTTTTAGCTTTGTTGTGTGAATTAAGTATATGCGTGTTTTTTGTTTTTGTAAAAGACACACTCCTCGCAACCTTAGATTATTTTGTCTGTTTGTCAGCTGTTGTTATGAGCTCTTGTCCCCTCACGCTACTTGCACTGAAAACCTTTGCTTGCCCTCAGTACCGTGAGAGCTGAGTCGGAAGCGGCGAACTTGGCCCGTTTGCTGAGTAATAGTAGAACGGAACCAAGTGGCAAATTACCTCAACAACCATGGTTGTGACCCAATGCCCCCTGTCTGTCCTGTGGCTCTGTAACAGTGCCAGGCACCAATTATTCCTACTTGAAGGATTTTTTGATGATGGTTGGCTGCCTTCTTAGTGAAACTCCAGGCATAGTTCACAATTAAGATTGTTGTTTAGGTTTTTGTTGCATAGAAGTTTGTCATTTGAAACAGTGAAATTGTGCGCCCTTCGAGGGAAACCTTGTTGATAATGAACATTGTTTGTTGACTCTTTCCTGTTCCGGGGTCCTGGATGGGCTGATCAATTACATACTTTCAGGCTAACTACAGACTAGATAAATAAGGCCCATGTATGTTAATTATTTGTTAATGTCTTATGTTGTTATCCTGAGACTTTAAGTTTATCACACACTTGTACGAATTTGAATTTTTAAATATTTTGTAGCTGATCTTTTTCGTACGTTGTTAATAGCTTTGACACACCAGACCAAGTTGTTGACACTTAAGTGTTCTGAAGTTATGGAATTTGACACTCAGAAGAAAGGTCTATCTGCTCTACACCTGAGTGAGGAACAAGTCACTAGCTCTCAGCACACTGTAAGCAGAGTATAGAACGTATCTACTCACCTTCCAAACTAGTTTCCCAACCACCAGTACGGTTTTCAAAAATAGACAACCAGTTACCGTTAATCGACCCTTCCACAGAAACTTTTTCATGGCGACTCTGAAGAAACATTTTAAAAGTGCATCATCCAAATTAAGTTAGACCTCTCTGTGTGTCCTGATTCTTAGATTACCACTCCATTTTCACCACCTTGTCACTTGCGCCACAGAGTTTCTTCTTGACACCCACTACCAGATTTCCACTGATGACTGGCCACCATGAGCTGCTTGAGCTTTATGGGGTTTGACCTTTACCAGGTCTGCATACACGGTGGCATCTGTGACATACTTAGCCCTGTTATTAAGTTGTAGCAGTTAGCCATCAGAAGCTTTACAATGTGTGCCAAGGAAATCTTCGGTATTGTCTACCAGAGTAACACACATGATTGCTCCTTGTTGCTCACACTCCTGCCCTTTTTACCCATGTTCTTGGTTTAATTTGTGTGTCAAGGTAACATCCACAATATTATATTCTTTCAAGTAAATAAAACATTATATATTCCCTTGTCTGAATTATGATTCTTTTTGGTCCTAAGTGGACATGTTAAGGAAAGTAAGTTTATCACCATTATGGTTCTCACACTGACAGTCTGTAGCCTCCACATCACCCCCCCCCCCCCCCCACCCCAAGCTTATGTAACTTCCAGGGTGTGGCATGAAATATTACGGCACAGTATAGTATTGGCCGTAGGACAATATAAATAACAAGGGTTCAAAATCCATTATATGAAGAGGAGGTAGCTATTGAGCACCAGTGCATAAGCTGTCATTTATCCTAAGGCACACCAAGGGCAACTGAATACCAGAGGAAGAACTAAAAAAATGTGCTTCATCCAACGACCACAGTGGTAGCTGCCTGTGCCATATCTTATAGAAAGAGGGTAACTAGGAGATGGTAGGGATCATATGTTCCCTAAACGGAACACCATCATCAAACAAACCCACACACCTTACAGATCCTGACAGAATTCTAAATGCATCAAGCAGAGAGCAAAACATCTTTGGCAAGGGGCCAGATCCCAGAGGGGCCAAAATGCTCACAGGGCTAGACCCTTAAGAGTGTGTTAGTTCAGCACTTCATTGTAGCTTTGAAAGTGGACAAGAGATCAGGAGTTAATATTACATGGAGCTAGCGGCTCTCCTTCCCACCTAGGTTTTAACCATGTAGGCCCCTGAAACACTTCTGCACTTCACAGTTCTAGGTAAAAATAGAAGACATTTCAGATAGCTAACGCAAGATTTTGCCAAACCCTCGTCCTCTTCTTTACAAGGAGCTAGAAAGGGAAGATCTTTCTGGCATGGTCCAGTGAGTTGTTGGCCATTGGAAAGGGCCGTTAATTTAATTAAACCTCTTTCTGGCGTCTCAAATCTAAAAAAGCCCAGAAGCTAAATAAAAAGTCGGAATGAGGTTAAAGATTTCCTCTTATGTTGCTCACAATGTGCCAAGGTTAGGGCGTCTGTTTTGTTCTTCAAAATAAAAGATTCTGCCTGTCCCCTCACCTAGCTAATGACTTGCTTTTTGTCATAGAAATATTTTTCTTCCAAAGGTTTAGACACAGAAAAAAATGCACTCCTTCCCTAATATGGAATGTTTTTCATGATTTTAGACATAGAGGTATGACTTCTATTCTCAAAAGTGTAACTGAAGCTCTAGGAATGCCCAGGTGATGGATGATATTGTCATAGAACCACACAAGTTTGTCAGGTGATGGCCAAACCGAGCCTGAATCCTGTCAGTACAGTCTTTGGCCTAAACAAAGTTGTAGCTGCTCGTAGTGGAAAAAGCCTGATGCTCTAGAGTGGATGCTCAGTGGTCCTCTCTTGGTATGCTGCACAAGGCCTGTCGGTATAACTACGGTGGGGCTGGCTCCAATAACTCTGAAGTGAAACCTATTAAAAAGGCTCAAATGCCATAGCCATTTCCTAGCCGAAGAGTAGGAAGGGCCCTTTGGTGGCGAATCTGGAAAGGTCCTGATGACGGGCCATTGGGGGCACATAATATTACAAGGTAGCAGTGGGTGAGTAGAAAGTAGCTCATGAAGATGCCTGAGATGACTTTCAGAGCAATGTTGGATGCCACACTGTGAGAGAATAAGAAAGCTCATCCTGGTGTGAGCACATCACAAGTAAGCCTTGATGAAACACACCAGTGCCTTCTGCTGCATGACTTTGGCCAAAGAACCCCAGAGTGTTCTGCAATAGTGTTTGATAAATTGATTTGGGGGGGGTACCATTTGCATCAAGATTGCATTAACTAGCTTGGTGGGGTGTGGGGGCTTGTTGTGTTAAACGTATCTGTCATGGTAAGTGAAGATTACTTGAGCATTGCTTTTATACCATTGCAGGTTTGCTATAGTCACTTCTTTATTGCAACAGTGATACCCACATAAGGGAGGAGTGTTAACTACCTTCATGTGGAGCAGGTGCTGGAAGCACACTTGCCGCAGGAAATAACCCAGTGGAGCCCACATGCCGCAGGAGCAACAATGTTGAGCCATCAAAGGAAGAGGCATAGAGAAGTTTGGATACAAAAAAATGCAGGACTCTAGCTGTATAGCAGTAAGGTAACCGCCAAGGGGATGTAGCTTACTGGATGCAGGAGAGTGCAGTTCTAAATCTAGAGTCCATACTGGATTGCTAGTGCAGATCACTTCGTCTGTCACATATTTATCTGCAAACAAGAGGAGGGCTTTTTTTTTATCTAGCCCAAAACATGCTCCCTCTGCAGCACTTCCCTCAAATCAACTTCTGGGTGATCCACATAGTCACACGTGTGCCGCACTACTTTTGACCATGAGAAGTCTCCATTGGTCTTGCACTTCAGAGGGTTGGAAACTGTGCCTACCATTGAGCACTTCCCCATCACTTCTGCATGGAGTCAATACAGCATGTCCTCATGTTATGGCTCGTACTGTGGTTGTTTTCTTAGCTGCACCTTAACGTGAGTTTCTCCCGGGGTGGACTTTACAAATTCACATTCAATAGTGACATTAACTTGAATGATGCAGACATCTCCAAAAATTTATATTTGCCATTCATAGCTTTGTAAATTCTCACAATGTGTGCAAATCCTGATGTCTGTGTGCATATCTTAATTCACTGTAACATGGATTGGAGCTCATCTGTGACCTTCGTGCTTCTCACAGAGCACCTACTTTGTAAACTAAACCAAGCTTTCCAAAATGGCACCCAGGAACCTTGAGTACATTCTGTTGATTTTAGAGGGGGGAGGAACCTAACCCATATTGTATTAACTGTGCTCAATCAAAATAGGCATACCTTGTTTTCGTACATAAGTTCGGCAGTTGGGTAGACTTGGCTGTGTGCATTATCTAAAAGAATCATAGGGTACAAGCTATGCACCACTTGCCTCCATAAGCGTCGTGTGCATATTGCAAAAGTTTCACATAGACCATTAGATTATTGTGAATCGGAACCTAGTTTTTGGGCATGCACAGTGCTTAAAAAAATAGTTAGTCACACAGAGGGAGAATTGAAATAAGTTAAAATGTTACATGTTTGGCTCAAAGCTCACCACACCAACATTGTCTGCACCCAGCTGTGAGCAGTGGGGGGGGGGGGGGGAAGAGTAAGTACCTTTTTAGTTTGAAGCCTATCAGACAGAGCAGCTTTCTGGTTTGCTAAAAACATCTTGGGGATATTCAGAAAGCTTCCCTGGGGATGCATTCTTGTTGTTGTTTACCATTGGCTTTGTGGTTTGTAACTCACATTTTCTGCCTTTCTATGTGCTGGCCTTATTTGTTTTAGTCTGTCCAGCGTGGTGTGTGTTTTTTTTCTTTTTTCTTTTTCTTTTTTCTTTCTCCTCCCAAGGAGCAAAGCCTTTTCACACCAACTCTCCCTGTATTCCCCACCAGTGCTCCTTTCTATATAAACAGGCCTGTAAATCTTGTTCTTATCTCATCACATTTGCTGTGCCTTTAAAAACAGAGGTTTAATGTGAGGCGCTGTCTTCCGAGGGAGCTTGGTGTTTACTTTTCTTTCTCTGACTTCAAAGTGAGAGGATTTGTGTGGCAATCTTGCTGGATACTGGGGATAGGAAAGGTTTTTTTCAAGTAAAAACATTATTTAAATGAACTGCATTGTTCAGAATACATCAGAATTCGGAACACAGAAATGAAGCACATTTTAGTTCATTTTGAAATGTGTGGAAAACAAATACTTTAATGTGGCCAAAATAAATAATACACAAGAAAATGGCAATTCCACACGCTCATTTGTGCACTGCCTAGTTCTATAACTAAAAATAAATGTCTGTGCGAATATATTGGTCATTTCAATTTGAAAATGTTGTCTGTAATGGCAGTGTGCTACAACACCATGCGTAATCCACTCTGCACCATCCCAGTTTAAAACCCCTCTGGCCAATGCACTCCACTATGTTCTCCGCCACTGTACTCTAGGCCACACCAGTCTACTCTGGACAGCTCCACTTAACGCCACTGCACTCTATGCCAATGCACTCTACTCTGTAACCTTCAACTCTACCCCTTGCACTCTGTGCCAGTCCCCTGTACGTCACTCTATTCTACTCTGCTCCACTGCACTCTACACCACTTTACTTCACGCCATGACATTTTACGTCACTCTACATAACCCAACTCTACTCTGCACCACTCCACGGTGCACCACTGCACTCCACTCTGACCTATGCCTCTGTATTCTCTGATGCTTCATTGTACACCGTTGAAATCTGTGCTGCTATACTCTGCACTGCTGCACTCTACACCCTTGTATTCTGCAGCACTCTGCCTCTTCACACAAGCCTAAGCTATTCTCTGCCACTCCACGCCACTCTGCCACACTGCCCTCTACACCACTCTACTCTGTACTAATGTATTCTATGCCAATGCACTCTGTGCCACTCAACTCTGCATGACTGGACTGCACTTTATGCCACTCTACTCTACACTCTGCCACTGAATTCTACCGGGCATAACCCTAATCTATGCCACTGCAGTCTAGGATACTGCATTGTACACTGCTGAGTTCTATGCTGCTGGACTCTGCAACACTCTACGCCAAAGCACTCTACTCCAGTCCACTCCACCCTACGTGACTCCCCTCTAAGCTGCTCCAATACGTGGCACTCTGTACCACTCCACAACACTCTACTCCACTCTTTGACATTCCATTATATGACAATCCATGCCATTCCAGTCAATGCCGCTAACTTTCAGCCTTGCTGAACAGCAGCCACGCTGGTGTACAATATGGCTAAAACTCACTGATAAAGCCAATAGTTCTTGCATAGGCGAGACCTATTAGCTTTGCCTATGCTTATTTGATGCTCTTTCATTCTAAACATTCCACTTCCCATAATCATCCTCTTTAGTTTCTCATCAAACTCCTTTATTTCTCCAGCAAGACTTCTCTCATTTAAATTACTTTATATCATATTTGTAAACCCTAGTGCTTTAGGCACATGGGCAGTCAGTCTGCAGTCACAGGTTTACCTGAAGTTGGAGCACCACAGCGGGTGTCAAATGATCGTATCCTGGCTCATAGAAGTGCAGGTGAAGGCATATATATATATTTGAGGGTTTCCCTTACAGAGGTGCTCCAGTCCAGGCTGAACACTATGATAAAGGGCTCAGTGGGATAAGCCATCATTGCTGGCGTGTCCTGTGGGTCACAAATTCAAATCTTTGCATTTCCAATTTATCCTCCAAGCACCGCCTCCAACTCCCGTTCCTGGGCTGTAGTAAAGTAACTCAGACCCAATGGATGGATGCCTTCTATGCCACCTAACCCAAAGCCACAAGCAGTCCAGTACTTCAACCCCTGACTCACTAACACAGCTGACCTGGATGCCCCCATCAAAACATACAAAAGCTGCAGGTACACACCAGAACTCAGCACTATGAAAGGCAGCTGCAAACAACTGGAGAGAAGATAGCGCACCAACAAAGACGCTACAAACCGAGCCACGTTCAAGTCGTCCCTCAACCAATACCACCAATGATTCAAATATGCGAAAAAGGATGCCCTTGCAAACTGCATAGAGGCAAGTGCCAACCACACCAAGAAACTCTTCATCGTTGGTGAGTTCTCCTGCCCAACAGCCACTGAAAACATTATTCTTTCTTCAGAAGAACTCTGCAATGCTTTAGCGAATCACTTATACAAAAAGATATCTATCATCTACAGGAACTTTGAGCCCCATCCCACCTACGTCTACAGCCTCCTCACCCCAAAGGAAGCCTCTCCCGCCCAGCAACTCAATGCACGGGAACAGCCCACCACACCAAACACCATGGCCATCATGAGCTCTATTCACTCAGAAGCACTTATGGACCCTTGCCCCCACGGCCTCTTCAACCTAGAGAGCAACAAAATCAGTCACCAACTTAATACCATCCTCAACACCTCCATCACCACAGCCACCTTTCCCGACACATGGAAACATGCAGAAATCAGACCTCTCCTCAAGAAATCCTCCGCCAGCCTGGGCGAACTCCAGAACTACTGCCCTATCTCGCTGCACCCTTTCCCTACTAAAGTCCTGGAGAAGGCCATCTATCAGCAACTCACATGAAGAAAAACCTGCAAGTTTACCTGCTAACCACAGCACAAAGACTGCCCTGATCACTGCCACTGATGACATCTGCACCTTGCTTGATGAGGGAGAATCCGTATCCCTGAGACCTCTCTGCAGGTTTCGACACTGTATCTGACCACACGCTCATCAAGAAACAAGAGGATTGCATCATTCCTTACAGGGCGAATGCTGAGAGTCCTACTACCACCCTTAACTTTGGAATCCACTAGCTCCCTTTGCAGCTTACATCAAGGTTCTTCCCTCAGCCCCACCCTCTTTAACACCTACCTTACTCCTCTTGCTAACATAGTCAGAAACCACAATCTCAACATCATATCCTACGCTGATGATACCCAGCTCATCCTATCACTCTCAGCAGACCTCGCCACCTCTAAGACCAACTTCCACACTTGTATGACAGAGGCTGCAGACTGGACGAAGGACAACTGTTTGAAGTTCAACACTGGCAAGACTAAACTGCTGATCTTCGACAATTATGCCTCCCTCTGGAACTACACTTAGTGGCCTGACAAACTTGGACCCACTTCCACACCAGAAGACCACGCCCACAACCTTGGCATCATCCAGGAGAGCAAACTCACCATGCTGTGACAGATAAACAGTCTCCACCTATTTTCACACTTTCCACCTGCTCTGAAGAATCTTCAAACGTCCCCCCCCATCAACACAAGAAAGTCACCCAAGTCTCCATCTCTAGCTAACTGGTCTTCAGGAATGCATTGTATGCAGTCACCACCACAGAATTTGTGAGGAGACGCCAGACAATACAGACCTCAGCAGCCAGATTGATTTTCAACCTGCCTAAACAGACCCACGTCACCCAACACATGAGAAACCTCCACTGGCTTCCCGTCCAGAGAGTATGCCAATTCAAGTTACGGCATGCCTACAAAGCCCTCCGCAACCAAGTACCAGCATACATGAACCACTGCCTGAACGTCCACCAACCACCTAGAAGCCTTTGCTCCACCCCCTTGCATAAACACGGCATATCCGCCGTAGCCAAGGCGGTGGCTGCTCCTTCTCCCTCCTCACAGCCAAATACTGGAGCACTCTTCCCCCACCCTTGCTGAACATCACCCCTTCCTGACAGACTTTAGGAAGAGACTCAAGGCCTGGCTCTTCAACTAAACCCAGCGCCTTGATACCTTCGCGGGAGATCAGCCATGATCCTTTTTATTGTTCTGATGTCTATAAATTGAGAACTATTTATCTGTGCAAAACTAATTTGCACTAGCCAGGTCTGTCTAGAGTGCATAGTGGATGAAAATGATATACTGGAATGTGTCTGAGTTTATTTCAAGCATTTGTTCCCTTGTCTTGCAGTTTATTAAATAGCGTTGAGTCGTATGCTAATTCTTCAGTTTATAAGTTGTCACCAAGTGAGTGTACATATGCAATTGGGTAGAATGTTAGTAGAAACACCATATTCCCACATGGACTCTGCAGCCGGTCAATGTCATAACAAGCTTAGCTTGGGCTTAAAGCTAGCAAGAAAAATGGGCACAGTTATTTCTCCCCCCCCCCATCCCTTAAATTTGCATGGTAAAATACGTAATTTGTATGCAGCGTGTTCCCTCATGCTCCTTTGACACTTCACCTATTGCACTAATGATTATGACATCTCTGCTTGGGGAGGCATTTTTTTAAAAACTTTTTTTTCCCCTTAAGTGGCAAGCTATTGGCCCACTTCCCTTGCACAGTCGAGTCCCATGCTTAGATTGTGGTCACATTGTATATCCTGAGTTTCTTGTACCTTTGGGACCTTCACGGCAATAACTTCGAGTGTTGTCCTTATTTGAGGAGCATCGGGAAGATCTTTTGTGGAATTATAGCGACACTCGGAAGCACTAGACCCACTGGTCTGCTTTATTTGCAATACTAAGTCTTACCCCCCCCCCCCTTCACTGAATTGCACGGGATCCCTTGATGATGCAGCTGTACATTGTATGCATTACAGAAATTCCTTCTAGTGACGCACTACTTGTAGTTTTAAAGAGCAGTCTATGTGGGGTAGGGACGAGTTCAGACGATTGATAAATGTTTTTGTTGGCGATGGCAAAACGAGAGGATATTGTGATCTTGAGTTGGAGCTGCTGAAGAAATTATGCTAATCTCTCGCAGTGAAGTTCTTGATCCACGTTCAAATCCGTACTTTACAAGAAAATCTGAGAAAGCAGCCATAAGTGGCTCAATGAGAAAATGATGCACTTGGTATGTAACACACATGACTCCTTTAGCATGCAACACCCAATACCAGAAACACCTTTTGCAAGTAAAGCAAAGTGAATTAGAAAAAGAGTAAAGTGAATGAGTTACAAAAAATGTGGTCTCATCAACCTAAGTGATGTCGTCAGTGGCGGCGATGAGGGCGGTCTCGGTGCTGTGGTTACTGCGAAAACCGGATTGGGAAGGGTCCAGGATGTTGTTAACTTCGAGGTAGCGGGTCCGCTGTTTGTTGACAATCTTCTCGGTCACTTTTGCCGGGAAAGGGAGCAGGGAGATGGGCCGGAAGTTCTTGATGTCCTTGGGGTCCGCCTTGGGCTTCTTCAGAAGGGCATTGATCTCGTGCTTCCAGCTTTCTGGGAAGGTTGCTGTCTCGAAGGAGCAGTTGATTGTTTTCCGGAGGTGGGGCACGATGGCTGCGCTGGCTTTGTTGAAGACGTGGTGAGGGCAGGGGTCTGATGGGGATCCGGAGTGGATGGAGTTCATGGTTTTGATGGTGTCTTCATCGCTGACGCTGGACCAGACGGTCAGGTGACTGGTGCGAGTGGTAGTCGCAGGGGTGGTGGACTCGGTGGTGGGTGCGGGGGGGTCGGGGTTGAAGCTGTCGTGGATGTCGGTGATCTTGCTGTGGAAGAAGGTGGCCAGGGAGTCGCACAGGTCTTGAGATGGCGGGATGTCGTTGGTGATGGAGCTGGGGTTGGAGAGTTCTTTCACGATGCTGAAGAGCTCTTTGGTGTTGTGTGCGTTGTTGTCTAGGCGGTGCTTGAAAGTGGTCTTCTTGGCGGTCCTGATGAGTTGGTGGTGTCTGCGGGTGGCGCTCTCAAGGGCTGTGTGGTTGTCTGGTGTTCGGTCGTGGAGCCATTTCTTCTCCAGCTTCCGACAGGTGTGCTTGGAGATCCGGAGGTCCTCGGTGAACCAGGCGGCTTTCTTGTTGGTTTGGTTGGTTGTAGAGGTCTTGAGAGGGGGCGAGGGTGTTGGCGCAGTCGTTGATCCACTGTGTGAGGTTGGTCGCAGCGGTGTCTGGGTCGGTCGGTGGTCTCAGGGCGAGGGCGGTAGTCAGTTGTGTCTCGGTGACCTTGCCCCAGCAGCGGCGTGGTAGCTGTTGGGTGCAGTGGTGTGTGATGGGTTTTCTGAAGGTGAAGTGGACGCATCTGTGGTCGGTCCAGTGTTGTTTGGTGGTGTGGTTGAAGGAGACGTGGGGGCTTGCGGAGAAGATGGGGTCGAGCGTGTGTCCAGCGGCGTGAGTGGGTGTCGTTACGAGCTGTTTGAGTCCGAGGTTGGCGATCAGGGCGGTGGAGTTGGCGGCGTTGTTGTTGTTCTCAAGGTGGCAGTTCAGGTCCCCGAGGAGGATGTAGTCCATGGAAGCGAGGGAGTGGATGCTGATGAGGTCGGCGATGGTGTCACTGAACTGTGGGTGGGGTCCCGGAGGTCTGTAGACGAGAGTTCCTCTGAGGGTGGTGTTTGGGTCGGTGTGGATCTGAAAGTGCATGTGCTCGGCGGTGGTGAGGGTGTCATCGGTGTTCGTTGAGATTTTGATGGAGTCTTTGTGGATGATGGCGATTCCTCCTCCCACTCCGTTAGTGCGGTCTCTGCAGGAGATCTTGTAGCCCTGTGGGATGGCTATGGCGATGTCTGGTGCTGAGGTGGCGTTCAGCCAGGTCTCCGTCAGGAAGGCGACGTCGGGGCTGTGGAGTCTAGGAGGTCCCAAAGTTTGATGGCGTGCCTGCGAGCGGAGCGGGTGTTGAGGAGGATGCAGCGGAGGTGGTTGGGTTCTCTGGCTGGCCCCACACATCTCATGGCTCTTGTTCCCTGCAGTGTCATGAAATTCCCATCAACAGAGTACTCTGAGCCTTCTACATCGCATAAAGATAAGAAGGATTAGTTGTGTTCCACTGCTGGTTCGTCTACATTTGGAGTGGAATGTTCGGGGTATCCAAGTCCTGGTTCTTTCAAGCAGTCTACTAAGTGAACTCATGCTTTAGCATAATCTATTGACCATCTCTCCCTTTTCGCCGCCATGAATAGCATTGTGCTCTCATAGCCCGCTCATTTACGGAGTTTCCCTCTCCGTTTAATCAAACTTGGGGCCCCTTGGGGCTTTCTGGTTCATGGTAATTTCACTCTTCGCCAGGACCATGGCGAGATCCACAGATCTGGTAGTGACCTTCTATGGTTGTGTGGATGTGGGAATCCCCCCAACAGACCTGCCAATGGAGTGTGATGAATAGACCATTATGTAGCTTTGTTAATGCATATGGCCACTTCTTCCCAAAAGTCGGTCAGGTCAGGTCACACCATGTGAAGCATTTTGTCTTAGCTCTCGACATCTGGGAGAAGCTGCTGTGGTAGCTTAGAAGATGCGAATAATTTTACTGGGGGTGAAGTATGCCCCGTGCAAAAAAATAAAAATGAATTAATTTAAAATGAGTGTTCCATGACTCTGTGTACGGTTAGTATCATGGTCCAGTCTGCTTCGGTAAGTGGCAGTGCAAGATCCTCTCCACATTTATCCTGTAGCTCCCTCATGGGAATGACAATATCGGACTTTAGAGGATTATATAAACACCTCACTGCTCTGTAGAGGTACACAGGACTTGACAACCCCCGTTGGGGGGGGGGGGGGGGGGAAGTTCAGCTACGCCCATATGCCAGTGGGCACATAGTCACTATTGGGACTATTGGCTCTAACCCTCCGAGCAGGAGAACTGACAAGTAGGGTTTAAGGACATGAGTATGTTGGAGGGAGTGCTGCCAGCGATGATGGACAACTCGGAAGGACATACTGCTTCCATGAAGTGGACGTCCAGGGTTCAGGAGGCTCTGAAATATATGGCGGAACTCTGGACTGGTCCATCAATGTCTCCACTTGGGTTCAGTCTGGAAGCAATACACCGGGTAAACCAATGGAGATGTGCTGCCAAATCTTTTGTTTTTAAATGTTGCCTAACATACAATCTACGAACAAATGACATTTGTAACCATGATTTACTTTTATGATTGTGTTATGCTGTAATGTAAGTTTAGGTGTATGCACTTTCTAACTCTGTTTAAAGTCCTAGACTACACTAGTAGTGTATTTCCCTCTCTAATATTCCTTAACATTCAGTTAAACATTTTAACATTTTCTTTCAAGGACAATCTAATGAGTACTTTTCTCCCAAAAGGAAGCTTTGTGGAGCTATTGTATTGCCAAAATAAAGTTTAACTCACAAATACCAATAGAAAGTTGATTTCTACATGTATGACAGTGCAGTTTCTTTAATGTTTATACATTTCTTCAAACATCAGTCAGTAAAATGTAGTAGTTAAGTCGAGTGTCAAAGTACATACTTGCATATGCTTGCACCAGATTGTATTGGAGTGTTTATAGTTGCGTGCATTAAGAAAAAAAAACATTGATGAAAATCTGGGATTATTATGGATTTTTCTCGTGGACCTCTCCAACCTGAAGATATGAAATCTTATCCAGGCCATGCCATTTCAAAAGTAATGGAAATAGAGGATGTCTAAGTCTATCATTACCAGCCTGCTCCGGAGCAGTGTTTGCTCACGCTGTCTAACAATGAACCTTACATTTGAAACATTATTAAATAATCATAAAAGCAGGAATCTCTGCTTTTGTGATGTACTCCTTTTTTCAATTCAAACACCTGTATCACTATGCTGACTCCTTTTCGTGCTTAATTTAACCATGTACCTAATGCCTTAGTTGTTTAAGATCAAGCTGGCTGGATTGTTATCCCTCTTCCTTGGAATTTGTTAGCTATTCGCTGGATATTGTAGTGTTCGAAAAACAGTGATAAACGGGTGTATATGTCTTTGGTTCCAAAACACAGACCCACTTACTGGTGCAGTAATTAAATATTTGTTTTCAGTATCCTGCTTTTAGTTTTCTTGATAAAACCTTTAAGGTCCCTCTAAACTACGTCTGAGAGATTGTTAGAAATCATGACAAAGGAGTGCATCTTCCCTGAGGTCCTTTACATACTGATTAAGTTGTGTACCAGGGAAAATCGATGCACATAATCATCTTAATCTCAAAATGGTAGTTAACATTGCATACTCTTTTAGTGGTCAGTGCTTGAGATGACAGGGTACCATCTAGTGTAGAAAAGAGTCCTTGCACCTTATTTAAGTTAGTGTTTTGTTTCATCTGACATATCCGCTGCATGTAATTACACTAGCAAGACTTTTTTTTTTCTTCTAATTTCTGCTTTTAATATTGCCCATGACAAAATCGCCCTTCCCCCCCCCCCTAAAAAACCCCACCAAAGATAACATATTTTACTGAAATACAAAATTTGCTATTCAGCATAGATGTCTTTATAGTGATACCCACAAAACATCCTATTTGACAAGTGGAATGGGAGGCTCCTACAAATGATGCATCTCTTTTAATAAATGTAGTGCCAACATGAATTCACTAGTACTTAATGCTTCCCAGGGGGCATTTTTGGGTGGAGCTGGAATTACCACTACATGCAAGTCATTATTTGTTCTTTAAAATGCCCAAAAACGTTTCCGTTATTTTTTCTTTCTTTCTCTTAAATATGATTTTAAGCAGGGCAACTCTCACTGTGCGTTTTTTGATTAAATATAGGCGTTTTATAATGAGTGTTACATACTTAAAATGCATTTGACTGATACCAAGAATTTTATAGATCATGTTGATGGGAAAATGCTGAAGATACAGTGTTCTTTAATCTGTTGTCAGCATCTGGCATGTTGGTAGTGGAAATAGATATGGGCATGCACATAAAATGCTACTTTTCTCATTTATTTTGTTTTAAAAAGGTTCTGCTCCCTAGGGAAAAATGTAGCACCCACAACTCGTGCTGCTGTAAGAAGCCCTCTGCACTGCACTTAAATTACTGACACGTATTCCTCAACGTGATTGTTTACTCCTGTTACTTTCCTGTGCTGTGGTTAAACCAGTTTTTTTTTTTTCAAACCTTAATGGATGGCTGTGTGCTTTCTCTGTTTTGACACTTAAAAGTTCAATTAACTCTAGAAATTACCTCTTAATACACTCTAGTCGCCAGGCCCTCCTCTTATCTTACCCAAACTTAAGTTTTCTTCTTTTTGTGGCTTGCAATTGAAATTGTCCATCAAGGCCTTCTTACGATGATCAACATTTAACCAAACATGGTAAATGTGGTTCGAGTCATGCCTTTTAAACTAAAACAAAGGTTTCAACCAGCCCTGCCCTCAAAGAAGCAGGATGATGCTGTTCAGAGTAGGTAAGGTTTAACATTAGTCATGGGTCAAGTCTGTTTAAAATGGCCTTAAATGCAGAAAAATATAAAATAGACTGCAAAAGATTTAAAATCTTCTCCACCCCCCGCCCCCCAATAAAAACCCATCAACTTTTTTGTTTTTTTACCTCCAGAAAGTTATCTAATAATCCTCTGGGCCCTAAAGAAGCTGACAAATGATTCCATGCCAAGTTAACCCACACCTACAGTTTGCTTTGTTCATATAGTATGACCGCTTAAGCCATGGAATCTGGAAAAATATTTTGTGAAACAAAAATATTTAGAGATGGTTGCCTGTTCATTGACATGCTTGTAGAGGTGGTGACCTTTGAATGGCATTTTTTTTTTTTTTTTTTTTAAACCTTCAAAGAGGGCCATGTGCCAAAGCAGCCAGATTATGTGAACAGGGTGGCCCATCTTTTAATGTTTTTTACTGAAATAACACTGCCAAAGATGGTGGCTCTTGTATAGGCATGGGATGCCAACTTAAAAAAGTATAACCGATATTTAAGGATGTCCGCCTGTGTGTGTGTGTGTGTGTGTGTGTGCAAGCTCAGGCAGCCATCTTTGAATGGTCTAAAGATGTTTTAAAGGTAGGTTCAGCGTGCAGTCCCCTTGTGGGGTGTGGAGCACTATGGGTGGCAGTGAAAACCTGGTAGTGGCCTCTGGGGAGTCGTGGGGCAGATTTGACAAATAAAAAAAAAAAACTAAAGTTTAAAAAAGGGAAAACTGTATGTCATTATTGACCAGTGACTGAAGTGGGCTGACAGATAGCCCCTGTAGGTTTAATATGTAAATATTTGTATGTATATCTTTGGGGGAAAAAAAAAAAAAAAGTCTGGTCTAAAATACCAAAAAAAAAAAAAAAAAAAGAGTATGGTACGAGTTGTGCTCGGTCTAAAGTAAACCTCCTGTAGTGTTGCTCTTCACCCTAGCTGCTACACACTTCTACTTTCTGCATTTCAGTTTCTTAACATATGACTTGTTAATCTAACAAGTATGAAGGGAGTATTTTTTTTTTTTTTTTGTTAACGTTTTTTTAATCTGCTTTTAAAAAATGCTTTTGTAAAAGTACCTCTCGCACAGCAGGTGCAATCAGATTTATTTCTTGGAAAAGAGCTCCATATTTTTAGGTTAGCGCACATGTTTTTCAACCTATTGTAAGTATTTTGTGGGCTTTTAACAACGCCCATCACTTTCACTCGTTCTGTGGCTTGCCTTTAAAAAATCCCTTGATGTTAATGCTTTGTTTCAGTCCTTGGAGCGGTTTTGTTCCCGCCTTGCAGACTGACCCTGTTACCTGAATTATTGTGTGATTGCCGACATACTCCAGCTTGGGTTGACTATTTTCTTTTGTCTCTCTCCTTCTTGCGCCATGGCACGAACTCCATTGGTGGGATTGAAGCACTGGTCAAATTGTTCAAATTGATACCAAAATGGAGTTATTTATTTTGGCTCTTCCCTTCACACTCCATAGCTTTCACAAAAACACTTGAAATTTATAAATGCTTTATGTAAAAACACAGAAATCCTCCAAGTGGCTCTCCCGGCACAGCGGGGGAAGCCAGTACTACAATATTCACTGCACTCTGGGGAAACTCTTCCCATAACGCTTTGCAAGCATTCTATTACAAAACATTTTCACCCATAACTCAGCCTGTCGTGGTCAGAGGACAATGGAACCACCACCAAAACGATCAGCACAGTAGACTTTGTCTAGGTCATCCTGGGTCCTCACACTAGGCTAGTGAGGACCCCAAAAATAACAACTCCTCCCACCATTCAATGTTCTTCGTCTTCGTCTTCTTTTTCTTTCTTTTTTTTCTTCTTTTTTTTCTTCTTTCCTTTATCTTGAACTTTTGTTTTATAGCTGAGCGTAGTTACTGTTTTAAGGGCTTTGTTTGTAATATCGTTGCAGTAGGCCTGCCAGCCCTGAAACTGTGTAACGCAATACCCTCACCAGGGGCTTAAAATATGCTTACACTGCATTATTTTCTGCCATTTTGTTTTCATGTGGTTATGCCCTCTAGGTGCTAACTATATGGTTGCATGGGTATGTTCCTTATAAATGCTATTTCTGTTGTGGTGTCCTTTAGGGGCCGTTCTGAGCATTAGTCAATATAGTACAATATTTGAGGCACTCTGAAACTCGCCCCATAATGCTTTGCAGGGCATTCCTGTTACAAAACATTTTTTGCTCATAACTCCGCTCATGGTGTCCTTAAGACAATGGAACCACCTACAAAATGTATTCACCACAGCGTGCTGTTTCTGTCTAGATCGTCGCTAGCTCTCCACACTAGGTATGTGGGTAGCCCCAAAATAACCCATCCCACAATTTCATCTATTTGTATGCTCTCTTATTGCTGTAACTTTTGTTTTGCACCTGGGAGTAGTTTGTGTTTGAAGGCCCTTATTTGTTGGAAAAAAAATAATCCAGTAGGCCTACTAGCCCATTAGCTGGACAAAAATATGGGGCGGGGATGACCGATTGTTGTGGCAAAGTAAGTCCAGTTATAAATTTACAATGCCACTAGCTCCAGTTCAAGTAAATGCAATACCTATTGCATTGCAAATACTTGTTTCACTTTCCTGTCGCTTTGGAGAATCGGCTTCTTGGCACAACTGTAATGTTTCATCACTTTTCAGTTTGGAAGGATCCTGAATACTGTTTTTTTTTTTTTTTTTTTTTTTTTTTTCCTGAAGGCTTTACAACTTAATTATTGCCGCGTGCACTAGTATGGTGAAAAGCTGTTCAGTTCTCTATATTTTGTTTTCATCCTGTATAGTGATTTCAGTGGCTAAAGCATTGAAGGGGTGAATTCAGTGACCTGGAGGCTTTATTGGAACATGTAGGCCCCCCACCAATGTGCTCAAAGTCTCTGTGTTTGGAAGTTGTACATTTTCCCCTGTTGGCAACATTACTGTTTTTTCCATTCTCTCACTCACACTTTTTTTTTTTTCTTTCCCTTCCCCGTGGATGCATTTCATAACTTGAATGTTGTTTGACCCGTTTTTAAAAAACGTGTCAGTTGAGCTGCATATTTAAAACGCCGATGGGCCGGCTTGTCTTACAAATATATACAATAAACAATGTCCCAGTAAAGGGGAAGGAGTGGATTATTTTCAAATAAGAAAGATTTATTTTTCAATAATAATCGTGGCTTTTAATTAAACGTTATAAAACACAACTCCTAAATAGTATTTACTTACCTGTGTATCTGGCTTCTTTTTTGGTCGTAGTAGACATTTAATCTGGAAACTTCCAGAAAGAGTAACAACTGTTCGAAATATGACCTTAGCATGGAAATCAGTCCAGACTTAGAATTAAACAAAGGCAGCTGCACAAGCGGGGAGTACTGTGTGTCGTCAGACAGGCGTTTTAATCCTCATTCGTCTTTTACTTGTGCATTGGAAAAGAAATCTTGATTTTCATAGAGATTTTAGAATTGTTAGAATCATTGTTTTTCCTTTTTAGGTCTTTAGTGTGCATTAACAATTGACGTTCCTTGCTCGTTCCAACTGGGCTGCATTTACCATGTGTATTTATTTATTTATTTTTCTCTCTATTGTGTTTTCTTTTGCTTGAATTTTTGTTTTACTGGCACGTTAACTATACACGGTCCACTTTGGTTTCTTGAACATTTTACAGTATTACCAATTTTCTTCAAATGTGGTATACGCAAACCAAAATGTCTGCCTATGTAGTTGAATTATTAAAAGAGAGCATGTCGTATGATATTATGAAATTGACAACAACTTTAACACTTTTCTCATCATTCTCTCAGTTATAAAATAAAACACTTTTGTGGTAACATGATGGCCATCTACTGGGTTGATGGGCAGACATTTGTCAGTGAGATTTTCTGTGAAGTGCTTTGTCAATATTTCCAGAACTCACTGAGTTTCCTGTGTTTTCGTTTGTCCTGGTCTGTGGCACATAAAGACTTTGCAGTGCTAGCATTGGTTGTATGAAGCAGCATCGTGCCAGACTTCTGTCAAGCTGATAAGGGGGCTATGACCAGGGAAGAGAGACCAATGAGATATATTGTTTGGCTTCAAACCAGGAGATACTATATTTAGTGGGGCCCTTAATTGAGTGCCTTTATTTTTTTTGCCCGGGGTCTGAGGCTTAGTTTCCTTTGTTTTTCTGGTTAAGAGATGACCCCTTTGAAGGGGTTTATCTTTAAACTCCCCTTGGATTCACCCTGCTAAGGTTACTTAAGTCTGTGTTAAACTAAGAAGCAAATTGTGCGTCCAAAACTGAATAGCCCTTAAACTGTGTCTTCAACCAATTCCCTGAAGAGTTTGATGCAGTCCCTTAACTGGAAAATGGGAAGGACTCTTAGCATTATAAGTTAATGGTTATGTGTGATTAGATTTGTTGTGTCAGTCACTTATTATACAACCATTGATATTTTGCATGGTTTCTACTGGTAAAGGGTAAGCTCTTAGTAATACAGGACCGTTGGAAGCTAAACTATACCGTGGGGTGTGACCAGTTGAAAAATATGGGTTTCATACCATTTCATTACAGATTGTGCTTCTGTTTTTCCCAGTTGGATGTGTTTCGCATTAGTGGCACTGATATATATATATATATATATATTTTTTTTTTTTTCATGTGTGTGTGATCGCCAGAGGTAAAATGTATTTGATTGTCATTGCATGCTAGTAGTTAATGATGATCACAGTCAGTGATCTCATGTATATATTGAGAAGAGGTGGAGAAAGAACTCAGATGGACCTTTACAAGTAATCGATTTCATTGAGTATGACTGTACCGTTGTAATTTATTGGTGCCACAAGGCATCTAAGGTGCATGGCAGCCAGAAAGAGTATACGCCTGTAGGGATCTGACTTCCTACTTTTCCTAGCCGGTGTGCTGTCATGCTCGTCGCTGAGGTATAATGTATGTAGGACTGGGTGGACATGTAGAGTGAGTGAAACTCACAAAGCTGTGGCCGGTTCTCTACCCACTCTTCACTTTCTTACCACATTTTCAAAAATATTTCTTACAGCACACCTTACTTGGTCTCTTACGTTGGATACTAGACCGGGAACTGAATTATTTTCTGAATTGTACAGAAAAAGTATCTTGTCTTCGGCACCGAAACCTGCCTTTCTTCCCTCATCACTCACTGGTCAGGCCCGCCCTTTCTCCTAAGTATAATCATCAGGAAGAGGTATGGCACCAGGTCAGATAATGGAACTTAACAGTTGTGCTTTTATCATTGACCCTCTCTGTCAGTTTAAAAGATTTCCCTAGTCTTCCCACATCCCTTAAACCTACTTTAGATCCAGTACTGCTGAAAAACAGAAACTGGTTTATGTTCTAGAGGGAAGGGATGAATGTGTGTCTAGGGTTCCAGATTAGGTTTCTCCTTAATCAGTAAATTCACTGCCAGAGCCCTCGGTGCTCTCTATCAAAGACTACAAAAATACTCTTGCTGACCAGGAATACCGCTACAATGTTATTATTTTGAAGGTAGTACTGAGACAATTTCAGTGCCACCTTGACAGGAAAACCTGTTTGCACCTATATACTCTGGACTGTCACAATATACAGCTAATATTCAAAATACCCAGGGTGGCACCCTCGCTTTTCAACATTTTTGGAATTTACAGTAGTTTGCCCTCGACTTCCTGGTGACATTTCAACATTCTTAGGCCATTCCTCACGTTTGAACCTTCTCTGATCTCCACAAAATTACCTTCAGGTTTCTTACCATCCTGGCCCAAATGAATTGTCTTAATCATCAACCTCCTTAAATGATGTATAACCACAGGACTCATGTAGAGGATTTTCGGTGTTAACCAGAAACCTTCAAATACAACACAGAGTAAAGAATGCCATGCAGAGATCTTTGCTTAAAAGTTAAGAACAGCTGCGGTCTTTACCTGCCACATACTTGCAATGTAGTAATACATTATTTTTTAATAACTTCACTAATTGTTTGACTTTTTTTGCTATGTTACCAATCTAAAGATCACACTTTACAAAATAGCGTTAATTCCTTTACATCGACATCTGCTGAAAAGCAGACAGGTTTGTTTCTACCTACAGTCAATGCAAGATAAGCAAAGGTAAAGACAAAACTGAAGTTTCATCTGAACGAGCAGATTAAATATGTATTCAAAAACAAAATTCTAAAATGATTTTTAATATTGAAAAAGGAGGAAATTCCACTAACAAAATAAAGGGAAGACACAAGACTTCAGAAAAGTCAAGGGCCAAAATTTAAGTTGCAACAAGGTAACATTTTTCCACAAGTTAGGAAGCCTTATCTGTCACTTTTTTTTTTTCCCTCCCAAACTCATTTGATATATAAAACTTACACCAAATTAAATCTACATGTATTTCTATGCAGAAAAATATATTTCTTCCAGGATCATACCTAAAATCCCTTTAGGAGGGAATTGGAATAGTGGAGGACTAGAGTGCTAAAAGGTGGAAGTAGGATGGAAGGTGGTGGAGGACCAAATGCTTGACCCAAACTTTACCCCCATTGGGATTGGTGGTGTGAACAAACATTGCCCACTGGTCTTGGTGGATAGATCCGTTATTCATTTTAGGATTAAGGGGCACGTGAAAGTCGTCACTTGAAGGGCAGTAATGGTAAGTTCACTTTTATCCTATCATGGGCTAAATTATCAATCAATAATTTGCAAAGGTTTACAAAGCTGGCACATGGGTGGGCTTCCTTGGCTTGGCAAGATTGAAGCAGTCAATGTAATTTTATTTATTAGTGCATAGTTAATTAAAACCATTACACTAGTGATAAAATTAATATTTAAAACACACAGTTCATAATAATATGCAACGTGTCCAGGCAGCATTTTGATGACTGAAGTGCTCATGTGCCTAGATATAAAAGTGCCTCAGTCCATGTAGCAAAGTTGAAAAATGGTCATTAGACAATGACTTATTTACTTGCATTCAGTCGTCGTCTTTTTTTTTTTTTCTGACTCCTTTCACTCGTATCTCCTGCACTTAAATCGTTTGCAAACCTAAGATAAAGGATCGAGAAATGTGCTAATGTACTAAGATGCCTAACACAGATACATTTTACAGCTGGCAGATTTCTTCCTAGCATCTTTCATTTCACGGTTCCTGCATCAATACTGAATTTTTTTGCTTATTTTTCAACTGCTTAAAATTGAGCAAAAAAGACCATAGAACCTCTTACAAATAAATAAATAAATACAGGTTTCAAAGCCAAGGTAAATAAATGCACAGTAAAAATACTAAAGTTCTCAATAAGATTGTGTGCCACCTCACTATACTGAGGTCAGGAATCAATGGCCCAGTATTTAAGGCTCGGGATGTTTCTGCCGGACAGAGCCCGCTCCACTCCTGCATGATATCTCAGTCTGAGTGGTTGGTCTTAGATCTGCTGAGTTGAGACAGCTTAAGACCGCATGCCTGCCCATTATCGCCCCCAGTTATTTCCACAGCAAGAGCAGCAATTTTCGGTGTGCAGAATATGCACACAGTATGTAGGAACAGAACATATGGATCACGGTTTCCAGCACAAGCCCACATAGGCAGCAGGTCCTGTCCTTTTCAGATGAAAGCCGTGGGCTCTCATGCCTGTTTACCGGAAGGACCCCCAGACAATGGAACAAGTATTTCCTTTTTGTACTGTACTTTAACATTTCTCCCACATTCCACTGGGGAGCTAAAGGCTTGTAGCTATTAGAGATTGACCAGGCTTGGTGCAGCTTATCAAAAGTTGTCTTCTCTTCTGCCAGCCACTGTTGCTTTGTCACTCTTTTGGTTATTCTTTTGAAGAGCTTGTGATTGACGGCTGACGACCATAAGCTCTCCAGGCCTAGCTGCTCATTTGAGGCATCTAGATAGTCCCAGGCCGGGGAGTTGGCCTTATTTAATATATCCTACCATATGTAATATTATAGTGTTCCCAGTTGCGTTTCTCAATTTATGACCAAGGTTAATTAAGGCTTTGCACGTGACAAGAGTCTGTTTGAGCAGACCAAACTCCAGCCTGATCTGAGCCAGCTATATATATATATCGGGGGAGTTTAGAAAGATGCCAATATATGCGGACTAGAGTATCATCCCGAACCTTGAAGTGTGTGCCACGGAGAGCAGCACCTCTGTAAGCCAGAGAAGAAAAGACCTTAGCTCTAGCTACTTCAAGCAGCGGGCAGAATAAATACTTGTTCAGTTTTTCCGAGAGCGTCCGAAGCTCTGAAGGCAAGACGACCCCTTTCTGTCTTATTTCGTCCCTGTGTCTTGTGAAGGAGCCATTGTAGTCGGACAAGAGGCCAAGATATTTGTAGCTAGCAGTTTCTTCTAGCTTGCTCCCATCTAGACTTAGTTACTGTCCCCCTGAGGGCTCTCCTGGCAGAAATCATGATTTTAGTCTTTTTTTTTTGATTATTTTTTTTTCACCTCTATATTATATGCAGGCCATTCTTGCAATGTAGTATTGCGGCCGTACATTTTTGGAGTTTTCTGATGATTACAGCTTTGTTCCCAACTAGCCTGAAAGAAGAAAAATCCTGTGTACATTATGCAGTGCTCAGATTGTGTACAGTTGTTTCTTTATAGATTAACAGAAATGTTACATTTCCTCTGCATTTATCTCCTCCTTGATGATGACGAATGTATTGGTCAATAGATTTTTATTGGGACAAGGTGGTACTATTGAGTTTTTGGTTGCTATGTATGTTATATTAGTTAAAGTAATCAAAATTGTCTAAGTATATAGAAACCTTTTATACCAGCGATCTCTAACCTGTTCTGTAATAAAAGCTGTTTATGATAAATAAAACTCATCCCGAGCTACTAATATGTGTTGTATGCTTTTACCTGGGTAATACATATTAGCCATAGATTAAATGCCCCTGGCTCCAGGATAATAATAGTAATAAACCTCCGCCATGCCCCATGATTTATCACTCAAATATCCACTTCAAATATATTTTGGAAATTCAACCATCTGCTTAACAGTTCCAAAAATAAACTCAATTTTCACATTGTTTCAAATACACATTTTCCAATTTTGGTACACATAGGATACTTCAGTCAAGAAAAAGCTTTTAATTTAGTAAGCTAGACTGGACACAGGAGAACTACTTCTGGTAGCTGGAGAGCTACCAGTAGCTCACAAGCTACTTGTTGAAGAAGCCTGCTTTATATAGTGTTAGGATCGGTTGGAAGTAATACAGCACTGTAAATGATAGGTGGCTGAGAGCCAGTCCTATATAAAAACCTGATCTGGGTGGGTAGGTAGTTTGTAATCTGGGTTGGTAGTGGGTATCCTAATCTACATGCTTTCATTTTTATGAAAGATGCTGTCAGTTTCTTTATCACTGAAATGTGAACAGAATTTGAGGGCGGTTAATAGGTTTATGCTGAAGAAAGTTTATTGTATGAGCATAGTACATGTGTGACATAGAATAATTCGTTTCTAAGCACCAGCTCTCTAAATGTTGTTCTCTCTAATTTAAGAGAACCAAGAGGCCTTCTCTATAGTTATATAAACACGGAGGGGTACTGTTCTTATTAGCAAAAATCGGCAAATGGAAATAGTGCCACCGTGATGGGGGAGTTACAACTTGGTCCTTTATGAAAAGCATTGGTGGTTGTACTAGAGGAGAGGACATCGTTCCTTCTAAAAGTTGATGTCATCTGGTACCTCTGAGAGAGTTAAACCCCGAAATAGTGTAGCACTGAAGTAACATGACTAACATGTAGATGGTGTACATGGTGTGCTAAGGGTTAATGGCACGTAGCAAAACCGTTGTGGACAAGGTTACCTGTTGGTGGGTAGTGTATCTTCAGTAGATGAGACCATAAATCGAACTCTAATCTTCCAGAGTGGCATGTCGTTGTGGCTGTGCAAATTTTATTAACAAAACATTTACCAATGTTATGGGCCTCTGTGCTGCTCATAATTATTGGAGGTAGCTGGAGCAAACACATGATCTACCCACAGTATTAATCAGTAGTTAAGATTTTTACATGTGGTGCCTTCCAGTGAGTTGCTTTTAAATGTCGTGGATACACCTAGACATGTGACTCACAGCAGATTATGCAGTAGGGGTTCGAGCTACACATCAATCGGGCCTCCAACTTTGGAACACATAGTTTGTCATTTTTGACAATGGCGGGAATAGAAAAGTAAACGGCTTATTACCCAGAATAATATTTATGTGCTGATCAGCATTCCATCCACCATTTTTGCTAGTCTCAACACACATATTGAGCTGTAATGTTGTAAGCAACGTGGTGTTATTGTTGAGGAACATACGTCTGATGCCTGAATGTTTCAAGAAAAGTGCTCTCTATGTAGTTTTGGAGATGGCATATGTAGCAGCGCAGGGTGTGGAGACGATAATTTATCTTTGGAGCTTGTGGTTAAACTGCATTCTTTAACCAAACGAACTGGGACTAATTGTCAGAGACTCTTAAGGGCTCAAGTATTCAGTCGAGTTCCTAGCTTTGATGTAGACGTTTCATGTACCTACGGTGTGGCTTGGATGATCTTGTCCTCGATCAAGGAGGATTGAGATCAAGGGTGATTAAATATGGTTGTGTTGAGTCCCGTAGCTTATTGATCTAAATCTTGCAGATTGCACATTTTTGCCTATAATCAGTAGAAGAGTCTTTTTCCAAATACTCAGATAACCAGGGCTGGTGGGACCACACACTTATGGCTTGCATGGTCTTTAGTTATACTTGTAAAATACAGTAGTTATAGCAATCAGTTAAACAAAAACTAAGTGAGTGAATAGGCGAGTGAACTAGCACATTTGCATGATCGGGGTACAAAAATATATCCTTTTGGATGACTTGTCAAATTGTATATAATTGGAGCATTTCCCCTACCGATAAGCTTTGATAGGTTTGTTGAAATGAGGAAAGAATATGATAGTGTGTGATTACAATGATCAAAATTTGATCCTGTGAAACATGAAAAGTGGTGTTTCTCATACTTCAGCTGTGATACCTTATTCAAACAGTTATAACTTCCAGTACCCAGCATGGTTTCTACACTTGTAGTACTCGTGTAAAATGGAGTGTGGCATGGAAAAGAACTTAGGGTCAGGTCATTGTCCACACCCATAATATTAATGATTTTCATCTGGAGTTATTGCTTATAGGGCAGCAGCTCTTTTTATTGTTTAGTATGGTGTGTTTGTGTATTGTATGCTAAAGTATTCGAAGTAAGATATGCTTGGAGAGAGAAAAAAGGGACTGGCTATGATTTATGGCAATTGGGTGAATTGTTAGAATGAGACGATCGTCTATCCACGACAGTGCAGAGTTCCAGATCTAAGTCATTTTGGACACTGTCTTCAGTTCTGAACTGTCCCCCTACAAGTTATTGATTTCAGGAGTATTAGTTGAATTAGTTCAATGAAAGCAAAATAAGATAACACCCAGGATGCTCTATGCTATCATACAAGTCAAGGAATGGAAACAGTGTCTGTACTGAGGTGGAAGGAGTCGGTGTGATAAAGCAATGGACTGATAAAAAGAGCTGGGGCCGTATTACACAAAGTGACTTGGGTGTGCAACGGGTGTGTGTGCCCTTTTTTGTGCGTCTCCATGCAACTTTGGTTTTACAGAATGGGCTCTATATGCTTGTGTCCCCCCCCCCCCCTTCTATAATACTGATAGTGCTGGCGCACATGTAGCACCAGAGCTATCTTGGCTTGGAAGGCATTCCCTCATTTGCATTGGCTACACAAATGAGTGAATCTCCTTGCCTCTGGGCCCGTACCATATTATGGACCTGGTTGCAATGGTAATGGAGGCGCAATGACAGTGTGCTACAGAACATTGTGCACCTTTCTGGGTTGGACAAAGGCGGGGGGCGGGGTCCCATGACCCCCCCCCCCCCCCCCCCTCTAGAAACCCCTCTGCAAATGAGTGCAGTCACTCACTGCAGCAGCCGGTAGGGGATCTCTGTCCACTCACTAAAGTGCAGGCACGAGTCGCATACACAGTGAAATAATGAACTTCTGATTAAAGCCGCCACTCATTTCACTGACTGTACTGCCCCTGGGGCAGCCCAGAGTTGACAGCTACCCTAGGGCAATACACTGATTGTAATCACGTCCACTGTTCGTTTGCTTCTGGCGCAGCTGTTTAAAGGTGCTCCTTGGCGCAAACATGAACAGTGCGCCCAAGACTTAATATGGCCCTAGTTGGTGAAACCTCTGTGCTTGAGTCAATGGTCAAAATATCGCACTGCTTTGCATGCGGTACATAGAGCATTTTAGAAGCTCTGCTGAGAGCGGGGACACGTAGCAGGGCTGGTGTCCTGCAGGTTGCCAAGGCTATGCCACCCACTGAGTAGAGGAGAAGGTGATGGCACTTCTCTATGCGTAAGCTTATGGCACAGCACTTTAAGATTTGTCATGTTTTGAAGTGCATGTATTTAAACTAATGTCTTTGAATAGAAAATTGGAATGAAGAATCAAAGATGAGGTTTTTATGCAGTGGAGAAAAACGCAAGTGAAATTAAAATACTTTAATTTATTACTTCCTTGTTTAAATATTTTTCTAAAAAGTTAGTTTTATTGGTTTTGACCGGTTCAATAACTTGAGTTAAGGTTTCACTCTAAATAGATATATTAAATTTCAGGTTACCCAAAACGGAGCGTATTGTTGTGTGGCAGTTTTAGCTGTTAGTAAAACACCTATGTTTGTTCTTGCCATAGGCAACTGCGGTATAGTTTAGAGATGCCTTCGGATTGTAGTGTGTGTGCGCGTTTTTTCATTTCCTTCAGATTGCCAAAGCTGTACTTTAGGGTCCGCTAGCGCAAATTTAAGTTTATTGTAAATAATTCACTTACGAGTTGCCATTTTGGTGTGGTTGGTTGGATCCTGCAGGCAACATTGAGAAGTGCCACATGCATGCCAGTTGAAAAACCAATAGGGCTTGAAACCTTAAACCTCCAATTTAATCAATAAGCCCATTAGTCCCAGCATGCACAGAGTTGTTTGCTTAAAAATCAGAACTATGTGACCTGGAGGAAGTTTGCCGTCACGCCAAAATACCTTTAGCATATCACTGTAGTGTATGTATTAACTAAGCCTTCCTCAAGAGCCAGTTTGTTTTGGGTAGTTCCGGGTGTACATCTGTTTACATAATAGGATCTTTCTAGGCCACATTATTATTGCTCCAAAGACATGGCTAGCCAGTTGGTTTACGTTTAACATAAGTAGACCGGGCCCAATACTGTTATGACTGTAGAAGCCAGTAAGGGCATTCCCTTCAGATATCTGAGTTGATTATCACTTTAGATGCATATGGAGTGGATTCTACCTTACTCCATCATATGTTGTGTGACAGTGCCTGCCCTCCATCTATTGCAGGATATATTTGGATTTAGAGTAATATTCTTGCTTGACCCTGTCCAGTTGCTGGAAACTCGTGCAGATTCCCTCTTACTTCACTAGTCCTGTTTGAGCTGTTCTTCTACATCCTTATGCAGGATTTTAACCTATTCCTTTAAGGCAGTGGTTCCCAACCTTTTGACTTCTGTGGACCCCCATTTTATCTATACTGGAGCCCGGGGACCCCCACTGAATCATTATTGGAATCCGGGGACCCCCACTGAGTCCTTACTGATAGTTGAAATCTACTATTATTACATTTTCTAAGCAGTCGCGGACCCCCAGGGGTCCCCGGCCACAGGTTGGGAACCACTGCTTTAAGGAGTAGCTATGTAGGAAACACTCCCCTACTGCTACGTGGGGAAATGTGACTGATGAATGTAAGCTAATACTTGGCAGCAGAGAAATGACCAGATGTTTGAATGCAGAATAATTTACCAGCATCCCCACTCAGCAGGTTTTATTTCTATGGTGATCGCCTCGCAGTCTGAGAGAGAGAACCCTCATAACCATTTGTTTCCCGTCTGTCTATTGCCTAACTTAAATACTCTCCTTGTGTTTTACTACTGACTGCCTCACATCATATGAAAAATCTATTGTTGAAAGGTTTTTTTTTTTTTTTTTTTTTAGGGTACTGTTGAAAAGGTGGACGTATGTGTATTAGATTTTTTTTTTTTTTTCCATTTAAGCTGCGTAATTGAGATAGATCTCATGTTCACATAGTTATACGTTATTCCTTTACAGTAAGTGACACAGCCCATGATGGTAAAGGACATTGCTAGTAAAAAATGAATAAATAAAACCTTTGGGTCATCCATATAGAATGGGGTGGCCGTTCTCAGGCAGTTGGTGGGGTGGAATGGGGTTACTGCTGTTTGGTACGCTGAACTAACTGCAGAAGATGTTTGTGAAAGACACCAACTGGTTTCCTTAAGATGCATGTGTGATTGAGGTCCAGTGTGACCCTGATTTTTCTCAGCCAGGATGTTTCTGTCCACATTGCAAGTGGACCGATGGGAAGCAGGAAAGTGGTCTGCTTTGGTTCCTTTATCCCCCATCTGACTTGTCCAACACTTTGTAACCTTCTCTTTCAAGACTCTACTGCCCATGGAGTGCAAATGGGCATGGTATTTTATGAGGTATATGAGGAATGGTCTTCAGTTGACCAAAATGTCGGGCCATTGCCTGGAAAAGTGTGACCCTCAATGCTCCCTTTACGGCTAACAGTAATGGTTGCACTGGAGGTGTTACTATAGGTGCCTAATTAGTATGATTGGTAGATTTGCTCTGAGCGGGTGAGGCAAAAGGAATGTGCAATCTGCAGTAAATAAAACTGACTGGCAAGCGGTGTCTCCTTGCTCTGTTGATTATTCAGGCGCGCTCCTGAGAGAATGTGGTCATTCTAGTTCCTGGCCTTCTAATCTTACAGCAATGCTTAGCGATTTTCCAACCGAGGGCCTCTCCCAATCTCCTAGTTGGACACAGTAAGTGTGGGTTCTTTCATGACTGCTGCCAGTCTGGATTGCTGGGTCTTTGGCACTGTAACTTTGGGATTAGTAATCTTTTTTTAGAAGAGCAGTTCCAGATAGGGGAGTTCGGTGTTCCTTGGTCTTTCTATTAGACGTAGAAGACCAATGCTAGAGGTGTGTGTGTGTGTGTGTGTATATATATATATATATATATATATATATATATATCTTGTTCATTATTTGTTTTTGAGTGGGGTGGTTTAAATATTAAACATGTAACTCTTTACGGCTTGCTGCGGTTTTCCCTGTGGGTCTCCATAACAGAAAAGCTACCAGGCCGCAGAGTCACAAGGATACAAACCGGAAACTGAATCTTTAAGGTTTTCATCTTTTCTTTGGAATTATGTTTCTGGGATGTAATCGGTCACGTTGGTTAAATGAGCTCTGTGTACTTTTTACCTTCGTCTAGTCTATTCAGTTTCAGTGACTTGAGGGCGAGCAAACAATCCTGATTTTTATTGCTGCTTGTTATGAGTCCCTAATAAACTTCACATTTTTTAAGATCCTAAAAGATAGTTTATAGGATGGAAGAACCTCAGGGAATCCTGCCTAATAGCCACTGTTTCCTTTGCAGTCCTCAGTGCTCTTTCTTACTAAGGCTCTCCTTTTGTGGGCCTGACATAACATTTTCCTTTTTTCCACTTGTAAACTGACTAGTTCAGGAAGATTGGTAAGAACATTTTTTTTCTATAGGACGCCATGTTGTTTGATTTGAGGTTCATTACTGGGTAAGGTCGGTTTGGCATTTTATCTTAGCACCAGAAGGTGCTGGGATCTTTTGCTTTGTGTTATTGTTGTCACTGCCCGACTTTCCCCCCCAAAGATTTCACTCTAGTTTGACACTGAGTTATAGTGCAATTACTACTGTCTCACAATATGAGTTCCAGTCCTCCTCCGCCTCCAAGAGTAAGAATATACTCTCTAGCATCAGTCATGTAAACAAAAGGAGTAACATGCTTTTTTAAGTATTTGCTCTTCCACTATTGAGACTGATCTCTTGACATCCTGTTGATTTCCTTCCTACTACCTTTTAAGATTGCCTTGTGCATTTATTATAATGATGTTTCTCAGTGCTCTGTGCTGAGTATGCTGTTAAAAAATAAATAAAAAAAAAGGATAAACACATCAAAGTATTTTTTCACTTGTTACAGCACTCATCGGTGTTGCCTCTTAACCACCAACTGGCAGACACCCACAAGAAAAAAGGCCAAGCACAGACTGATGGGCGGAGATGTTGACAGTTGTCTGTTTTCTTCATGAATCTTTTTATTTTTATTTTCAATATACATCCCTATCTAAACCAAGCTAGACATTGGTCCAAGGAGAAATATTTTCATTGTTTGTAGTGGTAGAACATCAAAGTTACCTGTAGTGTTTTTTTGCTGTTTGTTGAAGCTTGCTGTATGAGTTTAGCTAGTTCTGACCTAATTCGGGAAGTCTAATTCAGTTTAAGATCACCCTAGAATATAGTTACACTTGGGTGGCATACAGTTTATTTATTTGGAAAGTATATAAATTGTTGTGGATCCACATTCGGTTCTTCCCAGTGTTGTCATAGAACAAATTTCCAGTTGTCAACCTACATCACCCATATCCGGGTCAGACTGGCCTAAAGGGCAGTCACGCAGTGCCAAATAGGATGGTCTGAGAGAACGGTGTGTGTCCTTTAGAAGTTGGTGGGCCGGTTTTTGGGCAGGTGGGCTGCACTTCAATGTTGATTCAGTAGAGCATTTCTTTAGAAGTTTAAACCTAGCCTGATTTGCAAATGTGGGCCTCTTTTTAGGGCTGAGCGCAAAGTGCTCCGTCCCCTGTTATAATCTCTCTTTAGGTTTCTAACCACGCCTATGTCATGTCAGTCACTTTTATTGGTTTGTGGTCTTACCTTTTAAAATCCGCTTGCTTTCATTAGTGAAAGGCATGCATACGTCATGGCTTTTTGGTGTCTAGCCCTCCTCGAGCGCACCGACCAACTACTGAAAACATACGAGGCTCCATGTTTTCCATCTGGTTTCTGGACTACTTTTTCTCTTTATTTCGCAGTGCGATCTCACTGGGCAGTAGTCGAGCGATTTGCATGACCTCGATCCTGTTGCATAGGTAAATGCACTTTTGCCAGTTATATGGATAATTGGACTTTTGTCAATAGGTTTCATGCGAGCAAACCTTTATTTCCCTTTGTGTGTCTGCTTTGCACTGATGGCGGCCATCGGCTTTCTTATGTGAGATGTTTACTTTTCAGTTTATATCGCAAGAAAATTCCAGTTAGTTATGTGGAACTGTGTTACTTTAAATTATCTATTTATGTGGCAAGAAAAGTCCAATAAGGAGTTTACAATGCTAATAGCTCGAACTCTAGCATACGCGAGACACCATTGCATTGCAAATGTGTTGGTTTTTTTTTGTTTGTACTATAGCTATCTGGTTTGCTCATGGCAGCCACTTTTTATTTTTCATTTATTTGTTTGGTGCCCAGGTATCCCAAGTTTAATTTCCTGCAATTGTGAATAGTGTTGGTCTCCGAAATTGGCAGAATTCACCCCTCCCTTTCCATTGTTTTCAAGAATACTGTGCCATTGTGAAATATATATAAGCCAAAGTTACTTTTATTTATGTGTGTAGCACACCATTACCTGGAAGTTTCTTGGCACTGATTTGGCTTAAGTTACTAGCTCAAAGATGAACGTCACATGGGTATTAATCTGCTTATACCCGCCTCTTTAGCTCCTTGTGAAGGGTTAGGTAGCCCAACTGCATGATGCTATTCTGTTAGCGAGAACACAAATCGAAATGCTGTATCTGGTCAAATATTGCCCAGTGTAACTCTTCACAAAGTTGTGTTTGTATGATATGCTTCATAAAATGGCTTTCAGAGTGTCACTGAGTCACAGGCTGTGCCCAGTTGGCTGCTATAAACTTATTCAACTAGATTCCGATATCACCCAGGATATACTGCCTTTTAATATGCTGATGGGTCATCTGGATACCCTTCCCTTCTGGTGTCCCACATATGTTTGAAGTGGCTATTGAATGAAGAAACCAAACTTTCCTTGGTCCCAACATCTAATGGTCTGCCAATAGTCACTGATAACTGAATAAGTTATTCGTAGTAAATCTAATTTTCTTTAGGGAAGAAATATACTTACACCAAGAAACAGCAGCTGCTTTCTGTCCATCTTGATCATAGTGTTTAAAATTAACACTTGTGTATAGGAATTTGACTTTCACCACATTGTGGATTTCAGCACAGTAAGTATTGGTCACTGTGTAGCCTTATGTGAGCATTTGTGAGTAATGAAGGTATCCCTTCTTGCTGGATGGGATCTGTACTTGCTTGAACTTTATGATGTATAAAAAAAAAGAACGTAGGTCACCACCAGTAACATCCAGCTGGAAACATGATGTTCAAATAAAGGTTTATTGATGGTTCTTCAATAGACCCTTTATATTAAGCACAAAACTGTCCCTAGAATCCAAGTACAATCTCGGTCATTGCATGAAGAATGGTAAGTGGAAGGTAAGTGGTAAGAAGCTAGATGCATATCGGTACGGTGGATACCAGACTAGGGCAGCGTGTATGATAGCAAGTGATGTACTATTAAAATAAGATTCTGTTGGATTAAAAGCTGACAGTGTCTGGACAGGCAGAGGAGAATGAGATGAGTGATGAAAACTGTGCGTGCTGAGTGTCAGTTCTGGGTACCACATACATCTACTGACATGAGAAGGTCTATTTCGAGTATGACCTGGCTAAATGACAAATTATATGTTAGGCCTTGTCAGTGTTGGTACCGCACATAGCTTTTGTTCCAGTCCTAGATCCCATCTTCCTCTAAACCACACACGCCCAGTTAAACAAAAATCTGTTCAATAGTAAAAAGGGGGCGGGAGTGTTGCATGGAAATTTTACCTTTAAATCGAAGTGTATTTGCGGCTCACTTTTCACGATGGCATCCCCCTTGTACTGCTGTTAATGTAAATAAAATTGGATCCTGAAAATATACTGCAACTCTAAGTGAATTGTCTGTCTGTCTGAGAAAATAAGTGTAACGAGTCCCAGTTCGTGTGTGTGTGTGTGTGTGTGTGTGTGTGTGTCTGATGGAGATTTCTACTTTATAAGTCACTGCAGGGCTACAATGATAAGGCTAGTTAAGTCACCTTTTGGAGCCGCCACCGTAAAGATCCCTGTATTTTGACCAGCAGCAAATGTGGCAACTTTGCTTAGAGTGGTGTGGGAGGAGGGAGAGGTGGGGCCGAACACAGCAGAAAAATACAATTTGTTTTTCCTTGTGGTACTAATAATTCACACACTTCTCCAGACTTGCTTAATACCGACCACACACTGCCTCCTTCAGCACATACATCTCACGAGTTGTACTCCCAGTTGTGTGACAACTGCTGAGCGACCGGTTCTTTGAAGTCATGAAAGCTCACAACCAAAAACATTACGTTAGCTTATTAATGACGTTATCCTTGCAACACTGTAGCGTTAGTTTGCCTAATATGGCATTCATTGATATAAATCTAGATGTTGACAGTATTTTTTTTTCATGCCCATTTTATAAAAGAAACCCTGCCCTTTTAAATTTCTAAAGGGAAATCTAGCCCTTTCTTCCTTCTCTTCCGTTCTTCCTGCACTTTACCCTGTAACAGTCAAGTCTTGTGTCTCTTTTAGTTATGCTTCAAAGAAGATCCCGGCATGCACAGCGCTCATTTTAAGGTTTACGTGTGCCAGTCAGGTGATGCATCTGCAGTGTTGCTAAAGGCGAAATGCAGACGAATGATCGCGTGAAAATGTAGGCACCTTGGCATGTAGGCCGCTTGACATTGCACATCTATTTCTGACTCCTGGAGGTGAAAGCTGGACATTAAAAGCACTTTTTAGTAGACGGTGAAACCCCCCCGCATTACAGGTTGCACAAGTTGGGGGGTTATTTGCCGTTTGAACTTTTCTTGTATTTCTATTGCTAGAAAACTGAGAAAAATATGCCCTTCTCTACATTTTTGTGCTCCGTATACACACACAATCCAATGCTGCACTAATTTCATTTTGATTGTTTTTTTTTTTCTTGCCCCGATCTCGTAAATCAGCATTTAACTTGCTCCATCAAGATTGGAATGGACCATGTCCTCAGTATTGGGCCCTAGAAGCTTGTTAAAACCCTGCATCCCCCTCACACTATTCCCCCTCCTGCTTACGTGATTTATTCGAGATGAAAGACGCGTTTCCAACCATACTTCGGCTTCCCTTTTCCATCTGTACATTTATTGTTGACCTGGCAATGCCATTTGCAGCAAGTAAATTGGAGTCTTTGTACTAAACTATGGGGATTTTTTCATATGTATCTTGTTTCTTTGCTGGTGTTAAGAAAACTGTAGTGCAGATAAGACCGCAGGGCAGTAGCACTAAAAATGTTGCTATCGAATTAGAAGATAAAGGTAAAATGTTACACAATGCTCAATCAATCAGACATTTGTAGAGCGCACTACTCGCCCATAAGGGTCTCGAGGTGCTGTGGGGGTCGGTCTTCTGTGCTTCAGTTGAAGAGCCAGGTCTTGCAGTCCTTCTAGAATTGAGGTAACGGTGGTGCTTAGCCCTGGATGGTGGTAATGCTTTGCTCCATGAACTCCCAGACTTCCCCGTCCTCTCACTCCCCATTAGGGCATCCTACATGCTGCATTGAATACCCCTTAATGTCCTGCACCATCTTCAAAATCAGCATCATCATTTGCAAAGACCTCAAGACCAGCACCCTTTCAGATAAACTCGCCATCTCTGGGCACACCTACAGCTGGGCTACGTTCATACTGCAGTCTAAAAAGTGTTTAAAAAAAAAAAGGTCAATGGCAAAGCCAATAGGTCTTGCCTACAGAAGAGCTGTTCGCTTTGCCAGTGTGTTTTAGCCATGTAGACCAGTGTGGCTGCTCTTGAGCATGACGAAAAGTTAGTGGGATAAAGGAAAGGCATGAAGTACCATAAAGTGAAGGCAAGTGAGTGTTATGTAGTGACTTGGAGTGCAGTAAAGTGGAGTGCCATGAAGTGTCGTGGAAGGAGTAGAGTGGTCATAGAGTGGCATGGCGTAGAGCGGTCACAGTGATGTGGCATAGAATGGTCGCATCGCACGATGGCCTAGACTGGTCATAGCAACGTAGAGTGGTGTAGAGTACATTGGTGTAGAGTGGTGGTGGTGCAGGGTAGAGTGACAGAGTAGAATAGATTGGCTTAGCGTGCAATGGCATAGTTTTGTAGAGTATAGTGCCATAGAGTGCAGTGGTGCAGAGTAGTTGGTGTAGAGTGCATTGATTTTGAGTAAAGTCGTGTTTAGCAGAGTGGCATAGAAGGCAGTGGCTTATAGTACATTGGTGTGGAGTGGTGCAGTGGCAGAGTGCAGAATTGACAAGAGTGCATTGGTGTCTAGTAAAGTGGCGTAGAATGCATTGGCATGGAGTGATGCATAGCATAGCAGGGTAGGGTAGAGTATAGTTGCACGTAGTAGAGTGCATTGGTGCATACTGGACTGGAGTGGATTTGGGTAGAGTGCAGTGGTGAAGTGGGGAGTGACGTAGAGTGGAATATGCATGGTGTGGTAGCACACTGTAATTTCAGACACATTTTCAATTGAAATGGCCATTGCGTTTGCACAGACGTACAGTTTTACTCATAAGTATACAGTGCTTGAACAATGTGTGGAAATGTCATCACCTAGTGTATTGATTTTTGTTTTGATCATACTAAAATATTTGTTTATACCACACTTCAGAATTGCCAAACAAATGTGCTTTGTTGTTGCTTTCTGATTGATATTTGTGCACATTTCATGTATAGGCATTTAAATTTGGTTGCATGCTAGAAAAACATGACATTGTGCAGCCTTCCTCAAGCACTCCCTCAGTAGCATGCATGATTGTCACACAAATCCTCTCACTTTCAAGTCATAGAAAGAAAAGTAAACACCAAGCTCTCTGTAAGTCACAGCCTGACATTTGACATCTGTCTTTGAGTGCATAGCATAAGACAAGATAAGAACAAGAATTAAAGGCCAGTTTACAGAGATCCAGTACTGTTGGAAGAATACAGTAAATAGGGTTTGGGCAAGCGAATACAGTAAATAGAGTTTGGGGATGGGAAGAACTCAAGCCTAAAACAAATAGGGTCAGCAAATAGAAAGAAGCACATTTCAATTGCAAACCACAAAGCCAATGGTAAGCAATGGGCAAGAATGCATTCACAAGGAAGCATTCTGAATGTTCCCAAGATGTCGTTAGCAAACCAGGCAGCTGCGCTGTATGGTAGGCTTTGACCTAAAAAGTATGGCAGCAGGCCTTTTCCATCCATGCAACCATGATCTGGAACAACATCCCTGTATTCCCAAGGGTTACTACAATAATGTGCCAATTTAGGAAATAGTTGAACATACACCTGTTCAAAGAACACTACATCACAATACAGTAACAATCCAATAACCAGCTACCTCTCCTGTTGCTCATGGACTGTATTTGCCTTTGACCCTACACAGTGCTCTCTTTCTGGCTAGGTTCACTCTATGAAAAAACTACATACATGCATATACAATTATTCATGATTAGAAAACATATCTGCAATTTAACACTAAGTTCTCAGAGTATCTCGATTTTAAATTCTTAACTCTAATGATGTGATTGCAGAGGGTTTGTGGGCTTTCCAAGCAATGTAGAAGCCGAGTTATAACTCTGACAAATGTTTCTTAGGTTGTGTTTCTTGGCATTCTTCTGTTGCGCTAACACATTGCCACTGATCACCTGTTTTTTTCATGGTCTGTCCCCTTGTTTGACATCTCTGCTGGGCTCTGCCACCTGTTTCTTACAGAAATTAACACGTCTAGCTCTCTCTCGTTCTTTCTTTTTTTTTCTGTCTAATTTAGTGAGTTTTGAGCTACATTGGAGCTTTGATCTATTCTTTCCTCGGTTTCATTGGCAACATCAGTATTTTATCTGACTCCTTCAGCCAATCATGTAGGGGCAAAATTAGTTTCCAGGTTCTACAGGCCCTCTCTTTCAGTTTGGTTATCAGGCAGATGATTTAGTCCTACCTTTCTTCTTTGTAGCACGTTTTTGTAATGTTTGCCCATGGTGTGCAGTGTTTTGGGCCAATAATTTTTTTTATCTTCCTTGGTAGTTTCGGTGTCTCTCAGTGGTGCTTAGAAATTGCCAGTCTTGGATGAAGTTGCAAATTAAAATATTGTTGTGAATTTGTCGGCTATACTTTTTAAAAAGACTTGAACAGCTTAAGGGGCAATGAATGGCAATACGTAAACACTTTTGAGGTTGAGCCTAGGGAGGCGCATGTGCTGTCTTTGAGACATGGTGCATTCAGTCTGTGGACTTTGATCACACCCCTCTCTTTCCATTCACTTTTTTTGTGTGCTTCTCAGAATTCCATTCCTTTCTGTGGCTAATTTTCACATTTGTCCCTCCTTTCGGTGGGTGGTTCCCAACCCTGGTGACTGGCCATGTTTACAGGTATTATTGCTCTTCTATCTATTTTCACTATGTTTCGTTGCACTTCTTTTTCTGTTTCCTTTGGTTCGTGCACTTGGCCGGTTGTGCTCTTATGTTTCCCCCCACAAAACACGCCAAATCGGATGCAGTTTGGCCAGGTTTTCTGCCTGCTGTGTCCCTGTTGGTGATCAACAAAATGCGCTGAATCAGATCCCATTGTGTATCCCGTTGTATTAACTGTTTACTACCCTGGTAGTTCAGTGTGATTGCCCTCGCCTTTCTCTGTTCATGCTTCTCCCTACCTCGACCAATCCAAAGCTGAAAAAGTTAGTCTGAGAAGGAGACCACTGCCTCCGCATGGAGGGAGCCCCCTGCAGTCACACTTCCCACTCATGAAAACGTTCTTATCCTGAGAGCGGGGTCCAGCATAGGGTACCAAAAGGCTCGTCCACTTGGAACGCGCATTTTTCAGCTGCTCTGCAACTGCTGCCATGAAAACTGTTTAACATGAGTGGGCACCAGAAAATGTGAGTGCATTTTAAAGCAGTTGTAACTTATTACAGGCATAGTAAAGAACAAAACAAATTGAAATAGGTTTCCCTACCGGTTTGCTCTCTACGGTGCCATGAAATTTCCCATTTGAAGATTGCAGCTCTGTTGCAGTGCAATGGAAGCCTAGCCTTGACAAACTATTGTGAGGCATCTTCATGGGATACCCAGTTTGCGGAGCTTGCTGCCATGTGACATCCAGTCACATGACATACCCTCTTGGTAACTGGTAGTAGAAGTTCACAAGAGACCTGGGCCGCAAGCATGCTAGAAAAGCCCATCCTGCCTTTGCAAGGAATGAGTGAATCTGCTTACGGCATATAGAAGGTCGCATGACAGACTGCAGCGTGCCCCAATGAGTGTGAGGCAGCAGAACATCTCACCACGTGCCAGAGCGTTTCAGAAAGCCCAAATCCCATGTGGCTGGGTGACAACTATACCAAAGTCAGGTCTTTTTGCTCAGTTCATGCACCTTTCACAGTCTCTTACTTTGGGGGGAAATGTGAGCGGAAATAACAATTAGCACATGGATCCCACAGCAGTGTGAGGAAAAGAGACATCAGTGATGTGTGAACTGCTTGGCACAGTCCTCCCTCTCAGCTGGTCAACCAGTTTCCAAGTGCAAAGCCAGGCACCCATAAAGAATGATAATGCTCCAAGTTGGCAGACAATGGTGAAGATAACCACGGTGCTTCATCTTTTCAATAATTTTCAATTTATCCTAAAAGTTTGTGTGTGCTTATTTAATCTAAGTGGTGTAACGTCTCTGGCTAGCTATGCTCACCTCTCCCTTGCAGTCCCACCAACCCTGACCTCTCCCCCACACCCTCACCATTGCTCCCACCTCTCCCTCACACTCACAAACTACCCATCCCTCTCTGTCTATCTATTCTGTGCACTTCTCACCCCTATCGATCCGCCAGTGCCCTCTCCTTATGGTGCACACAGCTCACTCCGAAGCTCCCTCCTTGCTTTAGCTCCCACCGGCTATATCTGGGACCCCAGTTCTAAAGCCCAGGTGCATTAAGACTGTCCTGGGCATAACTGTGCTGTTAGCCATCACCCACCTGCTCCAGTCCTGGACTTTGGTGCTGGTCTTTCTGCCCCTGTTTGTCACCCTCTTCCTGCCTCTCCAGACGGGCGTCCCATCCCCCAAGGGCCTCATCCAAAACCGGGGTCTGTGCATCTGTCCAGGGCCCTTCTGCAGAGCAAGTACATAGGTGTACGCCTTCTGCCCTGGCCAGGATAATGTGCTGCATGGCTAAACACTTACAAGGTCCCAAAAGAAAGACCTATTGGCTATGCTTGTTAATTACTGCAGATACACTTCTTTTCATTGTTTTGTATTACTGTATGGCACACCATATGCAAAAGGTTTTGACCACAGCCAGCCAGAAGTACTAGGCCAAATCCCCTCTGAAATGGAAAACCAAAAGCCCAACACGTTTCACTTCAGGTTGGACTCATTAGGGAACTTTAGTTAGCAGTTTGGTATAGACCACTTTTGTGGGCCAAAGATGATCTGTTTATTGTTTTATCTCTTCTGTAATTGGGAGTTGAGCAAAAGAAAACTGAATGTGCCCAGAGTAATTTAGTGCCTTGCTGGTACATTCCATCAGTCACTTTTGTACTAAGCTCCTTTTTTTTCAAACTTTCTAAGACTATATTATTTTTAAAGTGCATTTTGAACCATTCCATGTGGCTCCTTTTTAAAAATCCAGATAAAAATATCGCAGTAATACATTTACAAAGGTATAATTAAAAAAAATAAGCTGTAAGGATACACTTTAATATTTGAGTATGATTAATGTCAAGGAGTCTCATCTTAGGGCCCTATTGGATTTGCCAATGGGTTTTAGCCTTGAAGACCAGCATCCCTGATGGCTAAAGAATTAAACAAAAATATATATATTTTGATGTGGCCGTAGTGTTCTAGTGTAGGTGTGTGCACACGAGTATTTTTTTTTTTTTTCTTTTTAGGGGAGGGGTGCAGAAGAAAAACTAGGGATGTAGGGGGAAGCAGAACTTGGGATGGAGACAACAAGGGAAGGTGCAGAGAAGCACAAGATGACACAGCAACACGGAGACTGGGGGCCGAGATGCACACAAGGAAAATAGCTGGACATTTTTGTAGAGTGCTTAACTAAAAGGAAAATAGCATCAAAAACGAGCATTGTAAGGACACAGTATGCATCCGTTCTCCAGGGGGACGGACAAACTCACTACAGGAAACTAAATCCCACAGGGCCATCCAATAAAAAGCAAGCAAAAGTGGCCATTAGGCCAATTAGATGCAAACAAAGGCCAGACTCTAGGCCCTCTGTAAGCTAACAAAATGTGTCACAACTGATCAAGCGTGTGCTTTCTTAGGTGTGGTCTAAAGTACTCATAATTGGGGGATGGTTTCCACAAATAATGCTTGTTTTCGAGGTACACTTATCTTGAGAAGCAAGTCCACCTCTAAGGTTCTACAAGCCCTGGTAGGGCAGAGGTGGGCAGTTCATACAATCCGTAGTGGTTTTCAAATGCAGGAAAAGGGGAGTTACAAGCGAAGCCTGGTTCTTGCATACTTGTCTCAATGTCATTGGTAGGGTACCTAAGTAGAATATTTTCATGGAATGTTACTGTTAAGCAGTACAGAAGTTGCTTATTTTGTGTCCTGGCTGTGCCTTGTGCTGCAAGTGATAAACTTCTAGTTCTCAAGGGAGCACATCCCTTTATGTGGCCTGTCCAAGAATCTTCCACAATGCCTATATGGGATAAGGGCACGACACAGGCCATGGGTGGAGGACGTCCCCCCCACCATGAATTAACAGGTGGAATCCACAAGGAATTTCAGTGCAGATCTGGAATGGAATGCAGTGTGTTTTTAGTTTTGATACGGCAGGATGTGTACAAGTCATTTTATAGAAATTGGTAGGAAAATTGATTTGTTTTGGAAAAACTAATTTCGGACAATCATCATCAGCATCATAAATGTATGACATGCACACTCTGAATCCAATCGAAGAATTAAGAACTAAATGACTCCTAGGGGAGGAACTAAAACAGGATTAAAAAAAAAAATTTTTTTGCTTTCCTGAACAGCAGGAGTGAAATATATTGCTAATGTGTATTGTAAGGCCGTTGCTCCTGAGCTGAAGTAAAGTATCCATGTCCTGTTAGCGTGTGTTTTTTTTCTTTTTTCTTTTTTTTTGCTTTCTCAGGAATGGGCAGTATTCCCTTCTCGTCTGGATGGAGATAATAAGCAAGAGTGTACAGTTGATCTGCACCTGCTTTAGATGGCCTTATATGTCGCATGATGTTTTGGCTGATCCTACTGGCAGAAAAGTTTGATGTAGCCATTTCAATTTTGCATGTTTTGTGTACTGAGGGGCAGGAGAAATCTGCTCATAGAGAGGAATGCAATTCTCAGAGTAGGCAAATGATATTCCGCTTGCATTTCTCAAATATTTGAAGCCTTTCCTGGGGGCTCTGGATTGGCACGGGTGAGAATGCGGCTCTGACACCCAGAAGGATAAAGGAGTTGAGGAGGCCTGAGATGTGACGTGGAATATCCTGGACGAAGGCAGAAGTAGCTCTAGTCAAAAAGCTTCCCCTCAGATTTTGTTGAAGGAGAAATGAAGCGACTGAGATCCCCGCAGAAACTAGAGCATTGCCTAGTATTCTTTGAAACGGCTATGGGCCATGTGTCCAAGAGGCAGGTAGTCTGTTAGTATTTTTAGGAGCTCTCATTTGGTAGATTGGCAAGAATGGAAATATCTGCCGCTGTGTTTTGAAAATGGCAAAAACTAAAGTAAGTGTCTTGCACCCCGCCCCCTGCAACTCCATTCTGTGAAGGAAATAGTAGCTCATGGGTACTTTCTTCTGTTAGTACAAGCATCACTTGGGCTTCCTGAAAAACTTGTTGAGGAGCCTATAACGTGTTTGATTCTAGAACTTGTGTAAGCTTCAGCTTTTGTAGCCTCTAATAGAGAAGTGATGTGCATCTTGATCAATCTCCCACAGGCTATCTATCCATTTATCAGTGAGTTCTGCATATAACTACCCCTCACAAGAGGGAGCGTTCTATGTATGCCAGCATACTGGAATTTTTTAACCAAACCTGAAGCGTTGGCTTCTCCAGTACTAGGTATCAAAACAAATGCAGAGTACGTTCTAATGATTCAAAGCCTTCTTTCTCAAGAATCATACAATCTTTTGTTTAACATAACCCTTATATTTAACTTCACTTTTTACTGACCACTCGGCACCTAGTTCTTCTTAACTTGTGCTTCTACAATTGATTGCTTTTTTGTCTATTTTATTACCTACCTTTCCATCAATGTGTTTTTAATTCAAATGTTTTTGTCCTACTAACAGAGTTTTATTTTTTCTTCCCTTTCCATAGCAGGGGGTGGTGTTTTTGCACATGAAACGCCTCTGAAGGCTTACCTCTTCCCAAGCTCTAAGGGGCCTTATTGCACTTTGGCTAGTTAATCTTCCTCCCTACTCAACCCTACCACTAACATTGTCTTCTTTTCCACCTCCATGGTGATGCTCCAAACATATTTTTCACCATTCTCTCAACCCGGCTGTCTCCCTCTGTGTAGCCCCCACTTACGTTTGTCTGCCCCATGCCCACAAAGTATGCATGTCCTTTGGGTGCACCCAATCTTTATGCATCCCTCCCTTGGGCTTCTTTTTTCCTCACCCCTTCCTACCAGCTGCCCATCTCTTTAGCTTTTTCTATCTACCAGCTTAGCACCCATCCACCCATTCAAACAGGTACGTTCTCCCATGTTAGTTCTCTATGTAGCCCCAGGGGTAGGGCAGGTCATGGGGGCATGCATATTGTGAGCTTATATCGAGATGACGGGCTTATCCATGTGCTCACACTGCTTCACCTTATTGTAGGTTTCACCTTCCTGCATCGTCAGGTTTCCAGCTGCATTCTTTAACCTCTGAGTCTGCTGCCCTATCCCGGGACTAACCCTCCAGCCTTCTCTAGCTTGGGTACTGCTAACCCCCCCCCTTAATGTGGCTGTTTCTTCAAGCTTTTTTGCCATCTCTACCTTATTCTCGGGGAACAATTCCCTCAAGTTATCCTGTGTCCTGATGAGATCCTAGTATCCTTGGTAGGGTCGAAACGCAGTCAGCTGTTGAAAAAGACCGACCCAAGCACTATTTATTTCACGAGGGGAATTGCTCTCTGGATATAGCTGTACTATTATTGATTGCGGCTGTCTTTATTCATGTACCAACACACCAACTATTGTAAAGATGGCAAAGATCCCCTTGTTTTTCGAATTTGGTGTCTTATCACTTGTGGTGCACTTCGTCCCAATTTGGACTTTGTCACTAATGAATTTGTTTTTGTGGTTTGGTTTACAAGAATAAAAGTACCTTCTGGGCTTACATGATATATTTTGGTACTGGTTACATTACACACCATTGATATATGCATGACCGATTGTAAACTGTCTTGATATACGTACCTGTAATCCTTGCTTTTGGTTAATTCATTGGCAGGATTTCCTGCTCTATTACATATTGATAACGAATGAGTTTCACATGTATGTCTGTCTTTCAAAATATAGTTGTGTTAGAGCGCGAGTTCTAGTGTCTTGAGAACTCTATAACTTGAATTTCTATGATTTAGTATGTTTAACATGTGAGACTAACTATAACGTCCCTGTAATCTTTAAGTGCATTTCTATGTTATATTTCAGAACCGTAACACCCTTGCAACATGTTCTTTTCAGTGAAATTTATTTTCAAATACCTTGCTACTGGGCTACATTACTTTTCAGTGGTATGGCATAAGTATGGACCTTTTTAATTGCACAAGGAGTAGTTCAGTACCTGTATTTCACAGAGATACTGTGTTTTCACGGATATGATATTTTAATTAGCATTTTATCTAATAAGAGGCCTAGCCTCGGTTGAATGCCTCCCTTCCAGTGGTTATAGTCTCCACATGTGAGTACATTTAGAAAATAACAGACCCCAAATGACTCTGCAGAGTTTCACCAGTGCCTTTTTGACACCCTGAACACTAATTGCAATTGGTACCTATTTTGAGTGGTTTCTCACAGGGCGCAGATTAAAATGCAAGAATGTTTTAACAAAGCATGTTTTTTTGTAAAATAATACCTTAACTAAAGTTTTTTTTTCCCTTAATTTCACTACAGGCAACCAAGTAGTAATAACTTAATACTTTGCTTCCTATTTTCAATTAACATATCCCTGTTTAAAAATAAATTTATAAGAACTACAATAAAATAAATGTGTAATATAAAAATAGCGGAAAATATAACTATCTCTGGGTCGTGGTGAGATTGCCTCCTGGCTTGATGCCCCCAGTACCTCCCATTCCCATATAGGACCATATTGCATTTGTTGGATGGTAGATTCCTGTTAATTTCAGGTTAGTAGCGTTTTTGTGTTCAACCAATCCTAAACCTGAGTTAATTTTTTTGTGTTGGGCAGTCTCTACTTCCTGGATTTTTTTTCTTTTTTTTTAAAATGTTTAGCGCCCAAGTTCCCAATGGAATCTTTTCTCATAAACAACCTTCATGGTTTTGCAGGTCATATTGATGGGTATGGATTGGGGGGTGGGGTGGCAGGCTGATCTTCCTTGTTTTCGGCATTCTGAATTAGTCTTTGGAGCTTAAGCTGAAGTAGAGGTCCCTGTCTTTTCCCATGTGACTAGTTCTTTTGTTTACTAGATCGATTTTAATTTAGAAGATCAACTACTGTGATCAAAGCTTAATTTCTGAAGAGGCTATGAAGTTTGGCATAGGTGTCAAATGCCATGGGGAGGGGGGGGGGGGGGGCTACAAGCAGCGTTAACATAAATGTGACTGTTAGGTTGATTTAGTGTTTTTTTTGCCATTAAGAAAAGTCAGAATAGTCTTATTTTTCGTACAAACTCAAATTAATCTTGCACGAAATAAATACTTCTACCAGACCTCCTACTGTTTTCTTTGATATTGTGCCAGCACTGCAAGTTGAAGTACAGAGCAGTATTTAGTATTCTGTGGCATTGCTCTAGTCTAGTGCAAACATTTTTGATGCCAGAGCAAAGTTACATTTTGCCAACCATCAAGGTTTAATTACGCTACATTTTACATTTCCAGTGTCTACACAGAATTTCCATATTCTAACACCAGCCCTGCGCCTACTGTGCCTGGCATATTAAGAGCTGTGTCTTTGGCTTTCATTGATTATCTCAGCTTGTGGCATGGTTAAAGCAAGCACTATGATACTGTAGACGGCACTTGAAAGGTTTTCCTGCACAATATAATTCTGCCTTACTTGGTGTGGAACAGAAGTGTCTCAGTTGAGTTCCACTACAGACGAGCTTGTAAAAATTGGAAACATAATATTCAGTCTGATACGTTATGAAAAGACAAGTTATTGAAGTTGCGTTTACTGAGAATGGATATCCTTTAATGGAATTCCTAGGTAGGCTGATTTTTGCTCACCTTTTATTGGCCTGGAGAATACCACTCCCAAATTTAAACTTTTCTCTCCTGTAGAACATTATTTGTAGGCCTTGCCTTTAAAACACCAGCCATCCAATATCTGAATACAGTGAGATCTCACTTAAAGCTGCATGATTCAGTATTCTTTTCGGTGAAGTTACCAAACTATACAATATTGGCACCCGTTTTTAAGTGCGTTTGTCGTTTGAATTCAGTCACTCTTTCTGTCTGGCGCGGTGGTTCAGATGGTGTCAGTGGAACGTTTAAAGGGGCCAGTCGATGACTGATGTCAAAATGCATCTCATATCCCAAACAAACATAATCAAATAGTTTTTTGGAGTGCATATTGTTGGTGATTATTAACGATGCAGAATTGGGTAAATGACATTTTTAGACATTGAAAGGCCTCTTTAATTTGGTAGCACCTCGTGGCAAGATCACTAAACATGAGAGGTTGTTTTTTTTTTTTTTTCCTCTTGGGTCTTCGTTTACCTTTTGCAGGTAGTCGTTGGGTTTAAGGGCGAAGTTTCCAATACAAAGGTGCCCAATTACCTTTCCTATAAAATTAAAATGCTTTTTTTGCCTTTAAAATAAAAGAATGTCTTTTTACGTTATATACACAGACCTAGAAGTAAATTTCATTTTCACCTACATCAATTTAAGGCTAATGAGTGCTTGAGGTATTTTGAAGCTGTTGCAGTGTCATTTTACAACTTAGTTTTGGGTTTGTGGGTTGAACAGCTAGGTATAATCGGTTTTCCATTACTGCTCCTATATTTGAAGTGTATTTCAGCTGGGTATAAGCAATAGTTACTCAGTGTTACCAAATTGGAGGTTCTCTAGCAACAACTACCCTAAAATCCTAGGAATGTGGTCACATTTCACAAGGTGTAATTGAGAAAACTGTTTTCTTTGGTTACGCTTATTAATAATTTGATGAATCCATTACCTGATAGTGCGCTACTAGTTAGCAATGCATGACTCAATTTATTGCGTTCTGAATCTCCTGTTAAGGTGTATTATGAGACAGTTTTACCTGATTTCAAATTGGATTGGAATTTAGACCGTTTCGCCACAATAACATTTCTCTGCAGATAACAAAATCTTAAGGTAATGCCCCATTTACCACTTCTTATGGTAACTGTTTTTTCTTTTGTAATTGTAGTTCTGAGTTCTTGCCAGCTGCAAACATATACTTCATCTTAATTTCCCATTCTTTTAATTTTCCTTGGATTGAAATGTTAGAAATCTCAGCCATGGCTCTCTACTTCTTGGAAAATAAGTCCAATCTTTAAGCCTATTATCGCTGCCAACTTCTCTGAACATAAACTGCAGTTTAACTATACAGATACCAGTGAGTAAATGCAGTAGCAGTGCTTTTAGAAGGGAAGCTTCCTCCCACAACACCTGATCTAGTCCAATGATAACGTGAAGCATTGTTTCAGTCAGTGTCCTAGTCAGTCGGTTGACACCTGCTGGTTGAACCCAACCTGTAGATGGAGCTATTTTCAGCATTGAAATCAATAACTTTATTTACCTGTAACATTACTTTTGCATCTAATGTTTTATTAAAAACAATCTGACTTCTAGATTTTACGAACCTTGGCAGTGCAGGTTTGAACAGGTTTAGTTGGTTCTTCACATTAGATGGAGTGTGATGATGGAAAGGGATGTGCCATGCATCAATTGGTAAACGGAACCTGATAGTCATTTGGACAGCCAACTGAGTTTAAAAAAAAAAAAAAAAATAGGTCTGGCTTGTCAGCTCAATTGTCACCAGACCTTGTGTTCAACAGAAAGGGCTTTCAGAAGGATTTCTCAAATGGGCTTGTTCTCTTTCCACATGTTGATTTTCTTGAATGTAGCATTTTATAGGGCAGGTGTTCTGTGCTTCCACTGGGTTTTCGTGTTGGTGAACCACTAGAACAGACCATAGCGATAGAGTTGCACTTTGACAACCCTTTTAGGAGGAATTCTATATTGTTTTGGCACCTCTAAATTTGTCATTGTATGATGGTATACCTAGTGGATGCCTTGCATTTTGGTGACAAGACATTTATACATCCTATAAACTTGATTGGTTCATTGGGAAACGTTCTGTGATTCCATTAGTCTGAACTGTTTTCCTGCAAAGTTATGACACAGTAAGCCTGACATATCTGTTATGAAACACATGTTCAAGCCTTTAGCCTTTAAGAGTGGGTTGTTACTGCACCATGCTAAAGCCTACAGGTATATTTTCTTAAATAACATCTTCTAGATTACAGCTATGGACACGGATTTTGGCTTAGTTATATGGCAGTATCTAGTAATAAAACAATTAAAATTATATGAATGTATATTAACAGATGTACATCCATTGAGGGGCTGTTTGGGTCAGCGCACTTCTGTCTTTCTTCTGCATGTGTCATTTTAAAAGTTTGTTTCTATTCATGACGGCCTAAAGCCTGTGACATTTTGTAAACCCACTTCAGCCACTGTTTTGCCCTGTGACTAACTGTGTTTGGCTCTGTCTGTCAATGACTGTGCTTCAGTTCCAGGGGTATTCGGCTAGTATTTTAACTTTTTTACTTACTCCTTTTTTTATAGACCCCCCCCCCCCCCCCCCACCCCCTTTCATTTCTTTCCTTATTCTCATTTTAATTGTTTTTATCATTGTCCATTTACCCAGTCACTGCTTATGGGCCACATGCAAGACCCTTACTTAATGTGCAGTGCACCACTTCCCATATGGCCACTGTCTCTAAACCAGACGACTATCATAGAATTGTATTTTCCATTTTATATCCTTGTTTTACTATTTCAAGAGGCCAACGTGTGGGTTCAAAATGTGGTAGCCATTCTAGAACTTTAATACAATGATAAACTATGCACAATACCAGTGGAAAGGTAACAGTATTTGCTATTGGAAGCATATGCCTGGCATGTTTAGGTGGCAGCATGTTTTCCTTTTTTCCCCTTTAATGTATCCTATAGAGAAGCATTTTAATTCGTAAGACTAACCTATTAGCATTGCCAATGCTTGCTTTATTACCTTTTGACATGGGTATATGAGGGAATTTATTGTTGAAGACTAGTTTAGTAAGCATGTAGCATACATTCAATAAAATATGTATGCTCATCAGTTTGTACTATCTTATTAATAAATACAGCCAATAATACGTGCGTTTTATATTATGAGCTATGTCTAATCACCATTTTATGAAGAACAAAAAAGTGAGTTGCCTTTAAGCAATTGAGTCACTGGTATGCTACATTTCTAGCTGTAGTCAATTTTTAAGTTCTAAATACATACCACAATAGGAAATTAATTTTTGACTTTGTAAAGTGAGACCAAATGCTACCCTTAAACATTTGGTCTGCTGATTGCAGGCAAAATTGCTTCTGTGGGCAAACTAAAACCACCAGTTTCTGCGAGTAACCGTACTTTCATGGAATATTTTACAAAGGCTGTTATTCCCAGTGGAATCGCATGGGAAAAAGCCCCACTAAATTGGCCTCAAGCCAGCGTTTTCTAACGCAGTGTAAAACAGATTCCTACTTAGTGATCTCATGTGAAAATGCTTTCCTTTTTTGTCCTTTTGATCAAATGTCACTTCTTAAAAATAACTTGGGAATGACTCGAGAGTTCAGTGTGTTTGGGTAGAGTGGAAGCTAAGGGGCATGTGGTAGATTTTATTGTAATAGAATATTGTGTTGTGCGGGCCTTGTAGGACGTTTGAATATGTATACTGTGAAGCGGTGCTACCTCTGGGTGAGGTGTGGTGTGGTGATAACCATGACAGTATATAAACTAGATTTTCTTTATCTTAAAGCAACTAACTTCTACACACTGCGACTGAGTGACCTTAATATAGTTTGTAACGTGGCACGTAGCAAAACATTTTTTTTGTTTTGTAGAGCACATGTACCTAGCAAGGCGGCTCTGTAGTGGTGAAATAACAGTCCTATTTGTCATTCTAATCAAATACATTTATTGTATAGACCTCTGAAGGCTAAAAGGCGGAGAGGTCCAGTCAGGATCGACCTTTCAATACCGGTTGAGGAGAGTTCTGCAGCACATGCTTTACTTGATGAACTATCTTGCCGACCTTAAGCAAATAACGGCGGTTTTATATGATGCTGTATGTAGTTTTCTTAGGCCCTCGTACTCTTGGGAGTTTTCAGTTCTCACACAGGAATTCAGCTTAATGTTGTCGGATGGCCATAAGTAGTTTCCAATTGCCTTCTGGTAAATGGAGTGTTATACAGAAGAGGAACTGACTTCAATTTCCATGGTACTCAACTCTGCTTAATTTTCAGCGGAGTCTAGAAAATAAACACCGAACTGCTTACTACTTTCAAATGGGCGCTGGTACTGTGGGGCTTTAATTGAGCTGTTGGTATCACATGGCCTTAAACATGCAGGGCTGATATTCTCATGGCAGCTTAAATAGTAAGGTCCCATCATTGCAGTTGACTGCCTATCCCAGCAAGGTGGCACTTGGCTACTGGCCGTGCATGTAAGACTACAGACATCTGTGTGAGGAGGCTTGTCTTCTGAATTGTGATGGGAGGCCGAGAGGTGTAAGCAGTCATGTTGCTACTGGTAGCCATATTGGGGTAACAGTATTGTCTTTGCTGCAGCGTGCCTGCTTAATTGTGGCCAAAGAGCAAGACAAAAAATGTGCATGGGTCTGGGGTATTGCCTCGCTACCATAGGTAAGTCTAAAATAGTTTACTCATTGTAGTGCTTGGCAGTTCTAATTAGTTTGCATGTCGAGCCTGTACAATTTTGTCCTTCTTGCTGCAGGACATGCACACGCTGCGAGTTGACTGCAACGGCTTCACCCTTGTAAGCATTATTTTTGGCAGCCTAATTATTTGCCCAGGTGCCTAGAACTATTCTTTCCTAATTAATGAGAATCAAATCTGGATAAGCTGGCCATCACATTTGCACCAAGATTCCAAGTGTCATTCGCCTCTCAAATGGCAATTAATTCAAAACATTGTTTATCTTAGGTCTTTGGGGAATGGGGAACAATAAGGCCTTTTTATTTTCTTTTGGTCTCACAAAACATTGTTCTCTCTACTATTACCCAATTCTCCATCCTATCCTATTTAGGTAGGCTACTAACAATGCATACTATGAGCCTTGTGAGCCTACCCCTTGTTCCATGTACTGTTCTGTCCTAATACTGCTTCTGCATGTAGGTGCATCAAATCTGGTTGTACCCAGCAATCCTCTGGAGTACAACCTCTTCTCCTGTCTTGTCAGACCTTGGAAGGGTGATCACTTAGCACTTGCCCATCTCCGTAGAGCGATTTAAGGCAGTGACTTTACAGTGCCTGGAGGGGGAGCAGAAAGGGACCGCATCACAGCTCTAAATTTGTCCCTTTTTGTGGGTTTGAGGGGGCACTAATTTTGATTAATCATTGCACTGTTCCTGGCTGTAGACAAATCAGATTTGTTGAGCAAGTCTCAGCTCCCCTGCTTCTTCAGTTAAAACAGTGTATTCCTATTCCTTGCATGAGCAAGAGCCTTAGCAATGTTATGTATATAGGGCGCACCCTTGGATATATTTTCAGTAAATTTTTGAAAGCTAGTCTCCCTACAGTAAACCCTTTATCTTGTAACAGTAAACGATCATTCCTTCATTACTGGACCAGTCTTTGCTGAATTAAAATGTGACCGTTAGCCTCCTCCTAAAGAAGGCACAAGGTGTGTTGAGCTTTAGACCAAAAGAAAATGTTCCATGTATGAATTGACCTCTGAGAGCTCGGTCCAAACGTTCTTCTCTAGTTAAACTATTTATTGGAGGAGCATTTACCAGGTGTTCAGCTTTCTGACAACACTTAAGGTGCAGCTATTGCTCTAATGGGTGATCTCGTCAATAGCAGATGGTGGCGTGGTGGAATCCTCTCTTTTTTTCTGCTCATTCGGCGCTATTAAGAACAGTCCGCCAATGCGACCCTCTACTGTTGATTGACTGCAGGGGCAGAGATCACCTGGACTGGTGGGAGTGTGAGTAAGACTTGAAATCCTTATCCTTTGATGAAGTCCAACAGCCAGTTGTGTCCCAGAAGCTGTTACTGTGCGTATTTAAGAACCGATCTTTTCTTTCTAATTTAACATTTTCCTTTCTTTTATGAAAACATCTGTTGATGAATCTTAGCTTATTATGAATTTCTGCCTTCGATCTCAGGTGGAAAGGAGAGCTTTGAGACCAATCTTTGTTTTATTAGGACTGGTACCTGTCAAAAACAAACCAAATGTTAATCCTAGCAAAACCATTTGAAAGCGGACGTCTACCCTGCTGCTGCTGCTGCTGGTGTCAGTCCCATGCTTACCCTCCACTCTGTGGTTTGGGAGGTCTTTAGTCTGCCTTAATCTTGTGCGGTTTCATGCCAATCCCAGAAACCAATCAGAAGGTGAGCTATTCGAGAAACGTTTCAGTCTGCAGTCAGTGATTGTCAGCCCTTTGAAAAATGAAGTTGGGTGCCCAGCGACATACTACGTGCTCAGTCATCTGGCTCAGTTGTTCTGATCATTTGCTCTGTGTGCTCTCGTAAAACATCATTTCAGGGGTTGTGCCTAACAAGAGTAACACAAGATCACACTAGATTACACCAGTCCTGTGCCAACTGGTGTCTGCCTCCTGCTATCTGCTTTTATGTTCAGTAGTAAGTACTTAAATAGCATAACTAAACCTCTATAATGGCCTCATTGAGCCTTATGAGTGGTGCAGTACAACCGGTGTTGTACAACCCTTGGATCTTCATATTTTCAGGTCTTCCTGACTGAAAGACTTGCCTTACCATACCAATATGTAGCATGGGCATATGGTCATCCCATCCCTTATCATTAGTTGGCTTTCTTATTTAATGGTTTTCTTTCCTCTTTTGATGTTTGCCCCTCCCCTTAATTATAGCAGTTTTTAGTGTTTGATGGAGGAGTTATATCCTTCAACTGCTTACACTCTGAGAACTATTTCCATGGATGTGCATGTCATGTTTTTTCTCCTGTGTCCATGTTCTCTTATACATTTTTTTTACATTTCTCCGCTGCGCTACCACACGTAAGTCCCAGTCTCGATCGACGGGAAGCTCTTGAGACCGGTCACAGAGCCATCACCACTCTTCTTCCAAATCCTTGGTTCAAGTTAAGAAGAAGTTGAAGAGATCCCATCGCTCTCCGACTTCATGCCGTCGTTCGACTGACGCAATGCAGGAGGAGCATCCACGCACAAGGCCTCTGTCCTCTGAGTCTGTGTCTGGGTCAGCTCCATGCTTCCCAAAGTGTGCCGGAGCAACTCCCGCCCAGCTTAGAGTTTTTTGAGGCCATGCGCCTCATCTTTGGGTGGTCCGACCCCCGATACAGTGCCTTCGGGCCCAAGGGGTTTGGATGAGGGGACTTTGGGTTCCGCGCCGGCAGCTTTGGCTCCGGCCACTGAGGTCACCTCCAGATCCACACGCGGATCCGCGCTGGTGGCACCTTTGAGACCTTCCCCGGCGCCAGGTCGATTGTTGACGCTCCCGACATCGGTAGTGCCCACTATCAGCGTCGACCCCATTCTTATCCCCGATGAGTCTGGAGTTGGAGCGGCGTCGGCCAATGCCGACGTCGATGGGGCCTATCCGTTTCAGGTCGGATTCTGAACTTTCTTCTTATGGGTACGAATATGAGGAGGGATTGGAGGGTTCCCTTGACCCTTATGGATACCAGGATGACCCATCTTTGGATTGGGCTCAGGAATTGGGTAACGCCAGTGGTCTGGATACTTGTCCTGATGCTGGCATGCAGTCTCCTCCTACTGTGGCTACGGCGGAGGGAGCTATTTATGTATGTGGTCAGTAGGGCAGCGGATGTCCTTGGTCTTGAGCTTCCCACTGTTGAGGTCAGGTCTAATCTAACGGAGGTGCTTCAGCCTGGGGCTTCAACTTCCGAACCCCTTTTGCCATTTAATGAAGCCCTCATCGATGTTCTTTTGGGTACCTGGTCCAAACCCAACACAGGGGCTCCTGTGAATAGGGCTAGTGCACGCCGCCATCTGCCCGCTCCGATTGACCCTAAATTCCTGTCCCAACTCCCCACGCCTGAGAATCTTGTTATCCAGGCTCCCTCTTCTTCAGGTGCACCCCCAGACAGGGAATCAAAAAGACTGGAACAGTTTGGCAAGATGTTATTTTCTTCCTCCAGTCATGCGCTGCTGTCTGTGAACACCGCATATCTTTTGGGGTGCTATTCCCACTCTTTGTGGGATACGGTTGCGCAAGTCCTACCCCAGATCCCAGAGGAGGCCGTGCTATCGTCTCCCAAGCTGTGCATGATGGGAGAGATGCGGCCAAATTCACAATCCGTTGTGGGCTGAACACAACCGACTCTCTGGGCAGATCGGTTGCTATGATGGTGGCCTTAAGACGCCACACCTGGCTGCATACTTCTGGTTTTTCTGGGGATGTCCAACAGTCACTCATGAACATACCCTTTGATGGCTCACATCTCTTCGGAACTAAAGTGGACTCTGCGTTGGAAAGATTAAAGTATTCCCGGGCTATGGCTCAGTCCCTTGGTCTTTCCTCTGCCCCTTGCCCCCCACAGTCCACTTTTTGTCCCTTTCATGGCCACGGAAGGGGCTCCCTGTTGCGTCCTCCACTATTCCACCCATGCTGTTCAGCCTCTGCGTGGCCGGGGACACGGAATCCCACATGGCCGTGGTACAGGGAACCAGAGGTCTGCCCAGGCCACCTCTTCCCCCACTGCAGCCTCCAAACCCTCCTAGTCCGTCCCTTCACTCCCATCCAGTTGGTGGCAGGATTCACCATCACCTACTGCACTGGGAAAACATCACCACGGATTTTGCAGATAGTTCGAAAGGGCTACTCCCTCCCTTTTTGAATCTGCTCCACCAACCATGCCTCCATCCTTCAGTCACCTTCCAGAGGATCATTTGGTGCTTCTCCGCCAGGAAGACGCAGTTCTCTTGGCCAAGGGAGCTATAGAAAAGGTCCCTCTGCCAGAAGTAGGTTGTGGTAGTTATTCCTGCTACTTTCCGATGCGAAAAAAGGACAAGGGCCTACATCCTATCCTAGACCTTTGGGACATAAACTAATTCCTCAAGAAGGAGAAATTCAAAATGCTCACACAGGCTCAAGTTCTGTCTGCCTTGGACCCAGGAGACTGGATGGTAGAGTTGGACTTGCAGGACGCTTATTTCCACATCCCCATCCTGCCTGCCCACAGACGTTACCTACGATTTGTGGTAGGCCACAAGCACTCTGTTTACCATGCTCGTCTTCAGCATTACCAGCACCCCTCGGGTGTTCACGAAAGTGATGGTGGTGGTTGCAACTCATCTGCGCGGGTTAGGGGTCTCAGTCTTCCCCCTACCTCAACGACTGGCTGTTGAAGGCGGACTCACCCCCAGAAAGTCGTCTCCCACCTTTAGACTACGGCGAACCTCCTGCACACGCTAGGGTTCACTATGAACGTGCTGAAGTCACACCTGACTCCCTCTCAGACGCTTCCTTTCATCTGAGCTATCCTGGACACAGTGCAGTTTTGGGCTTATCCTCCCGAAAAGCGAGTCCAAGACGTTCAGGCTATGATTCTGATCTTTCAGCCTCGGTCTTGGGTTTCGGTGAGACTGACTCTGAGGCTGCTGGACCTCATGGCCTCCTGCGTCGTGCTAGTAACACATGCCAGATGGCATATGCGGGCTCTGCAGTGTGACCTGAAGTTCCAGTGGGCGCAGCATCAGGGGAATCGCTCCAACATTGTCCAGATCTCAGAGGGGACTGCGAAAGACCTGCAGTGGTGGCTTTCGAATCTGCATTGGGTCCACGGCTGATTCCCTCTCCCTTCCCCAACCAGATGTCTGTAGTAACAGATGCGTCACTTCTGGGTTGGGGTGGCCACATGGGAGAGGCAGAGATCAGAGGACTCTGGTCTCTGCGGAGTCTGGGCTCCATATCAATCTTCTGGAGCTCTGGGCAATCTGGCTTGCATTCCTTCCCTCTCTCAAAGGGAAAGTGGTGCAGGTGTTGACGGACAGTGATGTTGACGGACAATACTACCGCCATGTGGTACTGCAACAAACAGGGCGGAGTAGGGTCCTGGACCCTTTGTCAGGAGGCACTAAGCCTCTGGACATGGCTGGAACATCAGGGCATTACCCTGGTGGCTCAACATCTGGTGGGTTCCAGAGCGGACAAACTCAGCCGTCGATGTACAGCCGATCACGAATGGCATCTCCATCCGGAGGAGGCACACGGTCTCTTTCAGCAGTGGGGAGAGCCTTGGTTACATCTGTTCGTCTCTGCAGAGAAGGCACAATGTTAGCTGTTTTGCGCGTTGGAGTTTCCAAGGCGGCGCTGCTTGGAGACGCTTTTTGTCTCGAGTGGAACTCCGGCCTCCTTTCCGCCTATACCTCTTCTGACCAGAGTTCTCAAGAAGATCTGGAACACCCAGGCCCAAGTCATCTTGGTGCCTCTGGACTGGGCACGGAGAGTATGGTATCCAGAGCTATTGAGCATGTCTATCGATGCTCCACCCAGCCTGCCTCTTCGGGCGGATCTTCTGTCGCAGCAACAGGGGACGGTTCTTCACCCGAACCTGTCCAACCTCCGCCTTTATGCGTGGAGATTGAGCGGCGACAGTTGACGACTTTTTATCTTCCACCTAAAGTCTGCAGTGTTATCTTGGCAGCCAGGCATCCCTCAACCAAAACTGTATACGCCTGTCTTTGTAATAAATTTGTGGCATGGTGTACCAACAAGTCTGTTTCCCCTTTCTGCTCCTCTGTCTGAGGTTCTTCTGTTAGTTCTTTCTTTGGCCCAGCAGGGCTCGGCTTTGGGCACCCTTAAAGGGTATTTGTCTGCCATTTCGGCCTTCCTTAGGTTACCTGATCAGCCCTCACTTTTTAAATCTCCTATTGTGAGTAGATTCCTAAAAGGCCTCACCCATTTATTTCCTCCCACTCCACTTATCATGCCTCGGTAGGACCTCAATCTTGTCCTTACTTATTTGATGTGTACTCCCTTTGAGCCAATGCATAATTGTTCCTTGCGGCTCCTCACCTTCAAAAATGTCTTTGTTGCTATCACCTCTGCTCGCATCAGGCCCTTTCCTCAAAACCTCCATACTTGTCTGTGCACCGTAACAAAGTAGTGTTGCGCACTAAGGCTTCCTTCCTTCCGAAGATGTTTACACCTTTTCATGTAGGCCAGTTCATCACTCTGCCTACTTTCTACCCCTCCCCCCCCCCCCACACACCCTTTCCTGGAGGATGAGAGACTCCACCGTCTGGACCCAAAAAGAACATTGGCGTTCTACCTCAATCGTACTAAAGATTTCTGGGTGGACGATCAACTCTATGTTGGGTATGTGGGTGTGAAAAAAGGGAAGGCAGTGCAAAAGCGTACCATCTCTCGATGGGTGCTTCTTTGCATAAAAATTTGCTATGCTTTGGCCAAGAAGCAACCTCCTGCTCATTCCACCAGAGCAACTGCTGCTGTCCTGGATATCTGCCAGGCAGCTACGTGGGCGTCCCTGCACGTATTTGCTAAACACTACTGTCTAGACAGTCCGGTCTGTCGGGACGGCTACTTTGGTCGTTCAGTCCTGCAGGACTTCCTAGTGTGATCTTGGTTCACAGCCCACCACCAAGGATGGCATTGCTCTGGTATCTATTCTAAGGTAAGGAATCTGCAACTAAAAGTCTCTATCAGATGTACAAGGTACTTACCTTTTGGTAACAAAATATCTGGTAGAGACATATTCTAGTTGGAGATTCCCTACCGCCCACCCATCCTCCCTGCTCGCCTACAGATTTCTAGGGACAGGGATTCCCCTTTCAGGACCTTAGCTCTGTCACACCAATCTGTGTTCTTAGCGGCTCTGCGCTTCGGTGTGGAAAGTCAGGAAAAGAAACTGATGTCACTGCGCGAAGGAAGAGTCTATATACTACTCCCGACGTCATCACGGTGACTACGATGCCAGCGACGCCTGCGGAGTCAACCAAAGTCACCTACTGACGCGCAAGGGTATTGCTCGAAGAAAAATCTCCGGATCCAGTCTGACGCCTGGGAGAATTTCTAAGGTAATGAATCTGCAACTAGAATATGTCTCTACCAGATATTTCATTACCAAAGGTAAGTAACTTGCACTTCGAGCTTCCACGTGGCCAGAGAAAGGAGATCAAGGAATGGTTTAACTGTGAGACTACATATGTGTGGTCTGTGTGCTCGAAACTTGTTGTGGAATGAAATATGTGGGCAGCCCTGTGAATAACCTAAAATTATGCATTTTACAACACCTGTGTGTCATGAATAAAGACTTCACTTACACAATGGCCAACACATTAGGGAAATACAAGATGGAAACAAAAAAAGATCTAAGATTTTGTGGAATTCAACATGTGATTGGAAAAAACAAACAAAAAAAAACCCGAGGTGGTGATTAAAAACTACTACTTAAAAGACCAGAGTTGAAGTGGTTCATCTTACTTGGAACTGAAAACCCAAGGGGATTGAATTCTGATACTGAACTTCATGTCCACTTATAGGCTCCTCAAGGTCAAAGATATTGTAATACTCTGAGTACACTGAGTGACATACGAGGCCAGATGTATCTCTTCCTACAAAGATGCCTTTATTTTTTGTCTTTTCGATATACTTTCTTATAAGCTACTTCTTGATGAAATGTTCGTTGTTATAATTCTTCGTAGGTATGAACCGTATGCCTTTGGAATTTATACTAAAAAGCAGGAGGTGCCCTGAGAGCCATTCATGCACTTCATAGTTCTCTTTTGAATATGGCCCTGTTTGTTAATGTTCTGTTTTTTTGTTGTTGTTTTTTTTTGTGTGTATGTCCTTGGACATTACATTTTAAGACAAAGTATCTCTGGAAATTAGTTTGCACTTTATAGCTTTTGATTATGCACATTACTATGTTATCTGTACCTAGGTAAGGAGAATTGATCATAAGTGCTTCTGACGTTTTTTTGGAATGTATACTTTTAACTAAGATGTGCTCCTGGAACTAGTTATGCATTTTGTAGCTTCTGATTATGCACTTTACTAAACTATACCGTATTTAGGAAAGGAGACTTGACCTTGAGTGCCCTCGATGGTCATTATTGCACTTTTTGGCTCGGTGACATGCACTTTATGAATAAGTACTGTATATGGATTATTGTATAATAAAAATGGGAATGTATGTGTATATTGTAAGAACTAATGCATATGCACTTCAGATCCAACAACTAATATGGAAATTCCCCTTAGTAAATACAATGGGGAGTATGTAAACAAAAAATGATTGCAATTACGAGTGAATGATTTACTTTACAGGGCTAAGATGATGAGTGTTATATCGTGCTTAACACAATCTAATGTTGAACTGTTAAATGTATTACTGTACATATAATTGGAAAGTGCTGTTGCGTTTCCACAAAGCGTCAAGTGTCATAAATTGACACCTGTCGAACAGTGGGAGGTAATATGTACATTTTTTTTTTTTTTCTTCAATAAAATGCTCATGGTTGTAGTGGAATCAAAACTGGGAGACCTGAATAGAAGTGAAAAGCTAGGGTGCTCTACTTGGACGACTTGTGACTTTGTGCCATCCAGAAATCTATGTAAATAATATACCAGGTCCGCCTTTAGTCCGGTCTTCCCTTTAAACATTGCATTAAGATTAGAACAAAATGGAAAACACAAACCTAGTGGACAATGAGGGAGACAAGTAAATAGATGGCTGTGCAGTCTAGATGCTTTTAAGAGGTGGTGATTAAGAAACATTGTTCATTTAAAATGACACACTGCACTTGTAAACTCTAGATAGAGGTACAGAGACAGCCCTTCTCATCAATCGACACAAAAAATGCCCTAGACAAGGGTGACTGCCGGACTGGCCTTACGGGTTATGTTTATGGCTTTTGACTTGGTGGACCATAGTTTATTTTGACAAATCTAAATGTTTTTCTCTTACAAGAGCACTCATTTTCATCAAGTCTACCTCCATTTCGATCTGCTAAAACCTTAATGTGTCTTAGCCCAGGGGTCTTTGCCCTCTATTCTTTTTAGCATATAAGTTAACCCCTGCTTCAGATGATGAGATCATTGGGTTTTCTGCAATTTCTAATGCTAGTGATGCATGGTTGTTGATTTGACTAATTGAACGCCAGCCTTGTCCTGAAACATCTCAACCTATATCTCATTGTGGTGCAGTCTTGAATTATCTCAACCCTTCTTAAACTGCACAGCAGACCAATCCGCTGCTTGTTTAGAAAAAACACTGATAGACTGAATGGTTCCTTCTGGCTTATTAAATGTAAGACTAACAAGGTCACTTTTTCATATTTTCAAAAACTGTCCTCGTTTATTACAGTAGTATATATGGGGCTACATGATTTCCTATTAAATGCTTCCACCAATTCAAAACCTTGTGGTTAGAAAATCTCTTGGTCCACAAAAATAGGACCATATTATGGAAACTAGAAGGTTTCTCAACTGGCTCCCAGTAAAGCAATCAGTGATTTTTGCATGCATAATGCTTTTTGCAATCAAGGTATATCTTACTTTACTAACCTATTTGCTAGGGATTCTCAATGGCTAGAATACTATATTCAGTCTTGGGATCCGGAAGGGAAAGCGCTGACCCGGAAGCAGCAACGAGAGCTGCAACCGAGTCACGGCTGCAGCACGAGCTGAGTGAGCGCTGCGGTGCATGGCCATCCGTCATCCGTCTATATCCGCGCACACCCGCCTCTGTAACCTGCAGGAGTGCCGCGGACGGGTGGCTGTCTGGGACGAGAGGGACCGGAGAGGAGGGGGGAGGTAAGGCTGGGCTGAGGGAGTGCATGTTAGTGCGCAAGGCAGTGCGGAGAGGGACTTGAGCAGCAACGTGCGGTGCGGTGTCTGGGTCAGGCTGGTTGGGCCGGGCTGGGCTGGACTGTTGATCTGGACACTGAGGTGCTTGTGGCTTGCAGTTGCAGGGCCGGTGGGACTGCCTAGGTGGTGCCCCACCCACTTGCCTCCATCTCCTGGCTTGCCACCATCTGCATCTGCACCCCTCCATGCCCCCTGGTTCCTCCCTCCCGGCTCTGCCGTTCTCCCCCCCCCCCCCCTTCTCACCGGCTCTCCTGCCCCTCCTCCCACCTCCTTGCGGTTGGGGTCCCCCACCCCCTCCTCTGGGAACTTGCCTTGCCGCCTGAGTCCCCTCGGACCCGAGAGCCCTCAGCTTTGAGCACCAGACCTCCTGAGCCCCCCCTCTCCGCCCCGGTCAGGCCACCGGTGGCACTGATAAGTAGGCAGGGCTGGGCAGAGGGTGGCAAGGAGGGTTGGTGCTGGCCTGACCCCAGTGTGTGCTGGCATCAGGCAAGTGCAGTGACCGTACCCAGTCACTGCCAAGGGTGTCCCCCAGCATTCGTGGAAGCGGCCTACCCAGGGTGGTGGCGGCTTGCGGACTGCTGGTGAGCCCCACTTGACCAAGTGAGCAACATCAGCAGCACCAGCATCGAGATCTCCATTCTCTTACCCTTCATCTGGCTTTTTATCAGTGGAGCCCAATGCACCCACGAGTGACAGTTCAGCTGCCGACCGTCAATTTCTCAGCGCCACTATCTCCACTTCCACAACTGCAATCACCCCACCAACTGAAACATGGGGGCTCCATAGGAGGGGTAAAAAGTGAAGGAAGTTTTGGAAGGAAAGCATATGACCATGCCGTCAGGCAAAACAAGAAAGACATCCCCCCCCCCCCCCACAAAATCACAATGTGGGAAAAGTAAGAGGAGACATCAAGCTCATGACTGCCTCACTCCTCATTAAAATAGTCAGAGCTACTCCAGGGAGGATCAGATGAGCATTCCATCTTCAGACCCCATGCTGGGCAGTCTTGAACCAAGAAACAGCCTGGTACAATCCCAAAAAAAAGCCACACCTTTAACTCCCAACTGAAAATCTACACCAGGTTCTCCTTTTAAAAAAAACGATAGACCTGCCCTCACATCCAATAGCAATGACACACTGGGGCTACAGTCACCACTAATCCCGTCGATCCTCACATATACAGCAGATAGCCATCCATCAAGAAACGACTCTGCGACAACGGGGGCTCCATCAAGCCCAATCCCTGCTCAGCCTACCGCAGCTAGCACATTCTTGATGCCTTTGGGGCACTCTCCAAAACTATTCAGGGCAGAGGTGCACGAGGAGCACAGACAGACTCCAGTAAATTCATGGTGGACTTCCCCTAAACAGAGTGCGGCCCATCAAATTCACCTAGCGATCCGTGGACTGAAGGCGGCACAGCCTGACTTTGTCAACAAGGTGGGACAGCTGCCCACAGATGCTCTGGCCACACCTTCAATGGCCCCTGATGATGCTCGCCTGGAAAATGCAACAAATGATGGCCCTCTGGCCCCCTTCCCTTCATCTCCTTCAGCAATTATGAAAACAGAGGACCTCAACACAGGGGCAGATGTAGAAACTCTATCCTACCTCAACACTCAAGAGTGGGAAGATATGCTTGTTGCATACTCCCAAGACTCCCCTTCAGGCACTCGATTTACCTCAGAAGCCAACCAGCAGTCTCCAAATGACGAAGCAAGGAACAATGTGGTCACTCCACTTAAGCCAACCGACCCCCAATGACGGAGGAAGGGCCAGAACAAGCTCGGTCACAAGCGCCACATAAACAACTGGAGAGGACCTTGCCTCAAATCGACTCAATCCACATTCGGACGGCACCTGGGCTTCCCTGCTTAACACCATGGAGCTTCTAGTTGAAGCACTACATTATCAATCGGATAATATGGCAGTACAGCTAACCCTGCTCAACACCTTGGCAGTATTTGTAGCAGGCATTGATGAGAAAATAGGTGACCTCAAATCCCTGTACATAAACTCACATGAAAATTCCATGAGCCTTCCCACAAGTTGCTCATGTGGCCCCATAATAGACAAACTAGCCACACTACCTTTGATGCTAACCAACCTCTGCGCATCTCTAAAGATGGGAGCCTCCAGGCAGCACCCACACTTTAATCCCTCACCTGGCCTTTCCACACAAGTAATGGGAAAGTTTCACTTGGATCCACTCAAGACCAAAAACATCGGCCTAGGAACAAAAAACGATGACAGTGCAAACCACCTAGGAGATCCGAACAATAGCAAACTCTTGCAATCTGACCCCAATAGTAACTGTACCCTTACCTTTAAGGGACATACCCTTAACTGGCAGCCCTGAGGACAGCAACGCCATGGTGAAACTCCATGCCAAACAGAGATGCACTCGGCGGAGGAAAGGTCCCAACAAGCGACTCGCAGGGAATGGAGCAATCCCAGAAGCAGCCCCCAGACTAACAATACCCTATATCTGGGCCACCAATGAAGCTATGTTTGCCGGGCCACCTGCCCCAACAACAATCGCTGTGTTCCATCCTCGAGTTTGGCCATTAAGCAGATGAGCACTGCCAAAAGTGACCACCCCTGGCCTGCTGAAAGGATGGACATCACCAGGGAACCCCAAACTTTATCTTCACGGAGAACCTACACAAGTAACTTCCCCCAATCCCTCCGGCCCACCCAATGGCCCCTCCTCTGGAGGTCCAGGGAGTAACTATTATACCTCCTAGCCCCACACATCACGTACAAATGGTAAACTCCACAACCCGCTGGTCAAACAGCAGGAATCCGGGAGGATACTTCTCCCCCCAGGGAACCATTTGCACCCACCGCAGAAATCCAAAACTTGACCAGATCCCTCAACTACCAACTCACTAATATTTTATCCTCACTACAAATCCAAGGGATCTGGTGATATTTTAAACAGGGGGAATATTCTTCGGCTACTTTCACACATTCCCTCCACAAGCGGCCTCAACTCAACGGATCTCCTAACAGTAGAATTTCTTCACCCAACTAACGCCACTGCTCCTGAATCTACTAAAGCCACATGGAAGACAAGCCTGATTGCCCAAACAATCCTAGGAGAAAGCACAACCTTCGAACACTGGGGCATCAGTATCACTGCACATTGTGAGGTTGGCTACCCAACTCCTCTGCTATCCCCGAATCCTGCCCTTGATTCGGACCCCCAGTGCAGGGAAACATGATCCGTATTCAGGAGCGCTCGAGGCTGCTCAAGTTCTTCCACGACTGCAAGGGGTGCATCCCGGCCCCATAAATCAATCTCCTCAGCCAACTTTTCTTCAAACAACAATGATTCAAGGTGGTTTTCAAAAACAATCAACAACTGCAATCGGCAAGGGTGACAAACCTCAGACAAAAAGATGGGCTCTATATTGACAATGGAGACCCTCCACCTGTGCTCATGGAATGTAAACTGCCTCCTCTCCAAAGGTCTGGACTCCAACTTTATCCAATACATCAGCCCTTTTGATGCAGGAAACCTGGCTGGAAGAACCTTATCACTTGGAGGGCTATATGTTCTTCATCACTCTAGCAACCAGGAAGGCGAAGTACGGACACCCACAAGGCGGCCTGGCCACTTATGTCTATTTAGCACTCTCGGCCAGAGTCACCCCTTTACACCGCACCTTCTCCGCAATCAATATTGTATCAGTCGCCGCCACGACGAGTCCACCCACAGCAGAGTCCTTGTAAACGCATACCTTCACCTCAAACTTAGTGACAACAATCTAGTGGCTCTACTCGAACTTCATAAGCTGCGGGGTTATAGCTGACATAGTCTCAGGCGACCTCAATTTGCATCTACTAGGATCCACAACAGATGAAAGCACAATTGCGCTTGGGATCTTCCCATACAAGGAGCCAGTAAACTCTGCCGTCCCGCAAAGATCAGCCGGACTTTGCTCAATGGCTTAGAATCCTTACAACTAAGAGCCCTGAATGGCAGATTTACTGAGGACTCGCCTCAGGCTGCATCATATTTTTCAACCACAGCCTCTACCTCAATTGACTACATTGGTTTCCCTTCCGTTATTCAAGCAAGTAGCCTCTTTCCAGGTAGGCAACAGGAGCGAGAGCGATCACTGCCCACAGGAACTGTCCATTATCCTGGGGATAACCAAAATGAAGAAAATTAATATTGCACACATCACCTTCACCACAGACTGTAAATGTGTCAAATGTGGGCAATCGAACATTGATCAAGTCATCAAAGCAGCAATGGATCTCGCTCTCTAACTAGAAACAAGCAATGACAGCGAGGTGCAGAAATGGGCACAACTCGCAACCAGGCTTAGTGGAATCTTTGCAGAACCAATCACTAACAGGCGACTGCCACCTCCTGCAGCTGCAACTCACCTGGCACAAGCCGACAGGAGAGCACTAAGAGATGAAAAGAGAAAAATCAGTTCCAGTATAAGGCGACTTCGTGGCAGCCCGGGCAATCCAGAACCTTTGATAATCCTAAAGCACCACAAACCAGCACTGAAGAAGCTAAAATGGGCTATCAATAATCTGCAATGAAGATTTGTGGGCCAGGCTACATGCGGATGCAAGGAGTAACAACAGCGCGTGCTTCCGGCGTACAATATGCAACCTCACACGTCCACATCATGGTGCCATTGCATCGCATATACCAGAAGCCGTCTGGGCCAAACATCTCGGAGTTCATTTCAACAGACCGATATCACCTAGCATGGTCACACAAAGCACTCTCTCGCCAGGAAGTCTTTCCCCACACAGGCCCTCACTAAAGACTATGCACACATTACTCAATGACTCGGTCACTATAAAAAAATCAGATAGCCAAGGATCGGGAGAAGGCGCCCCGGGACCTAATGGCCTCCCACCGGCAGTCTTCAAGCACAATGCTCCCTTCTGGGGAAAAGACTCTCGTACTCCTCTACCTGGAAATGGGTCTGACAGGAATTACCCCGCAGTCCTGGAAGGGGTCTATAATCTCCCCCATCTTTAAAACACGGGACAGGTCGCTCCCGGACAGCCATTGTCTGATTGCCCTAATTGCCAACGACGCAAAGTACTTTGCAGGCCTGTTATTCGAACATCTGCTTGCATGGTCTACTGAAAAGGGAATAATCCCTATGACTCAAACAGGATTCTCCTAGCACACCAGCACTATCATGAACATCATGACCATTGCCCTGTTAACCGACAAAGCTGTAACACTGAAACGTCAGTTCCACCTATGCTTTGTCGACCTCAAGGCCACATTTGACCATGTGGACAGGAATTTGCTGTGGAAAAAACTTGAAACCTGGGGGCTTCCATATCCACTCCTTCGTCTGATAATAGCCCTTCGCACTGACACATGGGTCCAGATAAAATTGGGCGCAGGCACTCCTCTGTCACTGCGGATCCCTACCACCAAAGGCCTAAAACAGGGCTGTGTTCTGGCCCCCACACTGTTCAATCTATACCTAGCAGACTTAAACGGGTGCACTCACCCTTACCAACTCACACCCTCCACAAATTGGAGACCATGAACTACCATGCCTCATGTACACCGACGACCTCGTACTGATCAGCCACACTGAAATAAGCCTTCAGAGACTACTAAACGCCACTCAGCACTACTCAACCACTAATGCCTTGACAGCAAACTTTACTAAAACTCTTAATGTCAAGTAGACCAAAGGCACCCTCGAAAATCTGGTATTGGGGTGAGACACGACCTTGTTCATACAGATGAGTATAAATCTCTTGGAGTCATTGTTGACAAATCGGGGAACTTTGTGCACCAAAGATAAAGCCTAATGGGAAAAAGCCTAGCCATACTGCTATCTCTAAAAAGACTAATGCCCCTCCTGAATGGGCCCTCGTACACCCCCCTCTTGAAAGTGCTAAACGCCAAGCTCCTCCCCACAGTAACATATGGGAGCGAAGCACAAAGCGGCAGGGACTCTGACCTATTAAACCGTGCAGTGAGCAAAGTTTACCGGACGATCTTTAACATCCCCAGATACACCTCACCTGCCCAACTGAGACTGGAGTTTGGTCTGTTGAAACAATCCCTGGCTCGACACGTTGCCTAAATAAACTTCTAGAGCAAAGCCTGTGGTGCCTCTCTGGGCACTCTTAACTATCATATGTGCAAGAGCTTGAACGCAAGAACACCTCCCCGTTCAAAAATCACTTAGATGATTCACTTAAGAAGACGGGGCTCACTGACTTGTGGAGGACCCATTCCAGCGCAACGCCTTCAAGAAAGCAGCTGGGAAATCACTTAGGCTTCAGGAGGACAAAGCAGCTTTCTCACAGATGTCTCATGCATGGATGACTTTGCACACCTATACGTCCTTGACACCACTGTCATACCTAGGCCAGTGCTTCTCGAGATGTACAAAGGGTGCATTCTTAAGATATTGACTAGGTCTCCTAGCACTTGCTTTAAATGCGGCCCCCTGGCTTAGGGGCGTAACTAACTCTATCTGCCACCTGTGTGGTGAGGACACGGAAGACCTCCATGTCCTCTGCTCATGCATCCATCATGCACCAGAACGAAAAACCCTACTAAAAATCAAATTTAATGAAAAAGGTTTACAGACATGGAGACAAGCAATAATGGCGTGCTTTGCACCTGGGGACCTGCAGTTGAATTGTGCTTTGGTTAACGTTTCTAATGCAGGGGTCACAAAAGCAAGATTTAATTAATTCGTACTGCTGCCCCTGTGATCCACAGAAGGTTAGCTCACAGCTCAATGCCTGACAGTGGACTATTATGGCAACAATCGATGTTCAACTCATAAAGGCGCAAGCATAACCTTAAGTAGCAACATTCTTTTTTTAAGCTTTAGAACGAGTTCCTAAGGAGCTCAAATTGAAACGACTGTACAATGTGAACAATCCCTCAACTGATACTTAGTAACATCAGAAATGTTTTTTCTTTTTTAAATAGTGTATCTCCTTTCTTTTTTCACTTTTGTTATGGTTTCAAGTAACTAAACAATAAACCTTTTACTTTACTTTTACTATATTCAGTCTTGGGTCTTTTGCTCAAGATTCCGCTGATCAGGCTCACGAAGGCCAGTTGTTGTGCCATCCAGTATCGTGGGCCCAAGATTTGAAATAATGTATCTCTTTTCTTGTGTAGCATTCATGACCATCTTTATTTAAGAAAAACTTTGAAAACCTTTTCATTTCCATTTACTCTCCAAGTTTGCATAACTGTTCGTGATTACTTCTGAATTGCTTAGTGCTAAAATGCTCTTAAAAATGAACATGCTCTAAATAATAATGATAATATGGTTCTGCATGAAATCTGAAAAGAGGGGGTACTCCAGTGTAGACCACTAAAATATTGACTTTACATAAATATCTCCTTTTAAATAGATTTCAAGCTGTTTTGCCTTCATAAATACAATCAAATTCCCCTACCACCAGTTACAGGAATGGGGACTGATTAGCATGTGCCCCGAATATTTAAGGCATTTAGCTATAAAAGCAAGATACTTAGTTTAGGTGCAGCTCGAAAGTGTTGTAAGGAGTTATTTAGGCATTGTTGTGATTTTGTCATTCTGTATTTGTTTTGTGAAATACATATTCTTAATTTGTGTTTATCCGATCCCATGTGTTTCATGATAATAGAGAATTACTTTCTAGCGAAAAGAATATGGAAAATGTTTCAGGTGAATTGTTGGTAACAATTCATCACGGAGTCGATCACAATCAAGTAATTCCTATTTGAACATACCATGTAATGCAACCAAAGCTATGTCGGGAATGTTCATTTATTAATACAAAATATTGGTAGAAAACCAATTCATGAGCAAATTGTATCACCGTAAAAAGTGCCCTAGAGTAGCTCATGAGCTGTTGGATCTCTAGCTACCTGTAAGTAGCCCCTCTGTGTGCATCAGAGCCTAATTTAACTTAGAAGCTTTTTATTTTTTAATTAACATATGTATAAAACATTAAATTAGTATTCAAGATGAGTGTATATTTTCAGAAATCATAAGCTGATTGGAGAAAAATGGCTGCATTTTCAAAATATATTTTCTTCTGATATTTGAATGATGAATCATGTGGTGTCGGGGAGACTTGTTAGTAATATTGCCATTTTTTTTTTTTTAACATTACTGCTGGCAACCATGCCTGATTCACGGAGTTGATCGCTTCTGGTAAGCTTGTGTATAGCAGCCACTAATGTAACCTTATCTGATATGGTCACTCTTACAACCCTTATGATATTAATAGCTCCGGATGATTTTCATTCAACATATCTAGTTCTTATTGCAGAAAGGTTTGGAGACCCCTGCTCTAGAGTCAATGAAAATGTAACTGTACTTGAGATAATACTGAAAAAAGAAGTCCATGCTAGTCAATGCAGCCTATTCTATATTATGAAACCATCTCATTCAAAGGGAGAAGGTGGTTTATTTGAAAGTCCATCCCACAATAGTGTGGATCCAGAATTGTGCGTGAATGGTAGGAGAGGTTCCTAAGACTGTCATTGCATTTCAGCCAGAGAATTCAGCCTTTAATGCCTCATCAGGCAATCGCAAGGACTTGTGGATATAAACTGTGTGTTTTATTTGTAAATCTATCTGATTGATAAAAAATAAATAAAATGGCTGTAGTGTCAGTTGTCAATTTACTTAAGCGGGTATATAGTTAACATCCCGGCGCATCAAAAAAAATGTCCAAGTAATGGATTCAAACCAGTGCTGCAAACACAAGCAAAATGAAGCCATTTACACGTGGATAGGGCTTGTTTACAGAGCCTCAAACGTGTTTAGGAAGGACCTTCCAAGTTAGGCCACCAAGCATTTCAAAATCCAAATGGCACACCAACTATTCCCAGGGTGTGTATTGAGGACCCTTGCATGAATGTTGGAAAGGGGAATTATTGAACAAACCTACATTAGAAGAGTGCAGCGTTGGGGTCATCGGGGGGGGAATATCTGTTTTAATTGGAAAAAACATGTCAATCACTATTAAGACGACCACTAAGAGACAGACATAAGGAACCTGAAGTGAAAATGTATTTACAGGCTAAGGTGGCCAGAGATGTCATCTTTAGATCTGTATACCTGCCACGAGGCGTATTTATAGAAGGTATTCCCAGGCGTCCAGGGCGTTTTGAGTTTAGCCAGTCCCCGAGTGCTGTGAGACAGTCCAAAGGGAATTTCTCTGGACATGGGATCACGATCAGTGAACTAACCATATGGTTGGTGACCCGGTGGCTTCATGAAAGCAGAATGTCTTGACATAAGAATGACCTTTGAACGCGGGGTTAAGCTTCGTTGACCTCTCTCGCATATGTCAACAGAAGACATAGCCGTACTCTGTATATTGAACAACTCTGTTAATAGTACTTTTGAATTACTTTAAATTCCCTATACTGAAAAACCTATATGCATCAGTGAACACTTGGAAAAGTGGAATAAAAAAACATGCTTACGTCTTGTGCGTTTAGCGCATGACAAATTTTGTTTGCAGTTAACCACTGCTTGAGTGGCTATACATGATGGCGCGCGGAGCTGGTGACAAGAAGTTGTTCTGCGCATTCTCAATTCCTGTGAGAAAACAAGGACTGACTAGTACGCCAGAAACGAGTAAAATACGAATTTGCCCGATATATGCAAAGAAACAACCCTGAAAGGAAATGCATTTAGCGTGTGACACCTCGTGGGAGCAGTAAGAAAATTGAAAGTGGGAAAGATGAGCACGATGCTAAGATTCTCATAGGCTGTCTGGTGTAAACCAGGGCTAAGGCGTGTTTGAGAATATTGTTACAGATATTGTTTGGCCTAAAAAGAACACCACGTCCTTGAGCTTTTACTTGTGGTAAATATACACGCATAATAAATGTATAAAGAACTATCACTTTAGAAAATGTAAGCTCCCTCAGACAGGGACCTCTTTTGGATTTTGGGGATCCTGGGCCACATGTATTTTGGGAGTCCCCTGTTGAGAAAAGCTTTGTAATTGATCCAATTCAGCCCTTTCATGCTCTCTTTTCCCAGGTCACTGAGTGCACAGGCACACTCTTCCAAATATGTTCATTTAATATTCAGGGACAGTAACGTGTGTATTCAATATTGTAACAGAGAAGCAACTCACTAATATTACTGCTAATAATCTCCGACGCCCTTTTTCTCATGTGAGGTCCTATTTTGCTCTAAAATAAAAAACGTATTTATGGATGTTGCATGAAACAAACACAACATTTTTCTGCAAATTATAAGTAATGGACTCGCACATCACTCACATTAAAAATAAATTAAAGGAAATTGGATTTAAAACAATGTGTTTAAGAATTATTCAGTCACCAGGGCAAGCCTTGCTGCAGAACAGAACCCGCTCGATCGGGTGTACCCTGAAAGGTTGGGGCTCTGGGCCAGAGCCCAATTTGCCTATGCCTTAAAGCGTCTCTGCTCGAGCACCCAAGCGCTTTGACCTGTTGTAAGTGTTGTGGGCTTTCAACCACGCCCACCTTGACATCATTGGCTTTGTTTTCAATTGTAATGTTTCAAGTTTGATATTTGGCGGTACTGTTTAAGACTAACGTCTTACTTTAGCTATGATGACTTTCTTCTTTAGGGGTTATTCAGTATTGTTAGTCCAATACAAGACGAAAAATGCCATTATGAGCACTTCATTTTTAGGGTCGAGCCTGCGTAGCATGCGCTTGCGAGATGCCGTAGTAGTTAGAAAAGGGCTCGGAGCCCCGCCCATGTCATGCCAGTGTCTTTCATTAGTTCATGAGCTTGCCTTTTAAAATCTGCTTGCTTTCATTAGTGGAAGGCATGCATACGTCATGCCTTTTCCGGTGGTTAGCCCGCCTCGAGCGCAGCGACCAAGTACTGAAAACATACGAGGCTCACTGTTTTCCGTCTGGTTTGTGGACTACTTTTTTTCGCAGCGCGTTCGTACTTGTTTTTTTTTTTCTTCCATTGAATGAGTCAAGAAAAGTCCGGTTGGGAGTTAACAACGGCTAATAGCTCTAACCCGGAGAAATGGAAGACCTGTTGCATTGCAAATGCTTGTTTTGTATTTGCTTAAGCACTTTTTCATTTGAGTCTATGTCCCACCTGAAAAGGGCTGAGAGGATTCTGGTGTATTATTTATAAACCGCACCTTTGGGTCCTTGCAGCTGTGTGGTAAATAACATTGTCAGAACAAGACTCGGTACTGCAGAGGAGGGGTATGGCGAAGAAATATTTACAAAGGGTGTCCACAGTAAATCCATATGGCTGGAGCTGTTAAAAACCTGGATACCTTGGATAGGCCAAAGCCCACAGTCTCCACCTATTAAAGCACAGTGTACCTTCACACAAAGTCCACACCTGAAAAGACATGGGGTTGGCTTTCGTGTGTTCATGTATGTGTGTGTTCATGTATGTTTGTGTTCATGTATGTGTGTGTTCTGGGTGTTCCCCCCCCCCCCCCCTCCTTTTGCTTTCTAGTAGACCTAATTTATTTTCCATTTTCTCGCACAGTATCCATTAAGGCAATTACTTCATGTCCTGCAGTTAAAACAAAGTCTTATGTGTTGTATTTTGCTTTGTCATATATACATGTGCTTTAGAGAGCCTGAAGCACAAGTGCTACAAACGTGCCAAAGAATTCTGCTATTAGTGGCATCTTAACTATGACTCCTTGTGTGGGAAGACTTCATTTTGAAGCACTCTACTAAATAGAGCGTGGTCTCCTATTTATCCCTTTTCCTTGAGGAATTTTGGGTCTCAGACCCTCTCCCCCCTCAAATTTAGCTGTCAATTTAATAGTTTCCATTAGTGCAAACTGCAAAAGACATGGATATGACCTGTTTATCTTAAACAAGCCGTGCTCCTCGTCGAGCGAAGAGGCCTCTTGCGTTTTTTTTCCTGACTCTAGTTTTTATTTACAAATGGGGGTGGTACTGTTAACAGATTGCGTTTAGCTGCGCATAGCATCCTCCACCTCATGGAGGGTGGACAGGAAGTATAATAGCCTAGAACTGGCCTCCAGGTAAATGTAAGGTTAAAATCTAAAATGGTAGCTTCTCACAAAAGCCGCAGAGGAAATGCTGTCATCCTTTGCCACAGAGGAAATGCGGCCATCCTTTTTGCCACAGAGGTAATGGTGTCATCCTTTGAAACAGGCTCTGCTCCCTCAAGCATGGCACTGGCATAGGCAACACACTCCAACCAGGAGGAGGCATGCGCGCTGAAAAAAAATATCTAGATAGCCCAATTTAAGGACCTGGTAGTGATGCATTCTTCAAGATTTGATGACCAAAGCAACCATGGGCGAAGAATAGGATCTTAGGGAAAGAAAAGTATGGCACTTAAGCAGCTTATTAAAAAGATGTTAGGCAACATATGTAAATTCAATACATGTGTTGCTTCCCAGCCAGTACTCGCCTGTTCTCATAAATGAATAGTACATGTAGAATAAAAGAAAATTCTACTGAATCTAGCTTTGTGGGGATGAAGTGAGACTGGAGTTTGTAACAGGATCAAACCGATTTTAAAATCTTTTTTGCAGTGTAATAGACCTGCTATACACTTGTCCTGTGACTGAACTTAACTGAAAACAAATTGGCACTGACAGCCTTCTGCTGTAGGCTTCAGAATAAGCATGTCTCACAGCACTCCGATTGCAATGTGGTCAGAGTAGTCTCCTGAGGCGTCGCCCAACTTGGAAACCCTTTGCTCACGGGTACCAAAAGAATAGTCACTCGGAATATACTTTTTGAATGTCTGTGTGCCCTCAATCTAGAAACAAGAGGTGTAATAGAAAGTTAACTATTAGTAATCATATGGATGTTAAAGTATCTTTTATTGTTGGAATGTTGCCCAATAATTTTTTCTTAACTTAACATAAACTGCTGTACGTTTACTTCAGTTTGAATAGTAATCTGTTCTCATCACTTCTGTACTTCTCTCAATGAATACCCACCTTCCACTTTTTCAATTCTGTAAACTCATTTCTCTGACTTTAATGTAGAAGGTGATATCTCAGTGGGCTCATTCACTTGCTTGCAGAATTTGTGTGCATATACTGTAGGTCACTTGTTAGTCAGCCTCCAGCCTCGCGCTAGAACACAGTTTCAAGCGCTCTCCTCTTTACCTTACCTAAAAAGCCTACTACCTGGCTTGGTGGCCATAGAATAACTGTTCATGGGCAAACTCTACTAGGTAAAGTGAAAGAAAATGTCCTACAATTTTACAAAGTTCCGAAGACCTGCCTCTTTAGCTGTGCTTTCTGAACTAAGGGCCATATGTACGAACACTTTTTCCCATAGACACAGAATGGGTAAAAACCTTTGCTACATCTGGCCCATAGTCTTTCCTCTATCCTGCGTTGCCACCTTCCATCCCTACCTCTACATTTGATGCACCAAAAAGGAGTTTCATCAGTAGGTTAAACTCAATGAACAAATAATGCTTTCACAGACTCCTTTAAATGAAGCCGTTCATTTGGGTAAATTTACCGCACCGTTACAGTACTATGAAATGGCAGGTTTTGTGGCAGCAAGCACCGGGCAGGCATAGACTGACAAACTTTGTAGGCCTGATGATTTTTACTATAGCAAAGAGCTTGGAAGAGGTTGACTGTGAGGTTCCACAAATAAGATTAATTTGTTGGGAATAGTTCTATCTGCCAAGGTTTCACATTGCTTGTGTGACATTTTCCTAATTACTAGTCTGTAGCGAGCAGCACAATGAAAAGGTATTGGATTTACTTTGCCACCCATTCACTACAGTCAGCAAGTGTTAAGCCGCTCCATCTACTTGGCCCTCAGTACTCTTACCAGCAGCTGCAACACAGTGCTGCAACACACTCCGGTCCGATTGGTTAAGGGCACCTCTTCTCAGGTGCTTATGTAAGCTTGTCCACTTGTGCCAGGGGCACTCTTACGGGTGTATTGATCACCGTTGCTGGCTGCCACTAAGTGTCACTGTCTGGAAGCTAATTGAAAACAGTAGAGCCTTTCACAACAATGCAGGGAATTAGCGATATCCCGTTTAGCTTGCTCTTCTTGTTTAGGTGACAAATTACCAATCATCCGGGAACTTTACTTAAATTGCATTACCGTAACGCTACATGCATGGCACTTGGCAGGACTGAATAGTGCACCACAGAGGTGTGCCTTTTTGTGTACTTGGAGTAGTATGCAATCAACATTCAAAGGCCGTTTCATAAGAAAAGTGAGGGGTAGCTCTGTCAGGCTGCATTGTTGCCAGTGGCGATGTGGTCCATGGTGATGCACACTGACCTGAGAGCAAGCCCTAGCTCTACGCATCAGACAGGGGATCTTCTAGGCAATGTTTTTCTTCTAGCAAGCTTTGGAACATTAATTCGGAAAGACAGTTTTGTGTTCCTGAGTCATAAGGGGGAAGAGTTTGTTTTTTCACGACCAGGGCTCCCAGGCCTTCGTTGGCTCCCTGTTGGGGACATTTATTCCGGTCCAGCAGGTCAAACTACAGTGTATGGGAAGCTGGCAAGCTTCCAGCAGAGGGCGTATCGGATAGAGTAGGGTGTACAATTCCAGCAGAACTTGAGTGATGAGTGCTTTGGGCTGCTTGGCAGGGAGGGCCATCCAGGAAAACAAACACGGACCCTGCTTAGCTAGTCAATGTCTTTCATCGACTTAACTACACAATCTAACACCTGTGCGTGATTTACTGGGTTAAACTGTTGTAATTGTCTGAGAGCACTGTTGTAAATTAACCTGTGGTTAAAGTACGCATGAGCTTCCATGTGGAATCGCCATTTTGCAGAGTTTTGTATTGTCTATTAAATCCAGGGCACAAATCGGGGGTACACGTGGGGCCCACCCACTATTTTCACAAGGTGGACACCATCCACCCTGCTAAGTAGCTGTGTTGCACTGTAATTTGCTGACCTCGTCCTGGTGTGATGTGTAGATACTGCACCGCATTTAGCAGTCCCTGCATGTTGTCTGCTTTCTTTTTGATTAGCAAGGTGCACGCAGCAGTGAGGGGGGCTTTTTTATTTTAAATTCGAGCTGGAGCCAAAACAAAGGTCAAAGTTAAGTGGCCATCAGGCCTCCTTTTGTTCTCACTGGAGCCCTACACCAACCTGTGAAGGCAATGGAGAAGAAACAAAAGGCACATGGCTTATTGTCACTTCACAGGTACTTACTTTGGTCAGTCCCTGGATTTAAAAGATATGCATGCACAGTAAGAATGTCAGATATGCTGGTCTGTTACTGTAGTTGCACAAATAGCAATTTAAATATCACTATTGTTTAATTTCTTTTATAGCTCTACTTATCCCAGTGCAGGGCGTCAGAGTGCTTTACATCACATGTACGCATAATACATTGGCAATAAATTATGTAAGTGTAAATCCATGTACATGGTGGGTTACATAGGCCAGTGATGGTTACATGGTGTAGGAGTTACATGTCGTTCATAGCTCACTGTGGTTTACTAGGATTACAATTTAGGAACTGCAAGTAACAAAAGGATCTTGTTGGAAATGGCCTTTTTGCAGGGTTATCTCCAAACTTTTTGCCTTCTTCCTCCTATTTTTTCAGGCCTGTTTTTGCTGGTTTATTGTCTCTGCGCACTTTACCACTGCTAATCAGTGCTAAAGTGCAACTGCTACCTATAGAAATTGTACTGTGGATTGGTTTATCCATAATTGGCATATTTGATTTACTGGTAAGTCCCTAGTAACGTGCACTAGAGGTGCCCAGGGTCTGTAAATCAAATGCTACTAGTGGGCCTGCAGCACTGGTTGTGCCACCCACATAAGTAGCTCTTTAATCATGTCTCAGACCCGCCACTGCAGTGTCTGTGTGCAGTTTTGACTGTAACTTCGACTTGGCAAGTGTACCCACTTGCCAGGCCTATACCTTCCCTTTTCTTACATGTAAGGCACCCCTAAGGTAGGCCCTAGGTAGCCCCAAGGGCAGGCTGCAGTGTATGGTTAAGGTAGGACATATAGGAATGTGTTTTATATGTCCTGACAGTGAAATATTGCTAAATTCGTTTTCACTGTTGCAAGGCCTTTCCCTCTCTTAGGTTAACATGGGGCTACCTTTAAATCTGATTAAAGTGTAGATTCCCTTTGGGGGCTGATGGACATGTGGAGTTTGGGGTCTCTGAACTCACAATTTAAAAATGCATCTTTTAGTAAAGTTGATGTTAAAATTGTGCGTTTTGAAAATGCCACTTTCAGAAAGTAGGCATTTTCTTGCTTAATCCATTCTGTGACTCTGCCTGTTTGTGGATTTCCTGTCTGGGTCAGTTTGACAGTTGGGCTGTTCACACCTCTCCTCTAGACAGTGACACAAAGGGGGATGGGGTGTAGCCTGCATATCTTGATTAGCCATCTGTGCTGGAGGGGAAGGGAGGAGTGGTCGTTCACACCTGAAAGGACTGTGCCTGCCCTCACACAATGCAGTCTCTGACCCCCTGGTGTGCGTCTGGGGCCTGGCCTGGCCTGGCCTGGCCTGGCCAAGAAGGGATCTTGCAAACACTTGAGACTTTGCTTTGAAGTTTGCCAACTTCAAAGGCAGAACAGGGTATAAGAAGACCCAAAACCCCAGACTTTCAGAATCTTTCTGGAATCAAGAGGAACCTCTGCCCAGGAGAAGAGCTGAAGGAGGAGTACTGTCCCTTTGCTGTGTTGCTTTGCTGGACTGGCCTGCAGTTGCTGCTTCTGCCTGAAAAGAGTGCAAAGGGTGAATTTTGCTATGTGTCCTGCTTGGGAAAATTCTTCAAGGGCTTGGAGTAGAGCTCGCCTCCTGTTGGAAGTCTCAGGGACACCAAAGACTTCAGTTTCCTCGACCTGCAGCACTGGGAACTGTGTGTTTTGTGCTGTTTAAGAGGAGAAACCACTGCGATGCCGCCAACTACGCCACTGGCCTGCACCGTGACCTGCCGAAGCCACACGGAGTTGCATTGCCCCGCTTCACACCGCGACCCTGGTCTCACCGATGCCATAATCTGACTACTTCACGGAGCCGCTGCTTGCACCGCGACCTGTGGGCCCCGCACTCCAGCATCGCCTGCTCACGCCTGGGCATCACAGATGACTACGCTCCTGCTGACACCAGCACCGCTGCCTGCCCCGTGGCCTGTGGACACCGCTCGTGAGGAGTACGAAGCACTGCGCCGCAGCCCCGGTCCACAGACGCCAGCACCATTGGCTCCAGTGTCGTCACCAGGCATCCTTGCCTGCACCGTGGCCTTTGGACACCGCTCGTGAGGGTCACGAAGCACAGTCCCGTCCCGCACCACTGGCTTGGGCCTACCGACGACAGCGCTTCCGCAACGACACCGCTGCTGCCTACAACGTGACCTGTGGACACCGCACATTGCACTGCCCTGCTTCACACCGCAGCCCTGGTCTCACTGACGCCGTTGATCGCCGCCACAGAGCCGCTGCCTGCACCGTGACCTGTGGGCACCGCACGTCCCATCGTCCCGCTTTGCACCGCAGCCCCGACGCCATCCACGCCAGCGCACCTGATTTCATCAGCGAGGAGTTCGATCCCCGAGGTGCGTGACTTCAAGGGCCTGACGAGTCCTGCACTGACACCGGAACCGACGCCAGCGACGTTGCTCTCTGGAGCTCACCGCGAAGATCACGACGCGCTGCAAATCCAAGGTACTGTTTGCGGGTCTTCCCCGACACCGTAGCTGGCCTGCAACGCCGCGACTGGCCTGAACTGTTGGTTTTGTTGATCACGACGCCGTTATAGCCCCAGGTGGAGCTACCGACTTCAAGGAACTGTAGTTTTGAGTAAATCTTGCAGAATTCATATTTTTCTTACTGTATGTTGGATTTTTATTGTATTTGGTCTTGTTTTATATAGATAATTATTGGCTATTTTTCTGAAACTGGTGTGGTGTCCTTTTGTAGTGTTTTCACTTATTACTGTGTGTTATGTGCAAATGCTTTACACATTGCTTCTGAGATAAGCCTGACTGCTCGTGCCAAGCTACCAAGGGGGTGAGCAGGAGTTATCTGAGCGGGTATCTCCCTTATCCCGACTAGAGTGAGGGTCCCTACTTGGACAGGGTGCAAACCGACTGCCAACTAGAGACCCCATTTCTAACAGATCTCAATTTTAAAAGCAGGCGCCCACTTAACTATCTACATAAAATAAACCTGTCCTGATGTGCTTTCCTGGAGAAACATTATCTCTCTCTACTACTTTTATTCAAAACTTGGACTAGACGACACATCTCTTCAGCAAATGTGTTAACCTCCAGAGTTATTTTACCATTATTATTATTATTCCCTGGGACTTATGGAGCATACACAGCTCTCTGCAGCCGGTGCCTTAACGCCATAAGATTTAAAAAACAAAAAATGCGGACTCTGTGACAAATTAAGAACACATTTATTGCAAAGTTTCTCCTTTCGTCAGTTTATTTGTGGCAGAGATTTAAAAAAATGAATTTTGAAAATGAGGCCCAGATTTTGTGTCCGAGTTGTCACTTTTGTGGCACAACCCCAGTGCAAAATCTTATTTATGGCATCTGCTGATTTGATCAAACGTACTCCTTATAGATCTGATAAACGTGGGAGGTCTTAAGATCAGATGTCACTTCTTGTGATGCTAATTCCTGTGAAGTTATGGGTTGTAATGCCACTTCCTTTGTTGCCACTTGCTATGTTACGTGCCATGAGGTCACTTGTATACTGTCTAACTTGGTTAGTCCCCACCAATTTAAAAAAAAACAATTTTGGGGACTTGTGCCATAATTAAATCCTTGATTTATACTTCAGTGGATTAACACCAGACTCGTGTCCAGGTTACACATGAATCCCTGTAGTTCATAATCCCAGTGGGAGATCAGTGTGTATTTTGCAGTTCGCCTAATTTAGTGTCCATGGTCAGGCTCAGTGGGTTAATACACCTGCTGTGGAGATTTGTGTAGGGATATTATCCCCAATTGTAATCCTTATGTGCATTGATTAAACAGAAAACGTTGTAGCTGGTTCAACTGTATTTCACAGATTTCATCATGTTGTCAGAAATGTAATGGCACCATTATTGCCCATATTATAGCTAAATAGCCTGCTACCTCACCGGTTGTAATACGTTTTGAACCAGGGTCTTAAGCGAAGGCCTATAACAAGGGAGAGTGCCTTGATCAACCAATATAACCCGAAGCTGAAGGGCTATAAGGTTATTAGAACATTCCACCAACTGATGGCAGAATGGTCTAAATTAAAAAGGCAGCAACACAAAGCCACAAACTAGAAGGCTGGAGCAGAAGACCTATACCAGCCATTATTATCCCCGAGACACTTCATCGTCACGTAGCATATAGCACAGCCTCACACAAAGTAAAAAAACTACTATGGCAAAGCAAATATTCACAAAGCCAAAGGGCAGCCAGTCCATGCTAGACCTATTGGCTTGCCAATAGTGTGCTTAAAAAAAAAAAAAAAAAAAAGTTTCATTTTAATGTTCCTGCGTGTTTCTTCCTTTGTTTAATTTGTTTTCATGTTGCACTTTTGTCAGTCATCCTTCAAACCCTCCTATCATTTGTCAAAACTAAACAGCGGAGGTCGCTGCATATCTCAAGGGTTAGGGTGGGGTGCAAGGGGAGTACGAGGGGGGGGGGGAAATGAAGAAATAATAAAAAATAAAACAAATTACCTGCTGCCACTGTCTCCTCAACCCGCATTGATCCTCTTCCTGTGATGGTGTTGGTGTTCCAGCAGCCCCTGGGACACAACACACACTCCCCAGCAATCCTGTTGCTGCTCTCCTGCTATACCTAGCATGAGAGCTGCATCAGTATTGGTCTGCCGCTCGGACGATGCACTGGGGTCTGTGGAGTTTCTCCAACCCGGCTGTGTAACACAGCCGGGTTGGAGAAACATAAGTGTGCATGTCAGTTTGGCTGGCCTAAGATGAACGGACAAACTGACATGCACACTCAGGTGCACTGACTCCACTCTACCCCCCACCATGGGCCAGGCCCGTCCCTTAGTGAACCCGCTGGCTGAGCCAGCAGCTGAAAAAAAATAAGCAATATTCAAATATACATTTATTTTTCAGCTGCTGGCTCAGCTAGTGAGGCGATGCTCCTTTGCCATTGCGAAGGAGCTGCCCCTGAAACTAAGTAAATGGTTCGCTCAGTAATATTCAAAATCCAGGTTCAAGCTAATAGTTTACATTGTTGTTTACCACATAGTTTGGAGTTTGGGATTAGCAACAAGATCATGTGGCATGATTATCTGCAGTTTGTGACGAGAATACTGTTAAGGATGTACCTAGTCATCACTATTTTAATGTTACTTAGTCCTGCTGGGAGATAGTGTGTTTATTAAGCATTGTAGCCTGGTGATTTATTCCAGTTATTTTTCAAGTAGTATGAACAAACACTACAGCTCCCAGAGTGCATTAGACTGTTGAAGGAAACCATACTCTGAATGTTTGTCCTCTGTGACATTCATGAGGTAATGCTTTGTGCGCATCCACCAGGTGATCTTTGAAGGTTCGGCCTTCTGTGGGGGGGAAAAAAGATGCAGTGTTTGCACATTTGCAATGAGGGTTGCTCTTAAAGCTATTACATTTTTTAATGAGTAAATCAGACTGATCTTCTCCTTTACTGTTTTCTAGATCGCCTTAAAGTATGACCTACAAATAGAAGAAGATCTGCGCCTGTGGATTGAAGAAGTCACTGGTGTGGCTATTGGCGAGAATTTCCAACAGGGTTTAAAAGATGGCGTCATTCTTTGCCAGTGAGTTCCCAGAGTTTTTGCCCTATTTGATTGTATCCTTCCAAGCCATTCATTGCCTAGACTTCTATCTTTGTAACATAATCAAAAAAGTATTAGTGGCCTAAGAGTAAATACTAGACTGAAGTTTACATATAATGCAAAATGCAACCCTTTTATCACAATGATAGCAAATCCAAATATCTATATTTGTTCCACATTATCTTTTATAGCCTAATTAATCAACTTCAGCCTGGATCTATACGAAAAATAAACACCGTCTGCAAGCAAAATTGGCACCAGGTAAGGCAAGCCTTCGTTTAAAAAGTCTTTTGAAGGTATACAAATGCACATTTAACATGCATGGATTTTTATAAATATATATTTTAAGTGTTTATATAAATTTTAAAAAAGGTGTTGAGTCATTAATAGATGAATTTCAACTGGACCTCCTCTAAGCAGGCCTGGCCCCAAGGCTGGGAATCCTAATGCGAGAGTGGCGTGTAAAACAAGGTTTTACTTCATATTTCTTGTTTTCTTAAATATGGAGCCAAATAAACAGTGCCATACGAGCACACTTGGAGCATTAGAGATTGCAATTGTACGGCTTGTACCTGCATTGCAGGTGCAAGCTTTTATGCATTTTATGAATGGAATAAGTATTTGGGAAAATATATTGGCAAAAACAGGGCAGTTGGTGCCAAGAAGTACTTTTTAGTGGCACATAATCTGGATCCATAACGGTGAGCTGACCTCTGGAAGACAGATTGTTTAGATAATGCTTGAAATAATCATTCCTTTTTAAGGTTAAAAGTATCTGTAATTTCTTCAAAAATATATCTGAAACTTCATCGGGCAACATGTTTCACAACTGTAAATTTTACAGAATGTTGCTTTTTTAGAGCCTTCGAAATATCAACAAAGTGTTAGAAAAGGGGTCCTGTGGACATCCCTTGGAGGTGGGTGCAGTCACTTGGAGCGCCTGCTTGCAAGGGGTTCTCTAATCCACCTTAAAAGTGCAGGCGGTGTGCCACCTGCACGTAGTAACGCAGAGTAGCTTTTAAACAGCTGCTCCATATTTCTTAAGAATGTGCTGCCCTGGGGACAGCACAAGATTGTGGCTGCCCTGGTGGCAGAGCATTCAGTATGTTACGGCTCACTCTCCTCGTTTGCACCGGGCACCTTTTGAAAGGTATGCCTGACGCAAGCAAGGATAGTGAGCCGTATTCTGTAATACGGCCCCAGGAAGCAGTTTTAAAAATGCTCCTTTGGCACCATATGAATCAAAATATACGTACTTAACATCAATTCAACTTTCACTAATTTAAAAATTAATGTATTCGAGTATAAAAGAAACCTTGTGTAACCAAAGAAAAATTGTGAAGGGACCACAACATGAGCAAATGGGTGAGGTGAAACTCATTTGTAAAGTTTATAGTCAAATCTGACTATTATCTCTTATTGAAGTCTGACAAGCTGTACAGTATATCAAATGACAATTATCTTCAAAAGATTCTTTTTTAAAGATACAAAGTATTAACATATTGAACGCGCGTATTACAGCTGCTATAATTGCTGCCAAATACTTTCCTTCTGTCAAGAAGGTTATTGAATATTTTTCAACTGAGGAACCTAAATTCTAAAAGAAAAATTATTTCTTTTGAGGTAAATTAATTAGTTATAGCATGTATAATTTTAAGCACAAGTATTACATTTGTGTGACAGCTGGACTGAAACTCTTCAGGATCCTGTTAAGGAGCAGCATCATTTAACACTTGGAGCTTTCCAGAGAAAGTAGTTAAATCACTGGCTAGGATTAAATACATTACTTTGGGTGGTTAATTTCTATTCCAGTAAAATACATTTAAGGATACCTAGCATACCCATGAATTAAACAATTCACAATTTTTCAAACAATACTGTATCATAGCTTACTCTGATTTCAGCAAAGTAGGTAGGAATAATCATCCTAGCGCCTTGAGACCCGCACGGGTGAGTAGCGCGCTTTATAAATGTTAATGATTTGATTTGATTTGATCCTGACTGAATGGTTCACATATGGTTTCAAAATTAAAAATCCGAAAGCTCTCGCTCGCCTCTTTCCCACATTTTCACTTCTCCTGTCTTAATTTGAGTCTTTCACCTGATTTCTTGGATTTTAAAGAGATGAGTGTCTAATGCGTTGTTTCCGAAAACTGTATGCTATCTTTGGTAGGACCGATGTCCAAGTAATAAATGGAGATGACTTTAAATTCTGTATTTATCTTGCCTCATTTGCTGCTCTTCATGGACAGATGTAAAATGTCAGGCTGGGTCTTCTGACAAATTGCTGCTTTTTTTTTTATTACATGGAGATTGGCATTTCCAAATCCTTTTGCTTTGCATTCCGTGAAAGTATAGTGAATTATTGCTAATGTTGCTCAAGAATAAGGAGTGTGACCGATCGACTGTAAGATGCCAGTTCTGGAAATAAACTTCTGTATATAGAATGGCTGCAATTTTGGTGTGTTTGGGGTACGGGGTGGGGTTTTCTCTGCATAGTGAAGTGCACCCAAGTGCCAGTCTTTTTATGAAGTTCTTTTTAATTTCATAATCAACAGAAAAACATAGCTGTTGGCATTGATTCCAACATATTTTGACAAGATTCAGTTTGATTACAATCAAGTATTTATACATTGCGTTCTGTGTCCGGAAAGAAATTGCAGTAATGATAATTTCAATATCATAAGAAGTTGAAAATGTTTCCCACTAATGGCCGCATAATATCCTGTGTTTATTTGGGCATTCTCTCTTGCTCTGCAGTGTTGAGCGATGCTGACAGGACACATCTGTGACTGAAAGGTATGGCCCCTTAGCACTGTCTGTTGGTGCAATACTGTGCTAAACTGAGAACCACCCGTTAATGGAACGGTCCCTACCTCAGTTTCAATTAGCATAAGGATCTTGTTTGAAAATACAGGAGCACTTGAAGGTGGCCTCATGCGCACTCCATTTCATCAGCAGACATTTCAGTTGCATGATAGACAAAAATGCTTTGACATACTCATAAGAAACAAAAACCAGTTGGACATAATTTGGCACAAGCTCAACAATACATAATATGACTGTTCCCATAAACCTGTTCCTATTAGTAAACATTTGTTTTATTTTGCTGCCACTATTTTATGGATCAAATCTTTATTGGTTTTAACATATAAAAGTACAAAGCACATTGTGTGAGTTGCCAGCAAGTCAACCACCTAGATAGAGCATTTTAATCTGATATCCAAGAGAGCATGCACATGATTACTGTCTTATTGCGAAGAGAAATCTCCCTTTTTGCCCACTTCCAAACATTTAGAAGAGCAAGGTAGGTAAAGACAATGGTCTAATGACCTCAGTGCTTCGTGCATAAGCAAATAAAACATACAAAAAAGTAACAGCAGAAAAACGGTGCCTCCCCCGTCAAATATTTCGCTTCTCCCCCCCCAGGATTCCTCCCATCTTTACAGGCTAACATCATGCTAGGTCATCCCCAGCCAACAGGCCAAGCATCTTCTAAGAAGCATCTGTCAGCCCCAGAACCATCAAGTAAGCCGGGCATGTCAGCTCCGTGAACTCTGTTGATAGGATCTTAAACGGCTTCCATAACGTATTTGTCACCCACTCTCTGCTGAGAAACCAGAGTAAGCTTCTCCATAGCAAGAATCAACCACAGCTTCTGAAGCCAGGTCGCATACGTCTGTACCCTGTCCGTCCCCCATAAGGCTAGTATCGACTGCACAGCCGCATTGAGTGCCAGCGCCATCTGTCGCCCTTTCAGGGATCGTAGCGGGAAGGTGAGGGGGTTGGGCAAGCCTAGAAGTATATACAGTGGAAACCTAGGGAGCTCGGTCTGGAACACTTTATCAATATTGTCTAAGATGCTTGTCCAATAGCTCTGAAGTTTTGGGGCAGTGCCAGAGCAGATGTACCAGCGTACCTGTATTACCACACACCCTACAGCAAAGGCTGGGCTTGGTAGGGTCCCATGAATGTATCCTGGCTTGGGTGTAATACCAGTAGGAAGCCACTTTATATGCCATCTCTGTCCCTGCTGCATTCAAAGCTGTATGATGTGCTCTATAGTATATATTGTCCCATTCTTTGTCAGAGAACTCCCTCTCCAGCTCTCTCTCTCATCTAAGTTGCCCCTTAGACTTAGCCAGGCGTTCCCTTCCTTGTAAGAGTCTATATAGTTCTGAGAGGACTCGCCTGTCATCCTTCTTTGTCAACAGCCATTTTTCGAACTGCGTGAGTGGCCTATCCATCAGAGCTCTGTTCGCCGGCCGAAGAGCCCAATGCCTCACCTGGTAGTACATTAACCTATCTGCCTCTGTCATGCCATATGTTTCCCTCATCTGATCAAAAGAAACTACTCCCTGTGCATCAAACAGACTCCCCACCCTTTTACAGCCTCCATCATACCATCGGCGCAGACCCTCCAGACACAGCCCAGGCTCAAAATCAGGGTTCGCCCCTATCTGGGTCATGGGGGATGGGAACGCCGTAAGCCCTGGTCGACATGCCACGGCATCCCAGACACGTAACGTCGCTCCCGTAATCGGGGAGGAGTATAGGCCCCGAGCCCTATGTCGACGTTGAAGCCAAGGTTCCTTCCAAATGTGCGATACCGCTACTGCCTGATCCATGAAACACCAGTGTTTCTCAGTAAGTGGACGGCTCCACTCCAAGAGAAAGCGCGACTGTGCTGCCTGACGATATCATATAAGGCAGGGGACCGCCAACCCCCCCCTCTGCTCTAGGGCAATAGAAAACCCTTCTAGGGAGCTGTGCAGGGCGCCCATCCCAGATAAACTTAAGGATTGCCGACTGAAGAGTCGCTAACGCACAATGTGGGGGAGCCAGAGGCAATGCATGGAAGACGTACAATATACGCGGCAATGTGGTCATCTTCACCGCCGCCGCCCTGCCCAGCCAGGAAAGTTTGTTTCACCCAGCTCTCCAAATCGCGCTGCACCTCCCGGACCAATGTCTCATAATTCAAGCTCACTGTCTTCGTAACTGAAGACGCCAGATCAATACCCAAGTAAGGGAGTCATGATGAGGACCAAAGAAACTGATATCAAGTCTTCAACTCTTGCTCACGTTCTGGGTTCACAGACAAACTGAGGACTTGGGATTTCTGCATATTTACCCGGAACCCCGAGATCTGGCTAAACTCCTCCATTATTGTCATTAGTCAGGCAGGGAGGTCGCGGGCACAGTCAAGGTAAGAATCACATCATCTGCATACAGCGTGATAAGGTGGTGATCCCCTCCAAACTTCACCCCAGAGACCAAGGGGCTGTCACGTAGACGCTGAGCAAAGGGCTCCATGTAAAGCACAAACAAACGGGGGGAAAGAGGGCACCCCTGCTGAGCCCCCTGTCCAATCGGGAACGGCAAAGAGACTATACCATTAACCCGGACCGCAGCCCTAGGTGAGCGATAAATGCACTGAACCCACCTCCTGAAGGCCAGGCCCAAACCATAACACTCCAAGACCCGGAATAAGTAAGGCCAGTGGACCCTATCAAACGCCTTCTCTGCGTCAATAGAGAGGAGCAGCGTCTCCCTGTGAGATCTATTAGTTTTATCTATCAAATGTAACAGTCGCTTCATATTATCACTGCACTGATGACGGGGTATAAAGCCCGCCTGGTCCGGATCTATAAGACCCGGCATATAGGGATTAAGGCGGTGGGCCAGTATTCCAGTAAAGAGATTTGCATCTATGTTCAAAAGCGAGATTGGTCTGTACGAAGCACACTCCTCGGGATCTTTCCCTTGCTTGTGTATCACCGCAATGGTAGTTTCGGACATACTGGGCACAAGTGCCCCTGACTCCTGAAAGGAGTTAAAAAGACGCGCCAAAAGCGGTGCAAGTTCCATGCAGAAAGTCTTATAAAAGAGCGCCGTAAAGCCATCAGGGCCGGGAGACTTCCCCACCTTAAGCCTTGATATTGCTGAGATAACCTCCTCCACGCTGATAGCCTGATCTAAGGAAGACGCTTCCCTCTCACCAAGCGGAGTAATTGCTATCCCCATGAGGAATGCGGCTGGATTCGCACCGCTCTGGGCATCAGCCATATACAACACCCGATATTATTCGGCGAACGCATCTGCAATGTGATCATCTGTGTGGGCCTCCCTCCCAAAGGTGAGCGGACCATTTTTATCGCTGCTGCCGCACGCTGTGCTCTCAACCGATGCCCCATGAGCCTGCCACACTTATTACTCCCAATGTAATATTTATGCTTAAGCTGTGCTATCGCATACTCAGCTGCTGCCTCGTTTTCTCCAGTTCCCGCCAAGTTCTCGGTGCACACGTGGACTTATGGGATCGCTCCAATGCTGCCACCCTTTGTTCTAGCGCCGCCCTATGCTCCCTCCTTGCCCTTTTATCTCTTGCTGATAGCGACATTACCTCCCCCCACACCACTGCCTTCAGAGCCTCCCACAGAGTCTCATCATCATTGTGGTTAAGATAATCCGAAATCACGCGCCGTAGCGACTCCTCCGTTTCTTTATTCTTCAAGATCGGGTCACTGAAACGCCAGCTCGAGCTGCACACCCGACCCACATCCACCCCAACTTCCACCGTGATAGGCGCATGATCTGTAAGGGCCCCAGGCTCTATTGTGGTCTCTCGAACTCGAGAAGTGAATTCTCGTGAAGCCAGAAAGAGGTCAATCCGTGCGTACGTCTTGGTAGCTCCGTGATAGGCTTAAATTTGCGCCGCCTCTGCAGAGTCCGCAGCGAAAGGTCTTAAAATAATTGGAGCGTGTGCCCTCGAAACTGAATCTGTGGGAGATTACGGGGCCTCTGCAAAATGCTTTCTTTAAGCCCATAATTATGAACACATGCCAGGATATCAGGCGGACGCTCTCCGGGTTCGCCGATGTGACCCACACGATGGACCCTATCTAGTGTAATTTCCCGGCCACCCTCCAGGCCAAGCACAGAGTCAAACAACGCCACTAATATCCTCCTTCTCTGCTCCGAGTGGCACACCTCGGATGCAAATGTTATCCCGTCGCAACCTATTTTCCAAGTCTTCAACCACAGACTGGAGGAGTTCCTGCTGGTCATGAAGGCGTATGACCTCTTGTTGCATGCCCGCTAACTCCTCGCCTCAAGAGATCTCGCCATCCTCAACCTGGGCCACACGCTCGCCCAGAGACGTGACCTCCACTCGTAGCTCTTTCACCTCTTGAAAAATGTCTCTACAAAGTTCCTGCAGGTCACTTTGTAGCGAGTCAAACAGTGAGGTAAGGAAACCCTTTGTGACCGGGGCCTCCCCGTCCTCATCCATCTCTCCACATACCTCAGGAGACCATCCAACCGCCGGGCCCTCAGCCGATTTGCCATGCACCGGGTGGGATCTGGTCAGCATTTCTCTCACAGACTGATCTCGTTTTGGCTTGGAGGACATCATAGCCCCGAGTGCCTCTTTCGTCACGTCTAGAGCCTCTTTGTACTGCCCGCCGTGGGTCGAGTTGCCAGATCCTTCACTTTATGCCCTTGAGACTCTGGGCACCAGTTTCTGCATCTAGCGCTGCCCAAAGTTCGTAGGCCAGAAGCAGGCTCCAAGCTCCTTCTGAACTCGGGCTGGGCCACCGCGGGCCGATCGCACCGCTGATGTGTGGCCCAAACCCCTAGCGCCCATCCAAGCTCCACCAACCCAGAGCAGGGGGGTAAATGTGCAATGATGCGTTGTCGCGTCCGGGACCTCTAGCCCGCAACAGCCCTGCAAAGAAATGGCTGCTGCGGGCCGCGTAGCACCCTCCGCTGCTCCGACGCGGGCCCAAGTAGCCTCTGCGTCGCTCCAGGGTGCCGGCCGGTCGCCGCGCACCCAACCGCCCCAAGGCTCAACACTGCCGGTGCTCTCCTCGGAGGGCAGCCCGACCCTCCCTCGAAGCGTCCGCTGTCTCTCGGCCCCTCTCAGCTATCCAGGAGGGCCTGGGGCTCTCAAAGACGGGGCCATAAAGCTCTTATTGGGACCCGGGCGGCGGAGCTCAGATGAACGCGTCTGCTCCGCCACCATCTTGACCACGCCCAGCTGCCACTATTTTAATTTGTTATTTTATGACAATTTAAAAGTCGTTTTGGACTATCTACTTACGTAACTACAACGGTTATTCAAAAGATTGTTCAACCTTTGTGGAACTGGAAGATAATGTAAAATGTTTAGCAGTGCTTGACCATTAAGTTATGAATGTTGCTAATTGTTGGCAAGGTTCAGCCCTTTGGGTTAACTCTGTAGAAAGGAAAGCCGGTCTGGAATCTTCAATTTATTTTGGGCTAATGAAAATTGGTTGTGTACAGGGCAAATGTTTTCTGGGTTGTGACAGGTCAGATGAAACACTTGCAGATGTCATGGTAACCTAATGTAAATAAAATTTGTTTTTTAAGCCAACTTTTTATTTGAAAATTGGCAGTTTTAATAATCCCTTCCTTGTAAAGGGAAGAGCATGATGCATTCGGATAAGGTAATCCCTATCTGTATCATCAAGTAGTAGTGATGTGCAGCACATGAAAAGGTACATACAGAACTAGTTATTGACCGTGCATGGATAGATATATATTTATCACGGTGTTACAATTTCCTCGGAGTGACCTAGTTGGCGCTGTGTGGAGTATAATCCATCATGGCAGCTGAAACTGCATATTCTGGGAAGGCATTTTTAAAAGTTTAGTCAGGACTCAAGCTTTGTCTATGACTGTTAACTAAGCACTTAATTCTTTTACAAGAGGAAGACCTTAATTGTCCCGTCAGACCCTGTATTTGAGAGAGGAGGGGGAGGCAGTTCTTGCGATAACCTTAATCGTATGCACAGCATCCATTTCTAAAGTTCAGAGGCAAACACCACTAATCATTCTAATTTCTATCCAGCTCCTTCTGTGATACTCCCATGTTAGACTCCTGACATTTCCTGTATCCTTAAACCTTATAATATAGCAAGTGTTGAACTGAAGACCACTGAACAAATAACAGTTGACTCTGGAGCCCTGTTTTCTTTAACTTTTATGTAAAATGTGCTTCTGTATCCGCACCTTCCTGCTAGTCTGAGCTCGGTTCCTTCCCCTAATTACTGCTTTAGCTTCCCTCCTCGGTTATGCTCTATTTTTAGGTCGAGCGTAAGCATTTGACCTCGTGTATACTTCTTATGGCTTATATCGATTTTAATTTGTTGGTTGCAGTGTCCTCTAAAGTTTTGCTCGCTAGTGGTCAGATCTTCCTTTTTGTCCATCCTTTTTCTTTTTCAGAGCACTGACCAACCACTTTTTCCTTCCACTTTGGTTTCTTAATCTGTGTCAGACTATTTTTGTTATTTTCTTGGTGCTCCCCTTTCACTGTGGGTGTTTTAGGCTGGTAGCTGACTGCCTTTTATTGCAGCATTCCATTCCTCCCATCTCGCTGACATTTGTTTTGACTTTATTCCAGTGCTGTCCTCCTTTTACCTTGGGCTCCTAAAATAAGCCTATTTTTTAAAAGAAGCACCCAGTCCTTAACAAAAGCCACAGTGTGCCCTTTCTGGTAGAATGTAGCTAAACCTGGAATCAATGATGTGAAACTTGCTTAGCCTCACATCCCATCTGGAGTCTCTCTCTAGGGCACCTTCCTACCAGCACTCACTACACTGCACACAGGGCATTGCTTATCTCCTCTGTTGGGGCCATAAATCTTCTTGGTGCGCTCTGCTCCTTTGAAATGCAAAACAAGAATGCTTGCAAGACTTTTCATTCTGTTAAAATAAAAATAAAATAATTTTCCAGCCTTATTTTCCAATTTCCGTTCATAAGTTTACACAACTGGAGGTGGTGCAGTTATCTTCTCGTCTCTCCTCAAGGGCTTGTGATTTCTGATGTCAGTAGCAGTCAGTGACCACCAAAACATAGCAGGAAAAGATTAAATTATGAGACAGGGTTGACCAATGTATGCGGTAAGAAAAGACAAGTTCTGAATTTACTATGCCAATAGCTCTAACTCAAGAAAATGTGAAACCTATTGTATTGCAAATGCTTGTTTTAACCTGCTTTAAATTGTGTTGAAAGCATTGCCGAAGATCAATTAGAGTATATTGCATATAGTTTGGCATCGATGAGTTCAGAATATAATGACCAATAGACACACAACTCTGCACACTTTTCATAATTGCAGCAAGGAATTGAGATTCATGCAAATGTTATTTGTATTTCGAAGTCACTGTGCGCACAATGGGACATTGAGTGTGATAAAACAACATTCAACAGAACCTGTAAGGCAAAACACTGAGCACACATACAACACAGGTCAGATATTCCATTTAGATGGATATCAAGAAGCTCACAATAGTACCAACCACTATAGTAGTCACATATGCTAAATTTTATTTAAAATCAAATGGCTGCAAACACAGTGCGGTTTATTATGCATATAGAAACTACATCTTCAGAGATGTAATTGCGCTAACCCGAAAACCATGCTAGATACCTGGCTGTCTTTTTCAGTTCAACCATATTTTGAGTAGAAGAAAAAAACACAGGAAAGTATGGTTCTATTTGAACTTGGAATGTAAGTATATGGATACTATTCACATTTTGCCAGGAAGAAGGGTAAAGAGAATGAGAGAAGCTTAGGAAGCTATAACATTGTATAGGGCTGGATTGACGTGGCAAAACAGATGTCACCAATATGAGGCAGGGTGCTCCCTTTCTGGTTTTCCTTTTTGATGTCACAGAGATGTTCACATGATGTTTGTGGATTGTGAATGGTATTCTGCTCATCTCAGATCCTGAATGGGAAAATGCAACAGAATGGGCGGTTTTTCTGAAAAAGGGTTTTCTGTTTGTTTTAACATTAGGATCCATTCTGAGACATTTGTCAACCACTCAAATATTTGTCATGTGAGTGGAGGTGAGCAGATTGCCTGCTTGAGATGTATAAATCTTAAAGAGCACAATCTGGAATGCAATTTCGACCCGCGATTAAGAGCCCTCAACATGAGTGACATAATTGTTTCTTCAGTCGATCTGCTTGGAATGATTGAATATGTTGGGGTGCTGGCAGGCCAAAGGGGAAGTTTCGATCTTTGAAAGATTTTTTTCATTGTACCCTTGGCATACCCCGAAATCTGCCCATTATGTAGCCTTTAGCTAAAACGAAGCATGCTATGCTGCATGCAGTTCTTAGCAGCATTCAAGATCTCTTTCAGCAGCATAACTTAATGTGACAGAGCTTGGAACATCTGCTCTTGTATTAATCCAATTTCCCAATTCCTTGCTGGAGCCAAATAATACTAATCTTCTTTTGTCAGTCATTTCCTGTTGGACTACTCCCAAGAACTGATGTTCCCTGAGTGACTTCTCAGCATGGTGTATGAAGCCGTGTGGTGTAGCAGTTTTGGTTCTGGTCTGCGCAGATCAAATACTTTATATCATAGTAAGGCTACTTACCAGCCTCTTGCTCAGTTGAGGGGAAAGGAGATTGCCCCGTGGCTGAAAGTCGATCATTGGTTGACTATCCTGGAGGCAACTGTGTTCAAATGTGACAAACTTCAATTGGTAATGTTTTCATTTGATGAAAAACACCAGCGTGATTGTTTTGGATGCACAAGAACGTGGGACTATGCATATTTTACTTAGCTAGTCTCGACAATGTGTTCTGAATTTAATACTGTAATGAAAATACTGTCCTTGTTTGAGGAGAAGTACAGAAAATGTACACACCTTACAGACGGAGTGCATTAATTTCAGTGCCTCGTGAGAAATAAGCAGTGTTCAACTCGTGTGACTTGTGGTTCGTCTTTCCAGTAAGTGATGGAAGAACGACCAAGGTTTTACTCCGCTGTTCTCTGTGGTAACATGTCAGATTGATTGAAGCACCCAATAGAGATAATAAAGGGGCAGAGCAAATCATTAATTGGAGAGTACTAATGGCTGTAACATATTAAAACTAGAACTATGGGTGCAGTGCTTAAGAACACTGCTGTATGCCTGATGTTCTAATGGTAGATGTAGATTCTCCAAAATGCCAGACTTGAAAGGGACATCCTGCATCTTTTGACCAATGAAGGTGTTGGTGACCAGTTGTCTCGACCACAGCCCTACAGTCTCTGCTCAGGGATTATGAGTGCCAACTAGAAACACTTAAGTAGGCTGTAAGTGCCCTGTTTACTTTGTTTGTCCAGCTGTCTTAATGTCTCGGGACCAGGGTAGCATGGCGAGCGCTAGGGAAACCGAAAGGCAATCTAGGATTAGCAGCTGCTATCCTTGGCAAGGCCTAATTGACATCTTTGCTTCTAATGGTATGGATTGCCAGTTGCTTAACGTCGTCCGGTCCCAAGCTCTCTAATGGTCAACAGAACCTTCAAATGAACTAAATCTGCCACTGTTTGATAGCTGCCATCTCTAAAATATGTACTCACATGGACTTAAATATGCAGGCCAGTGACAGATATTAGCTGCCATTAAGATGTAAGAAAATGCGGTCAATGCTAAGTGCTTGATGAGGGGTGAGCGGAGAGAGGTGGCTCTCCCTTAGATGTACTCAGACTGCCTTATAAATGAGGCCAAAGCAAAGGGTGGGCACTAATGACCACAGTAGTTCAGAGACAATACCCAAAGGGCGATAATGATACATGGTTAATTCGTCTTATTTTTAGGCCTGCTCTAGAGACCATTTTGAAAGCATTGCTTTCCTAGTATAATAAATATATTATTTATGTCATGCCATTACACACATTTTTCAGATACTTGGCATAAAAAAGTAGTTCATACACCTCCGTTAATTCCTGTAAAGTTTCAGGGTGAGCCATCAAATGGAGGTTGAGAAAAGAAGGGGTCCAAAAAAATGCCGTTCTCACCCCCCTCCCCATGCAATTTAAATGGGTATTTTTGAAAATGACTACAGCCAGCGAATGGTTGAAAGGAACTATACCAAATTTGGCAGGAAGATAGCTCTTGGTCCAGAAAGCGTGCTTTTTGTGATTTGGTGTAAATCCATTTCGTAGTTTTTGAGAAATTTAGGTTGACCAATATTTCTATATCTAGATGGTCAGTTATCACAAGTAAAAAAAAAAAAAAAAAAAAAAAAAAAGCATTCTGAGTGACCTTATCTCCCTTGGGCCCAGGCTCTGATCGGCGTCTGCAACATAAAACCAAATGTGACAAGACTTAGACTCAGAACTTGGCCCCTTGTTCAGGAGGAGTTTTAAAAAAAAAAAAAAAAAGAGGGGGGGGGGGCAGTGTTATGATACTCTCCAAATTTACTCCTTTGAGACCACAGCAAGAAAAAGGGAGCCACAATTCATTTTTTAATTAAAATGACCCATAGGATGAACCAGAGCATGCGGGGATTGGGGGTGCGGTCAATCAAAATACATATTTTGATTTTATAAAAATATATATTGACTTGTTTGCTTCCACCCGGTGAGAGCTGCAAAAATGCTCCGGCAGGATTTCTTTTCCCTGCCTATGCTCTTGCAGGCAGGTAAACTGAGATTGGCTAGGCCCTGCACCCATTCCCTGCTGCACACGAGTTCTGCGCACCAAAGAGGGGCTGGGCACAGGGCTTGGGCCACGGCCTACCTCACACTGTGCATGGCATGGGAACCAACCACAAGAAGGCTTTACACTCCAGCTGAAGAATGTACAGCTGCAGCTTGAAGTACTTTTAATAAAATATGGGAAGCTGTAGGTAGGTCATGGATTCAATCATCCTGGAGACTTGCTATGCTTTTTCAGTGTTGCTTGGGCACTGCTGAGCTTCTGCAGCCCTCCATAGCATTGAAAAAATAGATGCGTTGCCCCTGCCCCACAGACATGAGAGTTTTTTAATCATTTATATTGAAGTTTTATATCACCTTACAGAATACATGAGATAAACACAGGGTCGGAATTATTCCATCACAGTAGACAGCTAGGTGACTATGACTAATATAATAGGTCTGCTAGAGGAACCCGTTTCAATTAAATACATACAAACGAAATAAAAGATATTACATACTACATAGACAAGTTATCATTTGATAGACCATATCGTACCATCGCATCCAGTAATTGCCTAAAAATTTCCTACATGTCATAATACCCTAAAAAATAAAAGTTAAAGAAAAAAGAGGAACAAATAAGAGAAATGCCATGTTGTAGGCTGTGATAGTTTTCAGGAATTGGTCAGGGCTGTTTGCTTGATCTGTAAGAATAGTAAGCAGTTGTGTAGTAGGTGGCTCTTAAGGAAAAGGGGAGCAGTGAATCGCTCACGGAATAAGGATATGGAGAGGTGCAGCTACGTGCAAGAAGGGATGGATGATTCCAGTTTGCCAACCAGGGGAGACTTTGGACAAATGAGAATTGCTTTGTTATGCTTCCTGAGCATTTTGAATGGCAGCCATAATGCATCCTTGTTGCTACCTATGGGGACATTTTCGAAGGGATTTCCACAGTGCTATAGTTGGGGAGGAGGGTGATGAATGAAAGTGGCTGTGGCAAAGCATTGAAGGGCAGCACCTGGAAGTACAAGCTGAATTTGCTGTGGGGGGGGGGGGGGGGGGGAGGAATGAGCTGCAGGACAAGGGAAGAGTAAAGTGAAAGGGGCTGCTGCCAGTAAGGATAGAAGGGGAGGGCGCTTAAGTGTGGTAGTTTTGCCATAGGGGTATTGGTGATGAGATGGAGTCAAAGTCAAATGATAGATTACTTGCTTATGTGGAGCCAGCCCACGATGTATATTCTAAATAATTGGTGGTAATGTTTTTTTCAGACCGCTGCACAGTCAAACTAGATCGAATGTAGAATATTGTTAAAAATGTGACTGGGACAACATGCTTTAGGTCTGATCCCCGGAGTCCATAATGTTTCAAAACCCATTTTTAGGGGGGTTTACAACAGTGCATAAAAATTTCAGAATTTCCACATTGGCCTTCTACCAAATGGTGTAGTTCATGCTAAACTGTAAACTAGAGACTAACTGCATCGAAGTGAAATGTATTTTAGAGTACCTTTTAACTGTAAGAACTCTTATGTTTCTTTTCATTCGCTGTCTTGATGTACTGTTTTGTGATACTATTTTGGAGGTGCTAATATGTGAATTTGTGGCAGTTTAGAGGTGCGAAGGTTTTCTTGAAGAATAAGAGAACCTCTGATCTTTGAGCTCCAACTTTTTCTAGTGATAGGTGAGTTCCACTTAAATTGTAGTCTACCATTCCTTATTCTACATTGAGAAAATGTAGATCTTGCTTGCCTACGAAACCAAACAGGAAGATTCCATGCCTCTTTGGGTAATTTTTTCATGGTCTGTGTTTGCTACAGAAATGAACTTGTGAGGAAATGGGCATTATTTGTGTGGGCTGTAGAATTTAAATACAGTTTCCTCACACTGATGGTCACCAGCGGGTTACGTGATATACAGGTCTGGTATGCATTGCTAGCATGTGATGAGTCTAGTATTTCCACATATTACCTATGCATTAATGAACCATGTCAGAGTGCAAGGCTTTGAGAGGGGTTCAAATGTTTGTTTATGTGGGAAAGGAAAGCACCTATGCATTCCTCATGGGAAGAATGTTTACAGTGAGTATTGCCTGGTTCACATTCCCAAATGATGGGATGGTGGGGTGGAGCGTTGAAAGAATGTTCAATGATATTGTACAAGTGTGTTCCTTTGAACCCCGTCACTACATACACTAGACCTATATGAGGAAGGTTCTTCTCTAGGGGTTTAGGGCAATCAGGAGGTACCCACACCAAGGCTTTGGGTTTTAGAGGTGTGCCTAGTTTTAGAGTGTAGGAGGTGACAAAGGGCTGGTTTTGGGGGGGGGGGCAAAGCTAGTCATCTCAGTAGAGTTCCCTGCCATTACCCGGGTCAAAGTCACTGGAAAGGTGGAACAGGAGGTTTTCCAGAAGTAGCAGCACTCCTAGGGATTCCTGCCAGGACAGCAGGGGGATCCCCTGAGAACCTTTCCCCAAGGTAAGGGGTTGTGGGAGATTTGTGGTCCCCTTGGTTCCCATAGTTTATCTGGTGGGGTGGTTGAGCTATCCAGGGGTGGCTCATGTGGTGGGTGGTCTTACAGGGTGATGGTTCCCAAGATAGGTGGTCAAGCAGTAGCCCCTAGGTGCCCTATGAGGGCTAAGCACCACCCCCTCCAAATCTCCTGAGTGTTAGTGTTGCACCTGACTTCAGGATAAGGCAGGTGACTGCCTAGGAAAAGGATGTCATCCTAGAGTGCGACTGTTGTAAACTTCAGGTGATGGCTGGGGCAGTGCCTGGCCAAGTGACCAGTGAGGTAGGTCTTGTGGGGGGGTCAGACCCTAGGACAGGGAGTGGAATTTTACTCTCTGCTGTTAGAGGTACAGGCTGTAGAGGCTCTGCCTTAGGAACTCCTGCCTGGTGTGCTTTAGGTGTACCAGCCTTTTAGTATATCCCTGGGGCACTTTGATGTGGTTCAGCTAGCAGGTGCAGCTCTCAGCAAGGTACAGAAGGTGGGTCTGCCTGCAGTGGCACAACCAAGAGGCAGGGTGGGGCCTATCTTAAGTGTTTCAGAATGGGTTGATGTTGTCACTTCTGTCCAGAACTGTTGCTCTGAACTGCCAGTGCGGCAGACTGTGGAGGACTTTGCCTGGCAGACTTCTGAAGGGTGCATCGTAGGTATATCAAGTATAGGGCAGATGTCCTAAGGTAGGTGACAGCGTGTGCCTACAGGGTCACCTGTCAAGTTCCAAGGAAGGAATCTTTTGGGTCCCTAGAAGGTCCCTATCTAAGCTGCTGGGAGGCAGAGGAGTTGCCTAAAGAGTGGCTATGGGTGAGGCTTACCGAAGACCCTCCGCATTTCCTAAGTAACCGTGAGCGATAGAGCTAATTAGTGGGAAAGGTAAAGCTTGAGCCTCCCGGAAGAGTGGTGCTGAGAGTTCCTAAGATAGGGTGCATAGGCCCTATTCTTGCAATGGAGAACAAATCTAGGGTTCTAGGTTCGGGTTTGTGTGAAGCTACCTAGTCATAGTGTGTGGTAGGGTTGCCTGATGTGGTGATCTTAGACCTTCAGACCCTGCTGGTATGTTGGTGGGTCATGGGCTGGATTCTTGTGGCCTAATTGGGACTTAGGCCAAGGGTGCTTCTCTGCAAAGGGGGGGGGGGGGGGGGGGGGGGAAGAGAGTTAAGTAGGCTGTCCTTTCTTTAGATAAGTCAGTTGTCCCAAAAGAGGTGGTGGCAACTATAGACCCTGACAGCAGTGTTGTGAGTGAAGGTCAAAGGGCTTCCCTGCATCTCCAGTCTGTAGAGAACTGGATGAGAGGGGATACTGGGTTGAATAATCTCCAGGTGGAGAACAGCCTGTGCCCCAGGGGTTAGGTTCTAGAACTGTAGATGGTAAAGTCATCTGTTTCCTGGCATGAAACCCTTGCCAAAGAGTGTGGTGTCCATAGTGTTGCATAACCTAGAGCAAGGTAGGGCTAGTTTTGCTCAGTCCATGCAGGTGTTTACTGTACTAGCTGCATACAACCTAAATTCGGGAGGATTCATAGTGCAGTCTGGGTTCCCTGTAGGGAAAGGTGGCCTCATGGTATTGGCAGCAGATGGCCAGTGAAGGTTATCTGGCTTAGCAGACAACTGGCGAGTAGGGTTTCTGGTCAGAACCCCTTCTCACTTGTTATTGCTGACAAGGCAAAATACGCATGTGTGGTGGCTAATTCTTCCCCATAATATTCAGATGGTGTGACATGTAAGACGATAAGGTATGCCCATCTAACCCGCCTTTGTTTTTCACTTATTGATCACCTGTTTTTTTTACCTTTTTGCTGCGAGTGAGTCTTACAACTGGTGACTCTCCCATGGTAAACACATGGTAAATGGACTGCCCGTATTTACCACCAGTGTCTGTCTTTTAAGATAAGGCCACTGCAATGCAGCAGGGGGTAAGAGGCACTTAGCTGGTTACACGTGCACACATGCGCGCGCTGCATGTGTGAGACTCCTGTTGTGTGTAGCCCAGTAACCTGTGCAGGTAGCCTGGCACAGAGAGGACTCTTCAGGAGTGGATATTGACCTGCTGTATGCCTCATATTATTGGTGTACACTCATAGGAAAAGTCTGTCATTTACTATCTTGCCTGCAGCAACACTCCGTTAAGCACTTATGGGTAAGACCGCCTTAGTGTGCAGTTTTGCTTCTCTTTGGCCTACAAAGTTCGGTGACCCAACAAAATGTGGTGGGACTTATATGCCAAACCCACATCTGAGCGTTCCAATAAGATATCTGTATTGCTTATGGGTCATCCAGGATCATCATTTCTCTGGCTCCGCTCAGGATCAGGCCCCTGGCTTTTTGTCACCCTGTTGTGACAAATTAATCATGTTTTTGTCCAGCTGCGGACAAAGGCCACCCCACCCAAATAGGACAGTTGGCAGTGCTTCACTCTGTCTGTCAGAAGGAAGGGGTGGGGACGAAGGATCTGCATCAATCAATCAATCAATTAGCTGTCGCACCGTACTAGGGATGAGGTCAGTCGAGGCCTGCTGAAAAATGGAAGAATCCCAGACCGCTAGAGCAAACACAGGAGGGGGCTCTGCTTAGTCGATTTAGTGGGAAAAGCCCGGGTACTGGTCTGTGATGGACAGATCTAAGGCTCCCAGAGGAGATGTGACCAGTGACTCCTGGGTGATGTCATTTTGAATTGTCCCAGCATGCTGTGCAGGAGGGTTGGAGCAGGGGTGATGTGGCACCTCAAGATAGTCTATCAAAACAAAAGAGGGGGATAAGAAGGATACCCAGAATGCCATCCCTCCTACTTTTGTTATATTTTGGTTACAAAAAGAGCCCTACTCTGTATTATGTACTGAGACACCTACAGGTAATATAATCACACTGCTTTTTATTGTATAACCCTCATTCATCAGGGTTTACCCTTGGTGGCATGCTTTCATCTGGAATGAGGTGTGCCACCAGTGAAAGACACAGGAGCACTAAATGGTAAATACCAAATTAATGTTGAGTTGGAGTTCTACAAGTTCAAAATACCTGCCTGTTAAGGAAACTGTTTTATTCCGCTTTCGAGGTGGTAGAATTTAAAAATGGAAGACTTTGCTCCACAGATCCTCCTGTGGCAAGATGAGCCTGTAGTCCTACTTACTCTAAGGTCTCGTCTCAGCTTAGTAACCTGCTTCAGCAGCACCAGGGGTCTGAAAATTCAGAAAGTCCACGATTACTATATGTACAAAAGAACACTTCACCAAGTAGGTTTTTATTTTATTTAAGCATGTGGTGTGTGAAATGGCTACACTCTCCCATCATTGCACTACCTTAAACTAGGAGTGGAATTGGGGAGTTAGTGCCTTGGTGTCGAAGATAGCCATGGGGTAAAGTGGCTGGAAACATGTAGACCTAGCAGAAACGTCGGTTGTTGCAACCACAGTCTTTCTTACAACTTCCTTTGTTATTTATACTGCCTGTAGGACAGAAAAAGACAGTTTCCTACCAGCCAGGTATTTTTTACTTGCCTATCCGGAGTGCAGCAGCTCCCCTCAAAGGAAAGTCCTCAAAACACAGATCCTTAATTGAGAGGGTCAAAGAGAAACTGACCGCCCTGAGTTTTGCCTGAATTTAAGCATCCCCCCAGGCTGGACCTTGTGCTTACAACTGGGAGTGCAGTGCCCTCTAGAAGTGAGTTTTGTGGCTGCTGCTTCTGTGGCCTAAAGATGGTGAAATAATACACAGACATATTATTTACTCAAAAATGGTTGTCATAAGGATTTTAAGAATGCTTTATTGACAAGTGGTCATGATGGTTTGGCAGTGCTTTCTTTAAAAATATTATTCACCATGAGTGTAGGCATGCTTTATTCAGAGATAATGATGCTTTATTTAATGGGTTGCTAATGCTGACAGTAACTAATTCCTGAGACGCTGCAATCTTCTATTACTGATTATGTGAGCAACTTATTGTATGTAATGCCTTATTACTCATACGAGCAGAAGAGGATGTTGTAATTTATTACTGATAATGTGGGATGTCGTGCTTTGTTACTGATAACGTGGGCACATTTGCAATGCTTGATCATTCATATTAAGTGCTAATGGATTATGGTTACTGAAGTCGGTGATGAAATAAAGTAATATTGTGACGTCTTTCTAGTCTTGAACTGGGACAACCTTGACCTAATGTAAACTGGCACCGCCACATATAATTATTTGATATATTGTACAAGAATGGGGTGTTCTTTGAATTCTGGGGTCATGACCTTCTAGGGGGCAAATGTAATGTTGCCAAAGGTATTTCCACTAGCCTTGTGTACATTTGTAAATTACTGCGTAGTATTGAGTAGTGTGTGTGTGTGTGTGTGTGTGTGTGTGTGTGTGTAATAAGTGTACTTTTAAATTTCTAAAGGAAAAGCACAGACTGGACATTTATTTGTTGAGTGTTATTATTGCATGCCAGTGATTAGTACCTCACAAGACCTTCCTTGAGTAGGCCTTGGACTGCTCCATTTCGCTAACCTGAGAGTCAAACGCTACATTGGGTTGTTGGGTTCACATCTACCCTCCAGTGGGAACCAATTACTTGTGCAGGACTCACAATTAATACCTGTTCCCTCACAGAACTCATCACAGCTAACTTGTTTGTGGACATTTATGATGGTGTTGCTGCGGATTTTGTTGGAGATTTGTTTACAAGTCATTCAGTTCGTAGAATATGTTCTTAAAGAACGTTTATACTTTTTTTTTTTTTTCCCTTCACCTTGAAAGATATGAAGTACATTTTGTGATTATTATTTTTTTTTTATTAGCTGGAGAATGTTGGAAATTTCATTCGGGCAATTCAAGACTATGGAATGAAGCCTCACGATATCTTTGAAGCAAATGATCTCTTTGAGAATGGCAACATGACCCAAGTTCAGACCTCTCTAGTGTCCCTGGCAAGTTTGGTATGTACCTTAAATTAAGTGTTCATAGTTTTTGCTATTTATCTGCATCTGCTTTGTTTACATTGAGGTAGGTTTCACAAGAGTGAAGTAAAATATTTGTCACAGCCTTAAATCCATGTAGTAGTAGTAGTATACAAATGATAAGGCTGGAATGGGAATTAACATCACGCAGTGAAAAGCCCAACCATGTTTGCGTACCAGTTACCAGAAATGTTATGGGATTATGCAGATTTACATGGTTCATATAGAAAATGCTGCTGGTATGTAAATCAGTAAAGGAAAGTAAGGGGATTTGTGCTAAAAAAGCAAAAACGGAGAAGCAAAGACTTCCTTCATTAATGTTCAGAAGAACAGTAGTAAAAGTGAAGGGATGACAGTACATGGAGAATATATAAAGGGATAGTTATGATACTGACCAATAAAGAATTTTTGAAGCAATACTATTTTACATAGGTGGTTCAGAGTTTAAAATGTGTGATTTGAAAGACATATTTACAAGAGAGCAAGCAGTTTGAATAAGTGCTGAATGTGTCTAATGATTTGGGTAGAAGTCCACCAAAACAGTAACGAGGAAAAAAGAGCCTACAAATAAGTAGTAAGATGTCAGACAAACAGTTGAATATGACAGATTCTAGCCAAAAGTCTGATAGAAAAACAAGACTTGGATACGGCTTGCATGGAAAGACAGAACAAGGTCAAATGGAAGTTTTTGGAGGAGTAAACCGAAGATGTGATTTCTGGTGCGTTCATCACCCTCGGTTCTAGTGGCCTCTTGTGCAGTGTTGTTCGATTCTTGTTTGCCTGTGGATTCTCTCTCTCCGGCACCTGAGGCCTCACCTGGGATGTTGGGGACCAGAACTGCTTTTTGTGTTTTCATACAAAATGTAGACATTTGCAGTAGCTTTTTGGGGACTGATCTTTTTCATCTGTTTACATCTTAATGAGATGACATTGAATACATAATACAGGCATCAAACTTTCAACTTTTAAGGTGGGGGTTACTAAGGGCTGCTGACTTCAGTCTAGGTATTTTTGAAAAAAACAAAAACCTTGTTTCACTCTAGAAACACATTATGTGGTCTAAACGCAGCCTTGAAAACCACCTCGGGTTGTATTCTTTTAGTGACAAGAAGTGGGTGGTGGGTGTGGATTAAGGTCAGCATCAACTGTTGAGTGAGAAAACAAAGGTTTTTTTCTCTGGTTCAGAAACACACCAGATCTGTGTTGGGATGGCTGTGATAAGATTTGCAAGGAAATGGTTGAGGCTGCTTTGTTTACTTGATGGGCAATTTATTCTTCCAGATCTGACCCTTCCTAGGAAGTTCAGTAGGAGGTTTAGTGAAGATGGGACATGTAGTCTGCACTTTGCCGGTTCTTGTTTCAAATCTGAGCCACTTACCTCCTCCCTTGGTTACTAAAGACAGTTGCCACCATCACCTGCAGGTGTCACAGGCATCAGCCAACGTTTGACTCACACACTTTCTGAGCAATAAGCTCTAAAAACTTGGGGCAGAGCTCCAACGCCCCCCCCCCCACCCAGGTTACTCTGTTCTACTTTTTATGTTGTAAGGGAAGCCCTGGGGACCCTCAGTAAACAGGGAGTGTGATACTCTAACAGAGTAGTGTCCACCCCACTCTGTTCAGCACTGAACTGCAAAATCAACCTGCCACACACTATACACTCGGCTGGCTCCCCACAGGAGCTGAACACAGTGGTGGAGGCAATAACTGCTGTGGACTGCAACCAAGCCAGCAATTGCAGCATTGAGCCATCACCTTTGCATTATGAGATTGGCCTGAACTATTTAGAAGATCTTTTAGGGCTGACTGGTCTTTTGTTACAGGCTAAATTGTGGAAATCACGTGCGCTAAGCCTCACTAAAAATAGTGTGAGATCACATGGCCCTTGACAGGGCGCATAGCATTCGGTGGCTAGCCTAAGTTATGAGTCATTTTTTAAGCTTGGAGTTCCAGAGCTATATACTAATCCTGAACTATTACGTCCTGTGGCGAAAGCTCAGGATAGGTCTTTATTTTATTCCCATTGCCAGAACTTAATCCATGCTAACACTAGCGGTATGTCTTCTCAAGAAAGATATTTCACTTTATACCCCCAATTTGAGCTTGACACTTGATGTTTACAGAGAACTTGCAATTCAGATTAAATCTGACTAGGTTGCGGCTATGCTATTTACATTTCTTTTTTGCTTTCCCACAGCAAGAAACCTGGTTCAATAATCTTCCTAAGTGCTCTTCCGGAAATCACTTAGTTCAATCTACCGTTAATTTTATGCTTTTTCTTTGTCTCTACATACAACAGTACAGTCCTGGTATTTAGTGCCAGTTTTAAGACCTATGAATTTTAGATGATATAAACTGAGTTTCCAGTAGCTACAGCAGTTGGATTTGGCAGAAATGTGTTGTGCAGTCCTTAATTTTATTAGAGGTGCACTTGGTTCTAAGAAATGTTAGTCCTGAATGTTTTTTTTTTTCCCTTTCTTATAAGTACACCAATTGGTTTGTGTATCTGTCATTATGAACAACTAGCGTGGCATTTTAAATATGTAGTTTTCGTTTAAAACTCATCCTGCACTCTTTCTAAAGTGCTTTTTACATTTTTTTAGTAATTTAAGATAAGCAAATATATTTAATAATGTAACTTTTATTGCATTTTCTTGCTGAATAAAGTTTTGAATTGACTTTTGATAGATTATTTGAGAAGAAATCTTCTATACAAGCTAGTTTGCATAGCTGGTGCAGCACAAAAGCATGGAATGAAAAGATTGAAACATTTAGTCCCAAAATATCCACTATCCACTGTATAGTAATACTTTCTTCACGGATGTTGCTCTAAGGTCCCTGCCAATCATTTGCCCACAAATCTGCTAAGATTGTTGATCGAGAAGTAAATTAAAGCAGCCCTTTAGGGGAGTAGAGATTTCGGTATGGTGTAGGAACTTTGACCCTGGGTGTTTCTGCAGATTTTGTTTCATAGAATACCATGGCATGACCATACCTGCCACACAATGATGAGGGGCAGGTGAAACCAAGATCTACATGAAGGCCCCAGGTGCTGTGTGGGCCTTAATGCATTGTCACCCCCCCCCCCCCCTGCTGGACAAGGAAGGCATCCTGCTCGGAGTGAGGAATGGCAAGAAAACTGTTACATGCTTACTTGGATTGTTGGTGAACACAAGCAAACCAAATGTTATCACAGACCCGTGGGTCAGACCACATGAAGAGTCAGCATTTTGATCAAACGAACGCCAGGTCCCATATCCAAACGTCAAGCAAGTATGTTAGTGGCAACCAAGATTGAGAAGCAAGATCATAATATGTCTAATAAATTGGGCAAGGCTAAACCTTCCATTAAGAAAAGCACAACTAAAGCATCATCAGAGGAGTTTAAGGTGTTATTAAATACTATGCAATCGCTGGAAGCTTTTGTTATATTGTCATTGATCTCCCTAATGAATAGAGCAGCCCAGATGGAATCTATATCTCTACCTGCCCAGAGCTTTTACAACCAGCCCTATCCGGTGAAGTAAATCCCCCACATGTATTCCCCCCACCCCCCGCTCCCCTGCTCCTGGAAGCAGATACACATTTAGTAGATGGGCTTAGACAACTAACAGAGGGAGTTGTACAGCAGAAGGAGGGAGTTGGTCCAGGGGTGAATCAGACAGTGAGTAATCACCCTGTTCAGATGATTCCTATTAGTTTGTGTGGTGTGATTCCGGATTATAGCACTTCTGTACCAGAAGGTAAGCCTAGTAGGGACAAAGTCACAACTACTTATCCAGGATCAACCGACCCAATATCTGGATATACCTCCTTCTGCGTCACCCTATATTGTTGTGTTGGCTGATGTGACAACCCTCCCACCAGGGGCTGAGGCCAAAGAAAATTGGACAATGCTGAGGAACAAAGCTAGACATTGGTTAGGTGAGAAAGCGGATGTCTCCTTCAAACTGCTGGAGGATCTCAATGGTTAGGAGGGTTAGATGGGTGGGGAAGGGACAGAAAAAGCTAGAAGGGGATTGTGTAATAATGTCTAATCGCCATGCCTGGTCGAAACCATACTGAAAAGAGTGGGCACGTGGGAGGCAAAGTCAAACAAGTATAGTCGTTATGACCCTTGTTTTTTTCGATCAACCCGATGGAAGATGGGATTCCCCTACCAGTCTGTCTAGATCAGGTCTGAGCATCCCTTTGCTGGGATACATGTGTAAACCCAATAGCGAATGGGACGACCCTAAGCGTGTTACACAAGCGGGTGCAGGTATCATTTTGCCTACAACAAACAACCGTTTCTCGTGTCTTGAAGTGTTTGAAGGGTTTAGATTGACTGGATTTAAGCCCTCCTATTGTGCCAGGGGATGGGGTGCTGCCCCTTCTCAGTTCATTAGAGGATGTTTCATCAGAGTTTGTCTTGCCGACAGGGCCTTATTAGGTCCACTGAGTAGTTTATCAGATGAAGAGCCAGGGCTAAGCCATACCTGTCATGGAGAGTCTCCCACCACCAGAACGACAGTTGGAATAGGTACGACAACTGTAGCATTTTTGGAATGTGGCAGGATTCATGTCTGACTTGTCAATAGCTGACTGGGGTGACTTCATAAATGGTTTTCACTTGCTTTGTTTTCAAGAAACTTGTGTAGTAAACCCAATCCATTTAAATGGCTACCGAACCTTTCACACCCCCATGGTGCCATTGAACTCTGGGAGAGCGAAGGGGGGGTGGAATCTGTATTTATATTTTAAATACTGTAAATATCTCTATAATAATGGAATCCCACTGCTGTTTTACCAACTTTACCATGGTATTTTCAGTTACATGTGTGCTGGCTCTTGTTAACTTCTATAACAACATCCCAAAGTCGGAGGTTAACTCTGTCCTGAGACAACTAAAAAAGGATCTTGAAGTTATTAATAATGATAGTAATAAGAACATAATAAACCTGTGGGTGGGGAGTTTAATGTAGAACTATGCTCTAAGGATGCTGCCAAGATTTGTGGATTAAGTGAAAGGGGCTTTGATGGGCCTTCACACTTGACTCATTCCCCATATGGTGATCGATTGAATGAGCTATTCTTTAATATTGATTTGGCTTTTTGTAATGAGGGTTGTTTCCCATTAACCCCCATTTACTTACCACATGTAATGGATAAAAAAATTGGGTGATAGACTATATAGCAATAACACAGACTTTCTGCTAGGGTCGGAAATTTCATCACACACCCTAGTGCATTTAGTGACCATTATCCTTAAAGTATTGAATTGGACCTCCAGTCCAATGATGGGTTAGTACAGATGGTGCAGACAAATCCCTCTATGGTGGGTGATGTAGAAATTGCTATGCAAAATGGGTACACTCTGAGATGGTCAAAGATTGATCCCCAGGAGTTAAAAAAAAAAAAAAAAAGCTTGTTTGTCATAATAAACAACATTTTAATCAATGCCTGGACATAGACACCAGCCCTAAGGAGATCATAGCTGGTTTCCTGAGTATTCCAAGGGCATCAAGGAGGGTCTGTGGGTTTCCAGGGGGAGAAATACCAAGAAGGGATGGTTTGACGGGACTTGTACAAAGGCTCATAATTCCCTGAAAATAGCACTGCATAAGAGTCCACGTTGTATAGATGAGATTTGGACTGCCAGGGATAAACTACAATTTTGTTATAATGCAGAGGAAACTAGCAATGAAAGAAGAACTGTGGGTTAAATTACAAGAATCTAGCCTAAGTAAAGATTCAGCCTCCTTTTGGCGCGTAATTAATTCACCTTATTTTAGGCCTGATGAGGGCCCACACCTAGAAAGTGCAATCAGTGAGGCTGATAGGATCTCACTTCACGGCCATCTATTCTTGTCCCCTGGACCACCCAAGTTTAGATAGCGCTGGCACACCCAGCAGTGGCTCCCCCACCTCGGCTAATCTTCCATTTAATCTGGTTTTCATGTTAGAGGACGTTGTTAGGGCTGTAAAGAAGAGTAAGGGTGGAAAGGCACCAGGACCCAATTCTATTCCAAAAGACTTATTTAAAGCTGACACTAGCCTTTGAGGCCCTTTGCTTACCCAAGTGTTAAATGCTTACTGTAAAATTGGTCTGTTGAAGTCTTTGTTGGAAGCCCTTATAGTGGCAATTTAAAAAAAAAAGGGGGCTAGGCATAGTCCAACTTGTTATCGGCCATTCTTCCTATTAGATTCTTTGGCAAAAGTGGCGGGACACATCCTTTCGTAAAGACTGCAGGATTGGGCCCAGGAGAATAACGTGCTATCGGATCTACATTACAGTTTCTACGAAGGGGTGGGAACCGTTGAGCAGAGTTTAAACTTAAAGATGTTGGTCGAGAAATATTGTACCATCAAAAAAGGAGATTATACTTGGCCTTTGTTGATTTGTCAGCTGCATTTGATTGTGTAATCCACAATAAATTGTGGATTATAATGAAGAATCTTGGGGTGGAACCAGCGATCATAGATTTTATTAGGCTAATGTATGAGGGCAGTATGGCTAGAGTCTGGTAAGGTTTTCTAGGTGAGTGTACTCAGTCATTCAGAAAGTCTCGGCTCCCTTTTTTTTTCTCCTTATATATTAACAGCCTGGGTAGTACATTAAGTGCCCACTATAAAAATCTCCCCCAAATACGGCATCGTCATATTCCTGCTGTGCTTATGGCACATAAACCTTTAGCACTTTAGCAGTTAATGCATTTTGTATCCATTATGGAGGAGCTAGGCCTATTAGTCAATAAGAGCAAGACTTTCGCTATGAGGTGTGGAAAGGTGCTGCCAAATTCTTATAAACCTGTGATAATTGGAACTAAATTGATTATGTGAAATTGTTCTCATATTTGGGGGTTTTGTTTGATTGCGATGGGTCTTGGTCAACTGCCATTAAGTCAAGGGGTTTTCTTTTCCAGAGAGCTATCTTGGCTTTGCGTAGTTTTGCAAAGAAGCTTGAGGGGAAAAAACCCTAGGACAATGTTGGCAGTGTATAAAATGAAATGCTTGTCTACTGCCCTGTATTTGGCAGGCCTGTGGGGCCAGGCAAATTGCAAACTTCTGCAGGTTGCGAGAATACTTTTCTTAAATATCTTCTCTCTTTGACTGGCGGCTCTTCCTTTGTTTGCCATGCTGAGCTAGGGGTTTCTTCTATCTCCAGCTTAGTTTGATCCATGCAATCCTATTGTTGCACAAGATCTGGTCTACTGAGTACATGAAACTGAATCGGGCCATTATTGCGGATTGCCTCCGCTCCACCTGAGTAGGAGGAGTACGGTGGTTACAGTGTGTTAAGAACTTCCTGATTGACTTGGGGTATCAAGATTATTTTCTCAAAGAAACTCCTGAAAGCAGGAATGCCTGAACCATTTGCTTAAACCAAGTGTGGTTTAAAAAAAAAAAAAAAATCCGCTGATTTTAAATTCATTTGCCATGCCAGGGTAGGTAATGATCATAATAGATTTGTTCTCACTAGGTTTAGAATGGATATTTTTCTATCACTTGGTAAGCTTTCCTTTCTATAAACAACTGGTCGAGACCCTTGGAAAGATGCCCGCATTTTAACGTGTCCTCTCAAAATACACTTCATGTACCCTTTTTCTGTAATTTGTACATTCTACAAAGAAACTCCTTTATCGCCATCACTGAAAGCTATGAAACTGACCCAGTGCCGTCCAGCTCTTAGTTTCACAATCGTTGCTGTCCATATGTCTGTAATGTTATGTCCAAATGTCTGTAGAACAGGAGTTATTTCTTTTACTTGCACATGTTTTTATGTTGTGCTTTTATGATTTTAAAATCTAATAAAGCTAAATGAAATGAGTGCATAGCTAAATAGAAGAATGAGGGCGTGGATGGGTGCATCCATTTTGCCACTCATTCTTGTATTTACTTACTCGTCCGTTGAAAGTAGCTCACAGAAAATGAACATTCAGTGAAGGGACATGCCATGTATTGGTCCACCTTGCTTGCAGTGAGATCCAATTAAGTAAGATTTTTCTCCCAATGTAATTTAGATAATCTGTTTAATATTTCATCCATCAGGAGACTAAGGCTGCCATGTAAGATTGTTGCCAAATTCTTAAGTAAGTCTATTATGGCATTGTTTATGGAAGAAATAGGGATTATTCTAATAATAATTATTCTTTGCCTATACAATAATGTTATATTTACAAGCAATAATGTAACTTAACGGCCACAGGTGTATGGTTTGGGTTCCATCCCGGTGCAGGTTATCTTCATGCGATTGGGAGCACACCTATTATTCTCCGAGCACATCTTCCGGAACTTAGTGATACACAATAATAGAAGTAAAATAATTACGTAGGCTGATCCTATGCACTATGATTAGTTTGCATGTTTGAAAGGAAAAAAAATCAGCTGGACTCGGAAAAAAACTGCTCTTGCAGTGATAACATTTTCGTTCGATGGCATATGTTGCTGCAGATACACATGTTTCGCACAGTCCGCTGCCTGGTGTTGGGCTCGGAGTATTACAAGTTGTTTTTCTTCGAAGAAGTCTTTTTTGGTCACGGGACCGAAGGACTCCTCCCTCTTCGGCTCCATTGCGCATGGGCGTCGACTCCATCTTAGATTGTTTTTTTCCGCTGTCGGGTTCGGACGTATTCCTTTTCGCTCCGTGTTTCGGTTCGGAAAGTTAGTCAGAATCTCGGAAGAAAGCGTCGGTATTGTTCCGTTCGGTATCGGGATAGTTAGGTACATCGACACCGATCATCGGAAGACTTTGGGGTAGCTTCGATTCCCCCATCGGGGCCTGGTCGGCCCGACCGCGTGCGACATCGAAGCCGATGGAACGGACCCCGTTTCGTTTCTACCCAAAATGTCACAGTAAGTATCCTTATACAGATCAGCACTTGGTCTGTAACTTGTGCTTGTCCCCCGAGCACAAGGAGGATACCTGTGAGGCCTGTCGAGCCTTCCGGTCCAGAAAAACACTCCGGGACCGAAGAGCCAGGCGTCTACAAATGGCGTCCACGCCAACAAAACAACGTTTCGACGACGAAGAGGAAACATTCTCGGTTCCGGAATCAGAATCCGGAGACTCCGACGTCGAACAACAGCAACAAACAGTGAGTAAGACGTCGAAAATTAAAACTATCGAAGACAGAAGCCCAGGGGACGCCACTGCCAACAGGCCATGGCTCGACCCATAAAACCGGCGACCCGTCGAAGGCGCCAAAAAAGGGCACGCCCATAGCGAAGACACCCGACTCCGGTCGAGGGACCGCCATGGAGCAACCTCGGAGCCGAGATAGCGGCTCCGAGAGGCAAAAACAAGATGCCGGCACCCAAAAACATCGGCACCGAGACACACTGTCGAAAGCCACAAAAATTGTGTTGGTGCCGAAGCCGAAAAAAGATTCTCTCTCGGCGCCGAAAAGTTCCACACCTTCATCCTACACAGAGGAACAAGGAATAAGTGGCCAGATGCACAGATTTGGACAAGAGCTCCAAAGTGTAGAATCAGACTACACACAAAAGAGACTGTACATCCAGCAAGACACAGGGAAGATATCAACCCTTCCCCCAATAATGAGGAAAAGAAGGATCGGACTTCTCAAGGATGACGCACAACCACAAGCCAAAGTGGTTAAAAAAGTCACGCCTCCGCCCTCTCCACCACAACAGGCATCGCCGGCACAAACACCGCCACAAATGCACTCACCAGTGCAAACTACCATAAGTCAAGATAATCAGGATCAAGACGCTTGGGACCTATATGACACCCCAGTGCCGGACAATGATCCCGATTCATACCCCACAAAGCCGTCACCGCCAGAGGACAGTACCTCATACTCGCAACTGGTGGCTAGGGCTGCAGAATTCCACAATGTCCAACTGCATTCCGATCCTATAGAGGATGATTTTTTATTTAACACCCTCTCGGCTACACATAGCCAATATCAATGTCTCCCAATGCTACCAGGGATGTTACGGCACGCAAAACAAATTTTTGAAGAGCCCGTAAAATCAAGAGCCATCACCCCAAGGGTGGATAAGAAATACAAACCCCCACCCACAGACCCAGTGTTTATTACTTCGCAGTTACCCGCTGACTCCGTAGTAGTTGGGGCAGATCGCAAGAGAGCAAATTCCCATACATCTGGCGATGCCCCACCTCCGGACAAAGAAAGCAGAAAATTTGATGCGGCAGGAAAAAGAGTAGCATCACAGGCAGCCAACCAGTGGCGCATCGCAAATTCTCAAGCGCTGCTGGCCAGATATGACCGCGCACACTCGGATGAGATGCAACTTCTCGTAGACCATCTTCCCCAGGAATACCAAAAAAGGGCGCAGCAAATAGTTGAAGAGGGACAAACAATCTCAAACAATCAAATCCGCTCTTCACTGGACGCAGCCGATACTGCAGCGAGAACAGTCAACACTGCTGTCACCATAAGGAGACACGCTTGGCTCCGCACTTCAGGCTTCAAACCTGAAATCCAGCAGGCTGTCCTTAATATGCCCTTCAACGAGAAACAACTTTTTGGCCCGGAGGTGGACACAGCCATTGAAAAACTTAAAAAGGACACAGACACGGCCAAAGCCATAGGCGCACTCTACTCCCCGCAGAGCAGAGGCTCTTTTAGAAAAACTCCATTTAGAGGGGGGTTTCGTGGCCAATCCACAGACACCACCAGCCAACAAACAAGAACCACACCATATCAGGGTTCATTCCAAAGGGGAGGTTTCAGGGGATATAGAGGGGGTCAATTCCCAAGGAGTAGGGGAAGATTCCAGACTCCAAAAACACCTCCACATAAACAGTGACTTTCAAGTCACAGAACCCCTTCACTCAACACCAGTGGGGGGAAGACTAAGCCAATTCTACCAATCTTGGCAGCAGATTACAACAGACAATTGGGTATTAGCAATAATCCAACATGGCTATTGCATAGAATTCCACAAATTCCCACCAAACATCCCTCCAAAAACACGCAAAATGTCACCACAACATTTAGAACTTTTAGGACTAGAAGTTCAAGCACTACTGCAAAAGGATGCAATAGAGTTAGTACCAGTACAACAAAAAAACACAGGAGTTTACTCCCTGTACTTTCTAATTCCAAAAAAAGACAAAACATTAAGACCAATATTAGATCTCAGGACACTAAATACCTACATCATATCGGACCACTTTCACATGGTCACACTACAAGACATCATTCCACTGCTCAAACAGCAAGATTACATGACCACATTAGACCTAAAAGATGCGTACTTTCATATACCGATACACCCTTCTCACAGAAAGTACCTAAGGTTCGTATTCAAAGGAATACATTACCAATTCAAAGTGTTGCCATTCGGAATAACAACTGCACCAAGAGTGTTCACAAAATGTCTAGCAGTAGTAGCAGCACATATCAGGAGACAACAGATACATGTGTTTCCTTACCCGGACGATTGGCTAATCAAGACCAACACAGTAAAAAAGTGCACAAACGACACCACATATGTCATACAAACCCTTCACAAACTGGGTTTCTCCATCAACTATACAAAATCACACCTCGAACCGTGTCAGACACAACAATATCTAGGAGCAACCATCAACACATCAAAGGGAATTGCCACTCCAAGTCTACAAAGAGTGCAAGCATTCCACAAGGTAATAAGTGCTATGTTTCCAAACCAAAAGATACAAGCAAAATTTGTGCTAAAACTTCTAGGCATGATGTCATCATGCATAGCCATTGTCCCAAACGCAAGACTACACATGCGACCCTTACAACAGTGCCTAGCATCACAATGGTAACAGGCACAGGGTCAACTTCAAAATCTGGTGTTGGTAGACCGCCAAACATACCTTTCGCTTCTATGGTGGAACAGCAACAATTTAAACAAAGGGCGGACATTTCAGGACCCAGTGCCTCAATACGTTATAACAGATGCTTCCATGACAGGGTGGGGAGCACACCTCAATCACCACAGCATTCAAGGACAATGGGATGTACACCAAACAAAATTTCATATCAATTACCTAGAACTGTTAGCAGTATTTCTAGCGTTAAAAGCCTTTCAACCCATAATAACACACAAATACATTCTTGTCAAAACAGACAACATGACAACAATGTATTATTTAAACAAACAAGGAGGAACACACTCAACACAATTGTGCCTCCTAACACAAAAAATATGGCAGTGGGCGATTCACAACAACATTCGCCTAATAGCACAATTTATTCCGGGGATCCAAAACCAACTAGCAGACAACCTTTCGCGAGACCACCAACAAGTCCACGAATGGGAAATTCACCCCCAAGTTCTGAACAAGTACTTTCACATTTGGGGAACACCCCAGATAGATTTGTTCGCAACAAAAGAAAACGCAAAATGCCAAAACTTCGCATCCAGGTACCCACACCGCGAATCACAAGGCAATGCTCTATGGATGAGTTGGTCAGGGATATTTGCATACGCTTTTCCCCCTCTCCCTCTCCTTCCATATCTAGTAAACAAGTTGAGTCCAAACCAACTCAAACTCATACTGATAGCACCCACATGGGCAAGACAACCTTGGTATACAACTCTACTAGACCTTTCACTAGTACCGCATGTCAAACTACCCAACAGACCAGATCTGTTAACACAACACAAACAACAGATCAGGCATCCAAACCCAGCATCATTGAATCTGGCAATTTGGCTCCTGAAATCCTAGAATTCGGACACTTAGACCTCACACAAGAATGCATGGAGGTCATAAAACAAGCTAGAAAAGCTTCCACTAGACACTGCTATGCATCTAAGTGGAAAAGGTTTGTTTGCTACTGCCATACCAATCAAATCCAACCATTGCATGCCTCTACAAAGGACATAGTGGGATACTTACTACATTTGCAAAAAGCGAATCTTGCTTTTTCATCTATAAAAATACACCTCGCAGCAATATCTGCTTACCTACAAACTACTCATTCATCGTCTCTATTTAGAATACCAGTTATTAAAGCATTCATGGAAGGGCTAAAAAGAATTATACCACCAAGAACACCACCAGTTCCTTCATGGAACCTTAACATCGTCTTAACAAGACTCATGGGTCCACCTTTCGAACCCATGCATTCCTGTGAAATGCAATATCTAACCTGGAAAGTCGCATTTCTCATTGCAATCACATCCCTCAGAAGAGTAAGTGAAATACAGGCATTTACCATACAAGAACCATTTATTCAAATACACAAAAATAAAATAGTTCTAAGAACAAATCCAAAATTTCTACCAAAAGTAATCTCACCATTCCATTTAAATCAAACAGTAGAATTGCCAGTGTTCTTCCCACAACCAGATTCCGTGGCTGAAAGGGCACTACATACATTAGACATCAAAACAGCACTAATGTACTACATTGACAGAACAAAGCTAATCAGGAAAACAAAACAACTGTTCATAGCGTTTCAAAAACCACACATAGGAAATCCAATCTCTAAACAAGGCATTGCTAGATGGATAGTCAGATGTATTCAAACATGCTATCTTAAAGCCAAAAGAGAATTGCCTATTACACCAAAGGCACACTCAACCAGAAAGAAAGGTGCTACAATGGCCTTTCTAGGAAACATTCCTATGAGCGAAATATGTAAGGCTGCAACCTGGTCTACGCCTCATACATTTACTAAACACTACTGTGTAGACGTACTAAATGCACAACGAGCTACAGTGGGCCAAGCTGTACTAAGAACATTATTCCAAACTACTTCAACTCCTACAGGCTAAACCACCGCTTTTAGGGGAGGTAACTGCTTTATAGTCTATGCGAAACATGTGTATCTGCAGCAACATATGCCATCGAACTGAAAATGTCACTTACCCAGTGTACATCTGTTCGTGGCATTAGTTGCTGCAGATTCACATGTGACCTCCCGCCTCCCCAGGAAGCCTGTAGCCGTTTAGAAGTAGATCTTAAATCTTAAACACTTGTACATTTGTAAATAATTATTATAAACTTTTTATGTACATACGTATTCACTCCATTGCATGGGCACTATTTATAGCAAACAACTCCATCCTCACCCTCTGCGGGGAAAACAATCTAAGATGGAGTCGACGCCCATGCGCAATGGAGCCAAAGAGGGAGGAGTCCTTCGGTCCCGTGACCAAAAAAGACTTCTTCGAAGAAAAACAACTTGTAATACTCCGAGCCCAACACCAGGCAGCGGACTGTGCGAAACATGTGAATCTGCAGCGACTAATGTCACGAACAGATGTACTCTGGGTAAGTGACATTTTCATTCTCCTATCTAAAGTGGTTTCGAAAGTAGTCTACCTCGGTGATAATGTAATCCTTAATATGTACTTTAAAGCAGCAGATGGCTGACACTACTTTCGGACTGACATTTCTAGCCTAGATAAGTAAAGCAGTCCGTGTGACTATGCGTTTAATATTCTAATTTACCTGCTTTTTTCTCAAATCATAATTTTGCTCAAGGTAAGTTTGTTTATATCACATGAAGTATTTAGTGGGCTACAATGTAAACCATGCAAAGCCTTTATAGCAGCATCCACATGTGCAATATATTTCCTTAACTAATGCATTTACACCACCTGTTTTATCACACTTGCACAAATACATCTACCAGAATCATTAGATGCTTGTCTAAATGATTGAGGATTGGAATCCTAGAAAAAAAGAGTGAAAGGACTTTAAGCGCTCTTCTTGAGAAATCATATTGACTTCTGGAACTGTGCAATAAAAGTGCACTTGCTACATTTAACTTCTTTTGGAACAAGGTAAAAAGAAAAGTTGGGTTTTTCTTTAATTCAACAAGTCTTGGCAAGTTGAAGCCAGTGGCGGCTGGCATGTACGCGGATTGGAGGGGTGGGCAAATGGCTGGGGGCATAAACCTAAATAAATAAAAGGAAAGAAAATAAATTCATAAATAAAAATGTACTTACCTTGCTTGCTGCAGGCCTGTCCTCCTCACTCCAGTCCTCTTGTCAAACCACATCCAGGGCCCCAGCTAACTCCCTAAACCTATCCTGATGCTGCTCACTCATGCTAAGCAGCATGAGCGAAGCACCAGGATTGGAGGGAGCGGCCTCTCTCGGTGCTCCCAAGGAAAGTGGAGGCCTGTGCATGCTCTCAACCCTCCTGTCTAAGGCAACTTGGTTGAGAGGTTTATAGGGGCCATGTCAGGCTGGCTGTCGGCAAGACGGCCGGCTAAAGTGAACAGTGTACTATAAACTACTGCACAGGCAGCCCACCAATGCTGCCACTTAGCAGGCCCACCCCGTCTTAACACTCTACTCGGGACAGTTGGATGAAAAATAAGGTTCGATGGCATCTGTCGCTGTAGATACACATGGTATGCATGAGCTCGCCATCTGGTGTTGGGTCGGAGTGTTACAAGTTGTTTTTCTTCGAAGAAGTGTTTTCGAGTCACGGGACCGAGTGACTCCACCTTCTGTGCTCATTGCGCATGGGCGTCGACTCCATCTTCGATTGTTTTCTTTCCGCCATCGGGTTCGGACGTGTTCATGTCGCTCCGAGTTTCGGAACGGAAAGATAGCTGAAGACGGAAGATTTTCGACGGTATCGTTGCGATCCGGTTACAGATAGACACATACGACGACGCGTTGAACATCGAAGCGCTTCGGTGCCCTTCGGGGTAGATTTCGGCACCCCGTCGGGGCCTAGTCGGCCCGACCGCGTGGAGGACAACGCCGATGGATCGGACCCCGTTTCGATTCTGCCCCGAATGCCACAACAAATATCCTTATACGGACCTGCACTCGGTCTGTAATCGGTGCCTGTCACCCGAGCACAGTGAAGAATCCTGCGAGGCCTGTCGGGCGTTCCGGTCCCGAAAAACTCTGCGCGACCGTCGAGCGAGAAGACTGCAGATGGCGTCCACGCCAAAAGAGCGTCGACAGTTCGAGACAGAAGAAGAACAGGAGGAATCCTTTTCCATCCAGGATTCAGACTCCGACGAGCTACACTCTACAAGAACTGTGAGTAAGACGTCGAGATCAAACCCTAAAAAAGGAAAGAAGGCCCAGGGGACGCCACTGCCAACCGGCCATGGCTCCACCCAAATTCTCGGTGACCAACAATCGGCACCGAAAAAGGCCCATTCAGTGTCGAGATCGTCCGACTTCGGTCGAGACACCGGCACGCAGCCTCCTCGGGACCGAGAGAGTGCTAAACAGAAGCATCGACACCAAGAGTTCGGTGTCGACACCGATCGACGCCGAGACAGTGGCGCCGAAGACCATAGAGGCCAAGAATTTTCGGCACAGAAAAAGAGGAAGGTTACCTCGGAGCCGAAAAAACAATCGACAGGGCTTTCGGAGCCGAAAAAAGCGACATCAGACCCTGTTTCTGGCTCCTATACCGAAGAGCATTCTATGTCTTCTCAAATGAAGAAACATAGATTTGAACAAGAACTGCAATCCACTGACGTGGATCACACGCAAAAGCGTATCTTTATTCAGCAGGGGACTGGGAAGATCAGTACCCTTCCACCTGTCAAACGAAAGAGAACGCTTCAGTTTACTCCTCAGCAACAAACAACACAAAAGGTAACACCTCCTCCCTCGCCTCCACCTGTAACTCCGGCTTCGCCAACTTACACCCCGTCACATTCGCCAGCTCACACCGCCATGAGCCACGACGACCAAGATCAGGATGCGTGGGACTTGTACGACGCACCAGTGTCTGATAACAGCCCAGACACATACCCAACTAGGCCATCACCACCGGAAGACAGCACAGCCTACTCACAAGTGGTGGCTAGAGCAGCTCTATTCCATAATGTGGAACTACACTCGGAACAAGTAGAGGATGATTTTTTATTTAACACCCTCTCCTCAACCCACAGCTCCTACCAAAGCCTGCCGATGCTCCCAGGCATGCTACGCCATGCAAAGGACATTTTCAAGGAGCCAGTTAAAAGTAGGGCAGTGACGCCTAGGGTGGACAAAAAGTATAAGGCGCCTCCTACGGACCCTGTCTTCATCACCTCTCAGCTGCCACCAGACTCTGTGGTGGTAGGGGCTGCCAGAAAACGGGCAAACTCACACACTTCTGGGGATGCACCTCCCCCAGATAAAGAAAGTAGGAAGTTCGATGCAGCCGGGAAGAGGGTTGCTGTCCAAGCAGCAAACCAGTGGCGCATCGCAAATTCACAAGCGCTGCTAGCGCGATACGACAGAGCCCACTGGGATGAGATGCAGCATCTCATTGAACATCTCCCAAAAGATCTGCAAAAAAGAGCAAAACAGGTTGTTGAGGAGGGTCAAAACATTTCCAACAATCAAATACGCTCCTCCATGGATGCAGCAGACACGGCCGCAAGAACCATTAATACGTCGGTTACCATCCGTAGGCACGCATGGCTCAGAACGTCTGGATTCAAGCCAGAAATTCAGCAGGCAGTGCTTAACATGCCAGTAAACGAGAAACTTCTGTTCGGTCCGGAGGTCGACACAGCTATAGAAAAGCTCAAGAAGGACACTGACACTGCCAAGGCCATGGGCGCACTCTACTCCCCGCAGAGCAGAGGATCTTATAACACCTTCCGCAAAACACCTTTTAGAGGAGGGTTTCGGGGTCAGGCCACACAAGCTAGCACCTCACAGTCCGCACCGCCCACCTACCAGGGACAGTACAGAGGAGGTTTTCGGGGCCAGTATAGAGGGGGGCAATTTCCTAGGAATAGAGGAAGATTTCAAAGCCCCAAAACCACTACCAACAAGCAGTGACTCACACGTCACTCACCCCTCCCACACAACACCAGTGGGGGGGAGGATACATCAATATTACGAAGCATGGGACAAAATAACTACAGATACATGGGTCCTAGCAATTATCCAACATGGTTATTGCATAGAATTCATGCAATTCCCTCCAGACATACCACCAAAATCACAAAATTTATCAAAATACCATTCACAACTTCTAGAGATAGAAGTTCAAGCACTACTGCAAAAAAATGCAATAGAATTAGTACCAAGCACACAAATAAACACAGGAGTTTATTCACTGTACTTCTTGATACCAAAAAAGGACGAAACACTGAGACCAATTCTAGACCTCAGGGTAGTAAACACATTCATCAAATCAGACCACTTTCACATGGTCACACTACAAGAAGTGTTACCATTGCTCAGAAAACACGACTACATGACAACCCTAGACCTCAAGGACGCATATTTCCATATACCAATCCATCAATCACACAGGAAATATCTAAGGTTTGTATTCAAAGGAATACATTACCAATTCAAAGTATTGCCTTTTGGTTTAACAACCGCTCCAAGAGTATTCACAAAGTGCCTAGCAGTAGTCGCTGCACACATCAGAAGGCAGCAAATACATGTGTTCCCGTATCTAGACGACTGGCTAATCAAAACCAGTTCGCTCACACAATGCTCAAACCACACAAATCAAGTCATACAAACCCTCTACAATTTAGGGTTCACCGTCAACTTTGCAAAATCAAACATTCTGCCAAGCAAAGTACAGCAATATCTAGGAGCCATAATAGACACGACAAAAGGAGTAGCAACGCCAACTCCACAAAGGATCCACAATTTCAACAGGGTCATTCAACACATGTCTCCAAACCAAACAATACAAGCAAGAACAATACTACAGCTCCTAGGCATGATGTCCTCATGCATAGCCATTGTCCCAAACGCAAGACTGCACATGAGGCCCTTACAACAGTGCCTAGCCTCACAGTGGTCTCAAGCACAGGGTCACCTTCTAGATCTGGTGTTGCTAGACCGCCAAACTTACCTATCGCTTCTATGGTGGAACAGTATAAATTTAAACATAGGGCGGCCTTTCCAAGACCCAGTGCCACAGTACGTAATAACAACAGATGCTTCCATGACAGGGTGGGGAGCACATCTCAATCAACACAACATAAGAGGACAATGGAACATACATCAAACAAAACTGCATATAAATCATCTAGAATTATTAGCAGTTTTTCAAGCACTAAAAGCTTTCCAACCAATCATAACCCACAAATACATCCTTGTCAAAACAGACAACATGACAACGATGTATTATCTAAACAAACAAGGAGGAACACATTCAACGCAGTTAAGCTTGTTAGCTCAAAAAATATGGAAGTGGGCAATCCACCATCAAATTGGTCTAATAGCACAGTTTATTCCGGGGATCCAGAATCAGCTGGCAGACAATCTCTCTCGAGATCACCAGCAAGTCCACGAATGGGAAATCCACCCACAAATTCTGAACACCTACTTCACACTCTGGGGAACACCACAAATAGACTTATTTGCAACAAAAGAGAACGCAAAATGCCAAAACTTCGCGTCCAGATACCCACACAAGCAATCCCAAGGCAATGCCCTATGGATGAACTGGTCAGGAATATTTGCTTACGCTTTTCCTCCTCTCCCTCTCCTTCCTTACCTAGTAAACAAATTGAGTCAAAACAAACTCAAACTCATTTTAATAGCACCAACGTGGGCAAGACAACCCTGGTACACAACACTGCTAGATCTGTCTGTAGTACCACACATCAAACTGCCCAACAAACCAGATCTGTTAACGCAACACAACCAACAGATCAGACACCCGGACCCAGCATCGCTGAATCTAGCAATCTGGCTCCTGAAATCCTAGAATTCGGACACTTACAACTTAGCCAAGAGTGTATGGAAGTCATAAAGCAGGCCAGAAGGCCATCCACTAGACACTGCTACGCAAGTAAGTGGAAAAGATTTGTTTGTTACTGCCATCATAATCAGATACAACCACTAGAGGCAACTCCAAAACATATAGTAGATTACTTGCTCCATTTACAAAAAGCAAAGCTAGCCTTCTCTTCTATTAAAATACACCTTGCAGCAATATCTGCATACCTGCAAACTACATATTCAACTTCCTTGTATAGGATACCAGTTATCAAAGCATTCATAGAAGGGCTTAAAAGAATTATACCACCAAGAACACCACCTGTTCCTTCATGGAACCTAAACGTGGTTCTAACAAGACTCATGGGCCCACCCTTCGAACCCATGCACTCTTGCGGAATACAATTCCTCACCTGGAAAGTTGCCTTTCTCATCGCCATTACATCTCTAAGAAGAGTAAGTGAAATTCAAGCGTTCACAACACAAGAGCCTTTTATACAAATACATAAAAATAAGGTCGTCCTACGACCTAATCCAAAATTTTTACCAAAAGTTATTTCTCCATTCCATCTAAATCAAACGGTAGAATTACCAGTATTCTTCCCACAGCCAGATTCTGTGGCTGAGAGAGCACTACATACATTAGATGTCAAAAGAGCATTAATGTACTACATTGACAGAACGAAGAACATCAGAAAAACTAAACAGCTATTTATTGCATTCCAAAAACCTCATGCAGGTAACCCAATATCAAAACAAGGTATAGCCAGATGGATAGTTAAATGCATCCAAATCTGCTACCTTAAAGCAAAAAGACAACTGCCCATTACTCCCAGGGCACATTCAACAAGGAAAAAAGGTGCTTCAATGGCCTTTTTAGGAAACATCCCAATGCAAGAAATATGTAAGGCAGCCACTTGGTCTACGCCTCACACATTCACCAAACACTACTGTATAGATGTGCTATCCGCACAACAAGCTACAGTAGGTCAAGCTGTATTAAGAACTCTATTTCAGACAACTTCTACTCCTACAGGCTAAACCACCGCTTATGGGGAACTAACTGCTTACTAGTCTATGCATACCATGTGTATCTACAGCGACAGATGCCATCGAACTGAAAATGTCACTTACCCAGTGTACATCTGTTCGTGGCATCAGTCGCTGAGATTCACATGGACCCACCCACCTCCCCGGAAGCCTGTAGCAGTTCAGAAGTTACCTTCAATTTTGTACATTTGTATATATATTACTTAATCCTTTAATAGGTACATACTTACATTTTTCATTGCGCGGGCACTATTACTATAGTACAACTCCTACCTCACCCTCTGCGGGGAAAACAATCGAAGATGGAGTCGACGCCCATGCGCAATGAGCACAGAAGGTGGAGTCACTCGGTCCCGTGACTCGAAAACACTTCTTCGAAGAAAAACAACTTGTAACACTCCGACCCAACACCAGATGGCGAGCTCATGCATACCATGTGAATCTCAGCGACTGATGCCACGAACAGATGTACACTGGGTAAGTGACATTTTCAATAATGAATTAACTTCCTTACCATTTTATGTTTTGTCTCTGGGGCTTTTCTAGGGGGATTTTAGTGAGGAGCTGACCCTGGCTTAAGCTTTCCGTTCTGTGTGGGACAGATGTAGCACATCTGAAGGAGAAAATGGTAGTCATTGTCGATCAGCCAGGATCACTCAGCTGCCAGTTGATAGACCTCTCTCCCCTCTTAAAAAGAGGGGTAAGCTTGTATCCTTCCTATCAAAGAACCAGTTTTCATCCTCAGTGGAACCTTTGCCAAGGTGGAAATGTTGGCAGAGTAATTTATAAGAGCTGAGTTGTATTGAACAGCTCTATTGAGGGGAGAGGTTAGTGGCATCTGTAGATTCTGCACAATATTATTTGTGTGCAAGAAGGAACAATTCTTAAACTTCAACTTATTTTTGCCTAATTGCTCGGAATTAAGGTTTAGGTATCTCTTCAGACCACAGGAGAATTGTCAGATGTGTTATGAATGTATAAATTGGCAAAATTCTCATTCATAAATCTTAGATTTGGAATTCAACTTTGATCCTCTCTTGAAGACTTTTATGAACGGTAAATGCTGTCCTGAAACGGCTTGCTTTCACATCTGGGCTGTTAGCTATTACTGTCGCATGCCGTGAGTTTTTTATTTTTTATTTTTTTTAGTTGAATATTACTCTGTTTTTTCATCATAATTGGTTCATCCTGGATTTCCTTTCTTGGTTTTCTCATCAGCGGGGGCATTACTTCCACTCATCCATTTTTAAATTCTTCCATTGTTCTTTTTATAGCAGTCTTAGTAGGTGGGAATACATAGGCTCTCAAATGTCTTGCGTAGTGCTGCTTTTTTAGCAAATTCTGAAGCATAATTAGGCCCAACATCTGTAGAAATATTGGTTGGACATCCTTTTCTCATTTTTGCTGTATTGCAGTAGCTAATGCAATGATCTTACCAAACAACAAGCTTGAAGGTCTACTGTTTATTTTTATGAAATGCAGTAACGTTCATTAGACATGATGGTGCCAGCTCCAGTGCACACTTACAAAGATCTACTTTGTTTCGTGATGCCGGGGCACATACAAGGCTTCAGGAACTCGAATATGTTTTGTCCACTCATGAGCTCTACCGGACATCCCCTAGAGCCACTGCTTTGGTAAATGCTGAAAATAGTGAGGGCCTGGAAAGGTGGGAAATTGATTACAACTGACTTTCCGAGTTTCATTAAATTGTTTTGCTGCCCATAAAAGGCAATGGCTTGGATCCTTATGGATTATAGTGATTTCTACATGTTTTGCTGAGTAGAGTGGTGATGTGTAGGTGATTTAAGTAATTCCCCCCCAACTTAAAGTGTGTGGTTTTTTTTTAGATTGTTTGTTGCCTCTGTATATGACAGAAGTGAGAGGTAACTGACAATCAAGATCGCACCTTTTAATATTTTCAGTAAATACATATCTACCATTTTGCTCCACTACCATGATTCTTCCTTCCAGCTGCCACGTACAGATCAAACTATATTAATGTGGCTGTTTTTTTTTTTTGGAGAAGGAGATCAGGAGTTAACAGATATTTGTATTTAAAATATTAAAATAAACAAGATTACACCCCTAGTTCAACACTGTTGTGTATGTTGAGGGACCTTCTCCTGCACCTATGAGAAACTACATCTTTGGAACCCTTGAGGGTAGGGGGGGAGGGAAATACCAAGGGTGTAGGCTTAATGGCATTGACTGTGAGAAAGCAGTCAGGCTAGTGTAGACTTAACAGTGTTTTAAGAATTTGTTAAAATTAGCCTTGCTTACACTCCTACGGTCTCGTCCCCTTTATGATCTTTCCCAGCTTCCGCTCCCTGGGTCCTTAGTTGGTCATAAGGTGCTTATATGTGGTATGTTTCTTCCAACAAGTTGGTATTGCTTATGTGCCCCAGTTGGTATTTTAGACAGGCACTATCATTTCCCTACCAGTTGCAATTAAATTTACTTGAATGTAGTTTAACATCTGTTATGCTATGTTAGAGGGATTTTAATTAAGCACAGCGAATCATACCCAAAGGAATATCTCGGCACTCTGTGAAATATTAGGTGAAAGGAAATTCAGAATGGCCTTGTTTGAAGGAGTTTTTTGAAACATTTGATATTAGAACAAAACCAAATGTAAAATACGTTTCTTCTAGTGCTGGGAAGCAAGGTAGGAAAAAGACCAACCACTGTATTCAACCGTACGAATAAGACAATAACAGAAGTTGGGCTTCAGATCTAAGATCTAAACTACAAGTAGCTCTGATTGAAAATGTGATCTATCTTGAGTGTGGAATGTATTTTATTATTTATTGAAGAGTATTTCATTTATTGTATTTTATTATATATATATATATATATATATATATATATATATATATATATATATATATATATATAGATTTCTTTTTTTTTTATATTTTTTTTTTACATTACACCTCCAACTTGAAAAAAGGTCTTTAAAAAAAAAAGGAAAGCTAATTGTATATGTTTTTGCTGTAATGCTGTTGGGACAATCAGTTGGATACATGGCCTTTATTCGTTCTTGATTTCTGGTTTAATTCACTATGTAATGTAATTTTATGACTCCTTTTATTTCCAGGCAAAAACTAAAGGATTCCACACGACCGTTGACATTGGTGTTAAATACTCAGAAAAACAGAAAAGGCAATTTGATGACGAAAAACTCAAAGCTGGACAAAGTGTAATTGGTCTGCAGGTAATGGGGAAGAAATTATTTTGAAAAATCTTTACTTTTCACAAGAGAAGGAACAATGTTGTAATACCTGTTCATTCCAACATGAGATATAGAATTAGTGTTGCGTACAAATCCCCCCTTGTGAATGGTATCTGACTTAAAATAATTTAAATGAAGTTTTTTTGTGTTTTACGTATTCTATTCTAAATAAACTACTCATCTAGTCCTAGCCTGAATCTTCTACTCTGCATATTCTCGGATTTTGCCACCGTACAACCCACTATGTCATCTCTCCTATGCTGTTGCCTCTTCTCTTCCATTATTTCGGCTATTGAGATTGACTTACAAATGTATGTTGTGAACAGGCTCAAAGGAAAGTAGTTTGCCCAGATGGGTAAACCATAACAAAACGTAAGAACACCCTAATCCCTACATTACACTCAAACTACACCTCCTCACACTCTGTATTTTGCTCTTTCATGGTGTGAAGATGACATTCAACCCAGAGGACACAGATACTTGTGCTTTAGGGGGTTCAAGTAAAGACTTGAATCCCACATTCACGTTCATCATCTGTGCACCTGTTTTACTAAGTGCTGCCGCCATTTCTACATAACGGTGCAGACTGGTATCCTGAATTTCCTCATATATCAGTAGCAATCATGAAAGTGGCTTTTCCTTGATCAGGGTGGGTCAGAAATTGAAACATCTTCAGAATGACCTCTAGTGGAATTCACATGTGGGTTTTTCATTGTTTGCATCTAGTCAAAATCCCCTTTCTAGATAGTTTTAAGTAATTTTGAATTTTCTTTCTAAAAGATACTACTAACAAACATTGTTATTAATGGGTTCGAAAGGGCAGCTGTAACCAGATTTATTGCATCCCAAGTACACACATTTTGAGAGTTAGCAGTGCCTACAAATTATCTGTAAATAAGATATATGGAAATTGTAGTCTGTTTGGTGCAAAGTTTTATCGCTTGAACAGATAAATCAGTCGGTTGTTCGTACTGCGTCACTTTTTGATAGCTTCTATTTTACTGCCGCTGATTTCGCATGTGGAACAGCGAAGGCTGAGGACTTGGGAAATCTGGTACAGAACCTATTGTGTTTGTCATGGCATTTTATCCACATGTGAATGTTTAGGACAGCTTGATAATCTGTGCAAAGAATTTGGAGGAGATGTAAATGGGTACCTACCATGTTTGCAAAAAAAATGTCGGTTCGGTAACTGAAGATCATGAAAAAAACTTTAAAAAGCATTAAGTACGCTATTTCCCTAATGTTATGTACTGCTTCCTGCACTGTAAGAGTTTTTCTTCCATTACAGGGCAAAAGCTTAAATAAAATTGCATGGATGAAACAAAAGTGCCACCTTGCTTGGTTGAGACAAGACCAAGCATAATAGATTTAAAAAACACTTTTAGGCCACTCCTTAGTAGATTGTGTTTTAGTCACTTGAAACAATCCGTTTTAGAAATATATAGAAGCCAGTAAAGACTTACATTCAGCTCAGTCAATCTTATGATTCCATCTGCAGTAGCCCACAGCGAAAATGAAGTAGGACCAAAATAGAAGTTAGAAGCTGAAGTAGTTGAAATCAACGTATGCCATTTCCATTATTACTGCAATCGTTTTTTTCTGGCACATAGCTACAGCAACCATCAAGGTTAATGTAATATACATTATTCATAATGACTACAAGCAGGAAATGTATTTGCGCTATAAATTGATGATAATATAGAAAAAACACTTTGTTCTGTAAGAACCTTTAGAAACTCCAACCGCAGAGGGGGCATATTTGCTGTTCTTGTTTAATCAATAATCAGTCGCAAGCTGGTCTTTGTTTCTATTATTTTGATTGAAGAGAAAAAACGCAGTGCAGCAAATTAATGTCGAAAATGGGTAAAATTATTCTGTTTTTAAATCGTGGTGGAGGAGGTGGCGATTGCTATTCATTGGTATGCAGACAAAACCCAAATGCACTTAAAAGGTTCTTCACTAAAAGACATCTGTACTACCAAAAAACTTCACAATTGAATCTCAGTGAACCTCTAAGTTAAATCCTGAGAAAGCCAAAGTGATCATTATAAGGCCTCCCACGAGTCCAAATTTAAAATGGGTTCTCAACATGTATGTTTTCACAGCTACCGAGTAAATGAAGGAAAATCATTGACATTGTGGATTGATACCCATTTGTCTATGAACTCTACCATCACTTGTACTGGTACAGAAACAGGAGCCACACTGTACTCCACAAAAAACCCTTACACTTCCACTCCTGCTCCCTCCTACGGTCTCCCACACTTCTGTTTAAGCTATTTTCTTACCATGGCTAAATTGTGACAATTCTACAGTGTGTTGCGCCAAGTTCATCCTCGATACCTATAAAATGCATTTCATTTTCGGCGATCAGGGTGATCTCTGGAACCTGAGGAAATGAACACACAGGCCCTCATTATGGCCCTGGCAGTCTGAAGACCGCTAGGGCCGCAGTGGCGGGCTCACTGCCGATGGGCCGGCGGTGAAGACTGCCACATTACGAGCTGTGGGGTTTGGCAGAATCCACAACGCCACCTGGCCTGCCAGTGCGTTCACACCGACACGGCAGCAGTGAGCTCCTCTAGCCCAGTGGCAAGCCTCTACCTGCCGGCCGGATTACAAGCCTGCAGACCACCAGGCTTTCCATGGCAGTCACCCCACCACAAAACGTCTGGTGGTAATACACCCGACGAGAGGAATCCCCATTCCTGTCGCCAGCATATGGACCCCCACATGTCCACACACTTGCAGACACCCCCACCCATCCACACACTTGCAAACACCCCCATCTCAGCTCGCATGCATTCACATACACACACCTCCGCATACATGCAGACACATGCCCCCACTCACTTGCTTACATGCAGATAAATGCCCCCACTCACTTGAATACATTCAGACACCCCTCACCCACTCCCTTGCATACATGCAGACACACGCCCCACTCACTTGCATACATGCAGACACACATGCCCACTTGCTCGCATACATGCAGACACACCCGCCCTTGCATACATGCAGCCACACCCGCCCACTTGCTCGCATACATGCAGCCACACCCGCCCACTTGCTCGCATACATGCAGCCACACCCGCCCACTTGCTCGCATACATGCAGCCACACCCGCCCACTTGCTCGCATACATGCAGCCACACCCGCCCACTTGCTCGCGTACATGCAGCCACACCCGCCCACTTGCTCGCGTACATGCAGCCACACCCGCCCACTTGCTCGCGTACATGCAGCCACACCCGCCCACTTGCTCGCGTACATGCAGCCACACCCGCCCACTTGCTCGCGTACATGCAGCCACACCCGCCCACTTGCTCGCGTACATGCAGCCACACCCGCCCCACTTGCTCGCGTACATGCAGCCACACCCGCCCCACTTGCTCGCGTACATGCAGCCACACCCGCCCCACTTGCTCGCGTACATGCAGCCACACCCGCCCCACTTGCTCGCGTACATGCAGCCACACCCGCCCCACTTGCTCGCGTACATGCAGCCACACCCGCCCCACTTGCTCGCGTACATGCAGCCACACCCGCCCCACTTGCTCGCATACATGCAGCCACACCCGCCCCACTTGCTCGCATACATGCAGCCACACCCGCCCCACTTGCTCGCATACATGCAGCCACACCCCACTTGCTCGCATACATGCAGCCACACGCCCCTACTCAGTTGCATACAAGACACACATGCCCACTTGCTTGCATACATGCAGCCACACCCGCCTTTGCATACATGCAGCCACACCCGCCTTTGCATACATGCAGCCCCACCCGCCCACTTGCTTGCATACATGCAGCCCCACCCGCCCACTTGCTTGCATACATGCAGCCCCACCCGCCCACTTGCTTGCATACATGCAGCCCCACCCGCCCACTTGCTTGCATACATGCAGCCCCACCCGCCCACTGCCACTCCCCCCACTTGCTCGCATACATGCAGCCACTCCCCCCACTTGCTCGCATACATGCAGCCACTCCCCCCACTTGCTCGCATACATGCAGACACACGCCCCCACTCAGTTACATACAAGACACACCCGCCCACTTGCTTGCATACATGCAGCCACATCCGCCCGCTTGCTTGCATACATGCAGCCACATCCGCCCGCTTGCTTGCATACATGCAGCCACATCCGCCCGCTTGCTTGCATACATGCAGCCACACCCGCCCGCTTGCTTGCATACATGCAGCCACACCCGCCCGCTTGCTTGCATACATGCAGCCACACCCGCCCGCTTGCTTGCATACATGCAGCCACACCCGCCCGCTTGCTTGCATACATGCAGCCACACCCGCCCACTTGCTTGCATACATGCAGCCACACCCGCCCACTTGCTTGCATACATGCAGCCACACCCGCCCACTTGCTTGCATACATGCAGCCACACCCGCCCACTTGCTTGCATACATGCAGCCACACCCGCCCACTTGCTTGCATACATGCAGCCACTCCCCCCCACTTGCTTGCATACATGCAGACACACGCCCCCACTCAGTTACACACAAGACACACCCGCCCACTTGCTTGCATACATGCAGCCCCACCCGCCCACTGCCACTCCCCCCACTTGCTCGCATACATGCAGCCACTCCCCCCACTTGCTCGCATACATGCAGCCACTCCCCCCACTTGCTCGCATACATGCAGACACACGCCCCCACTCAGTTACATACAAGACACACCCGCCCACTTGCTTGCATACATGCAGCCACATCCGCCCGCTTGCTTGCATACATGCAGCCACATCCGCCCGCTTGCTTGCATACATGCAGCCACATCCGCCCGCTTGCTTGCATACATGCAGCCACATCCGCCCGCTTGCTTGCATACATGCAGCCACACCCGCCCGCTTGCTTGCATACATGCAGCCACACCCGCCCGCTTGCTTGCATACATGCAGCCACACCCGCCCACTTGCTTGCATACATGCAGCCACACCCGCCCACTTGCTTGCATACATGCAGCCACACCCGCCCACTTGCTTGCATACATGCAGCCACACCCGCCCACTTGCTTGCATACATGCAGCCACACCCGCCCACTTGCTTGCATACATGCAGCCACTCCCCCCCACTTGCTTGCATACATGCAGACACACGCCCCCACTCAGTTACACACAAGACACACCCGCCCACTTGGTTGCATACATGCAGCCACGCCCGCCCACTTGGTTGCATACATGCAGCCACGCCCGCCCACTTGGTTGCATACATGCAGCCACGCCCGCCCACTTGGTTGCATACATGCAGCCACGCCCGCCCACTTGGTTGCATACATGCAGCCACGCCCGCCCACTTGGTTGCATACATGCAGCCACGCCCGCCCACTTGGTTGCATACATGCAGCCACGCCCGCCCACTTGGTTGCATACATGCAGCCACGCCCGCCCACTTGGTTGCATACATGCAGCCACGCCCGCCCACTTGGTTGCATACATGCAGCCACGCCCGCCCACTTGGTTGCATACATGCAGCCACGCCCGCCCACTTGCTTGCATACATGCAGCCACGCCCGCCCACTTGCTTGCATACATGCAGCCACGCCCGCCCACTCGCTCGCATACTTGCAAACACCCCTACTCACTCTGCATACATGCAGACACCCCCCCACTCGCTCACAAACACGCACGGACATCCCCCATTCACACGAACATACAAGCACACAAACATTCACATTCAATCGCATTCACGCATGCATTCACCACCTCCTCCGCATATTCCCACCCATACTACACCCCCTCCTCATACTTGCACATGCACACACAGACAAATCCCCTCTCGCTTCCTCTGTTTAACCCCCCCCCCCCCCCCAAGGCGGACAATGAATTTACCTTTTCCGTCAAGCTCCTCATCGGGGAGGGGATGGGTCCTGGCAGTTTTGCATTGCCAGCACCACCAGGCCAGCGAGACACCGCTAAGCTACCTTCACTGTCTTCCTCTAGAAGCCAGAATAAATGTAAATTGGCACACAGCATACAAGGCCATTTGCAACCCACGCCAGAACTTCCCAAGGACAACTTGTAAAATCTCCAGTGACATTAAGAACTTGAGACGTAATAAGTATAACTATAATCCAAACAAACGCTTACAAAACTGGCACACAGTCTCTCTGGTGCAGTTCTCATCATCATGAACTCACAGAGTTGATCAGAGATCTCCAATTTTACTGTTGACTTAAAAACTATCTGTATGAACTCTACTGATCTTTTTGCTCACCCCCTTATTCCCTTAGTCTCTCATCATTCTTTCCTAACCCTCTGGTCTCTCAGGTACCCCTCAGGCCCTTTCATCCGTCTCTTTGCTTCCTACTTTTTTTAAACTCTGTCTTCTCATAAAATTTTGACTGCTTTCTATACAAGGTCTTGCATTGAAATGTTTCCCTTCTTAACCTGTTGCACTCCATTTTCCCCTCCTATTGCTTTCTTTACCATCTTACCTACTCAACACAAACTAATAATGCTGTTGGTGTTCTGTCCAACCTGATCAGTGACTACTTGCCTTTTTCTCCTCTTACCCTCCCCAACAGCCCTTAGCGTACTGTGTTAATTTTATTCCTATATTCATTTGTTTACTACATCGTACCACAACTATTTTTTAACTTTTGCTTTCACTGGTTACATGTTGGTTCTATGCGAGGGGTTGACCTAGCAACTATACAACAGATTACGCGGGCTGATACTTACTTGGATAAATTGTGTTTTATCAAAACACATTAAGTATAAATGATTTGCTCTAATATAATATACTTTTGCGTAAAATATTTAATGCTTTGCTATAAGGTGATTTGGTTGCATGCAATAGCATTCAACAATGTGCAAATAATAACACTACTACTTACATGTATTCATGTGATGGGCAAACCACTGAATACACCTGTATGTTAACAGAACTGAAATTAAGTTGCCAGTCTAAATGGATGCTCCGGTGTTGATCAATTAGCTCCCTGTGCCTAAAGCTCCATTTATTTTGTAGATTTTAGTGATTATTGCAGTACCATGATCACAGCTGTCATGTACTTTTTTTTTTTTCTTCTCTCTCTCTCTGCTTCATTTTCCCTTCTTTTATAGTGCCTGGAGGTACACCTTGTAATGTTCTTCTACAATCTGTGTTTACCAGCAGAGCATGGCATCAAGTATGCAGACCTTGAAATGTGTTGAACATCTGTGTGTGTAAACTGCATTTTGCTACACAAAGGGTTGGAAGGGCTCCTAAAATACTAGACCGTTGTCAACCTGTTTTGCTGTAGGAGTTGTCAAGATTCCATTAGACTAATATATTTTATGCTTAACAATATAGGTTTGGAGATAAATGGTAGCCGAGATACCTTATAATGCAGTTTAAAGCAATTTTACTGCCTCATTGTAGATTATATGTAGCTGATTTTGCAAACAATCCGAACAAAGTGCGTGTTTTAGGAAGTTGACTATTCCAAATTTGCAATAAAAACAGATGATCGTTGTTTGCCTTAACGTTTCGTTTGCCAGAATCTATCAGTGGTTTTACTATTATATAGATCACTATTGCAAACTGTTATTCACTTTTTATTTATTTTATTTTTGAACTTAGATGGGCACTAACAAGTGTGCCAGTCAGGCAGGTATGACTGCCTATGGGACCCGGCGACATCTTTACGATCCAAAGATGCAAACGGACAAACCGTTTGACCAGACGACCATCAGCCTCCAGATGGGCACCAATAAGGGGGCAAGTCAGGTATGTGAATCTAGAACAATGTGAAACCTGCCAAAACAGATTTTATCACTCCTTTTGAGTTAACAAAATCATTGATGTCATGAAGGGCAGTCATAGTCTACCTTGATGATGAGAGTTCTGTTCTGGGATAGTTAAGGTGGTAAAAGGTAAAAAAAGAAAAGCAAACATCTGAAATTGAGTGACACAATGGCTGAAGGTGTTGCACTAAATTATTCTGGCTTATGCTTTAATAGTATTTGGCACTTATCACATTCACAATTTGTCTGGAGCAGCTGTCATATCTTTGACTATTTCATACTGATTAGGAGACAGAGCATTTGGAGGTGTGCAAACAGCACACTGCTGCATCCTACTGCATTACACAACTAGGCACTTGCATCTTTGTTCCATATCTTTCTATTCAGTGGGAAGGACCACTGGAAAATGCGGTTTCCACCTATTTTAGGAAGTTTGTGGAGGTTTTCTTAATCTTGTTGAGTGTTTGGGAGGAACTACATGTTCCTGTGCTGCTGTAGTATTTGTCCCTTCATACAGTGAATCCACACCAGTTCCACATGTGGAAGAGGCCATCTTGTAGAATCTTGATGCTTATGTCTTTGGATACCTAAAAAAAAAAAACCATATACCCTCAACCTATGTGATGATTACTGCACTATAGCATTATATTCCTTCAGTTTTTTTTATACCTGAAAACTGAATCTGAAGGCATATCGTCAGACTTCACACAGCCCAAGGGGTTGGTTATTTCTCTGGAATAAGTGTGGGCCCTCTTGGAATGGAGTATGTCCTTGCTAAGGCCTACTCTTCTGTTTTGGCAAAAAGAACCACCCTTCATCTAGCCACAGAGCTCAGAAGACATGGTTGACCCATAAGACACAAACAATATTTGCTAAGTACTCACCAAACTCCTAACACATAGCTGCTTAATGGTATTGATAATATTGAAGGAAGTCTACAAAAGTACCCATCCTGGCACTGAAGAGAGTGGGTAACCAAATCTGGAATGTGCATCTCTTTCCTTTTAGAGGTCAAATGGTCTCAATTTCGTTTAATTTTAAGGCTGTTGGTCTTTCGTGTTCTTTCTGTACTCACTTCAAAAAGCCATGCAACGGTTCCTATTAAGGACCTCATTGGTCAGTCTGATTTTTCCTCCTATTTAGATTTGTTGTGGTGTAGACTAGGCCTCTCTATGCCAGGTGTCTTTATCTATTTTTCCACTATAATTACATTAATCTCCCAGTTCTCAGCATTCTAAAAGGTCATGAGTACCCCTTGGGTTTGAGGGAGGATTACCTCGGAAGACCACTCTTTAGCTGGATGCTCAGGCTGGATACCCTGGGAGAAGAGGTTAAGTTAAGCTGAATTACTTGAAAGGATAGTAGGGCTAGAGGGAGAAACCCAAAACCAGGGAATTATAAAGCCCAATGGAAATACCCAGGATGCTGTACTTAGGTTGGTAAATAGGTATGGAATCAAGGGACATGGAACATGCTAAATCTACAAACCAAACCAGAAAGGAAATTTAGAGAAATGGAAAAGCAAGCAATTATTAAGCAAAAGACTAATCTTTCATGTGCAGGGCACCCTTGCCTGTCTCTAAGACAGGTGCTTCTTCTATGTGGTAACACAATCAAATTATTTTATCGAGGACTAAGGAAAGCAAACTCCTGGACTGGCATGGCTATGCACTCACGCTGAGGGATCTTGCACCCAAATCAGGTGTTCTTGGTTGATGGTCTAGTTTCATTACTGACCTTTTCACCAACTTCAAAAGCCTGGAACACAATAAAAGCACACTGAATGTACAACTGGCCTGCTAGTGTGCCAAAGGAAAGTCTGCGCCTGTCCATGCTGAGATGCGAGTCACCTGGCCTCTTTGTCTTATTTTTTACTTTTTTATTTGGAGTTTTGGTAAAACCTAGCAAGCCATGCAGGTTGCCCTAGTGCTACTTTGGTGTAGGTAGAAAGATTAGAGGTGGGTCTGCTTGTGTTTGGTGACAGCATTAAACCAGTAAAGATCTCTTTAAAAATGCTGTCCACTTCAGGTAATTTTCTTTAAAAAAATGAATCTTCATCAATGCCAAACTCTTGCTAGTTGAAGTCAATTCCTTAATTTCTTAATTTTTATGTCCAACTCTGTGTTGAAAATCAATTTCACTGTGGTTGCACCCAGGTTTAATAGCTGTTCTAATAAATAAATAAAAAAAAAAAACAATAAAAACCCTTAGTAAATGCTATATTGTATTAATACTTGCTCACTGGTATATCATACTATTGAAACTTACAACCAGTTGATAGCCAAAGCTGCTATTTGTATTACTGAAACATGGTTCAAAGACTGGTTTCTCATGCCTCGATAGAAGCTACCTCTTTCTAACTAAAAATCTCTCTGTTCAGGTTGTAGTGGGAGAAAAAGGGGGATGGAGATGCTACATTTGCAAAAAAGTGCTTTATTTTGCCTCTCTCCTTCTGCCCGATACCAATGTTGAAACACTTCTGTGATGTCATTGTAGCATTTGCTTCTGCTTAAGCTACCCATATTATACTAGATGATTTCAAGATTCACGTCAACATCTATTCTGTGCATAATGTGATTGCACTGCCCAATTCGCTAAACTCCTCCAATTGGGTGCAGTTCTTACAACCCACAACTCATGAGGCTGGGCATATTTTGGTTTGGATCCTTGTCCCTGCTTGTGCCCTCTAGCCTCTGACCATTTTGCCTTCTCATTGGTCGAATCACCACATTGAGTGTTCACTTCTATTACAAAACAGACCTTCACCACCCTAGTCACTAACTAAAAACTCCATGGATTGGAATTTCTTTTTGCTTAACATGTGGGGGCTTATTTTAAGTTGACATTTGATCAGCCTTTTTCAACTAATTAGATTTTTGAGAAATATGTGCAGCATATTGTAAGAACATAACAGCTGGTCTTGACTTAATCTCCCCTATCAAGGTAATGTTGGGTAAATACAGACTTCTCTGGGTTAAATGAGAACTCTATAAAAATACTAAGCTGGCAAAACTACAATACAAAATATCAGACTATAAACTGAGTGTGGCAAAATTCAAAATCATTAAGATGCTTACTTACAATTACCATTCACTAAGAATCTCCTATGCCACTAATAAATAGAAGTATTTAAAATCATTAGTGAACGCCCCTTCAATAGTGAGGATCTCCATCTGTGGATCCTAACACAACAATTCTTTGATTAGATTGAAACTTTTTTATTTAAAAAAGAAACCCAGCTCATTAGGGATAATATTGCATTTGAACAATGTTACTGCACCTCACATTTATCTGACAGTTCAATTGGCAATTCTTAAGCTACTTTCCAGTTACTAAATTATCTTTTTTTTTTTTAAAATAAACTGTTATGGATTCCTCAGGTATGCAGAATGACTCTTTTCTGGAATGACATGCGTTTATTTTATTTTTTTGTTTTTGGGTGTTGCTGACCATTCGGACTTCAATTCCTTCTTGATTGACATCAGATGTATGCCCGTAAAATCCCTTGACACAGTTGCCATCTTCAGTTTCTTTTTTCCGGTGTTTGGTTTGGGAGCCTAAGGTAGAGCTCTGAAGTAGAAGGAACTGCACAAAGAAAAATAGTTTTCCACTGAAAACCACCATTGAGGGAAGAGGATGTCTGATGACTGGTAAAAAAGGAAAAGCACAAACAAAAACTGCAGATATCACGTTTCATGTTCCTCTGGTGTTAAGACAACTCACGGGGTCTGTGTGGTCTGAGAATGAGGAATGAACATGGGGCATACCCTTTTTAGGTTCTGCCCGAAGTGGCACCACGAGTACGCCTAGTAGGATATGCACAAGATTTGTACCCTTTGCCTCCCAACGGAGTAACCGAATGTACCGAATTTTTGCCAAAGACCTTTAGGTCAAGACAAACAAAGGAAGGCACAGTATGGAGTGTCATCACCTTAGGGGCAAAAGGAGTTCTTAAAGTTGCCCAGACCACTGAGCGAGCAGGAGGACATCTTGGAGGAGAGGGAGGAGACCCAAGGAGAAGAACACGACTGTAAGAAAGTGATCGAGGATCACACAGATATAGGGAACATATCAAAAGCATTGGAAGTAGATGGCTCAATGTCAAAATATGAGGAAGAGGCCAAACTCTATGCTGAAAGGAAGTCTAAGTAAAGCATAAAAGAAAACGTCTCGAGGCCAAACGTGAGCCCTAATCAAAAAGAAAAAATAATTAAATGCCTCCCTCCAGGGATACAGACTTCCTCTGAAAAAACAGTGAGGCAGAAGAACCAGTGGAGCTGGAGAACTCCCATCAACCGTGATCTACAAGATTAAATGGAAGAGGAATTCTTCTAATTGAAGAGCAACAAGAACTCTTGCAAATGGAAAAGCCAGCTGATAAATGGCAGGACATCTGTGCAGATTCACCAGATCATGGGGCAGAATCCTGTTAATCTAAGCCATCCCCACTGGATGACATCTCTGCATAAAACGCAGTCAAGACAGCTGAAGGTGCTTATTAGGTTCAGCTGGAAGAGGAGGAGTCTGAGGCATGCTTCCTTCTTGAAACATTGCTACCTGACTGGGAGAGGAACCAATTCCTCCCAATGCTATCCAGCATACTGGATCAGAACAGAGAGGCGTTTAAAGGACCAGCTGCATCCAAGGCCATAACACCAAGGGAAGGTGGAAAAGGAGTTTGCTTCTCTTCTCAAGATCCACCCTAAATATGGGGGAACATGCCAACTGATTCCTTTATTGTGGCAACAGCAATAGGGTGTACACTCCCACATCTATTTGACCACCCCCTGACAAAGCAAGAGTGTGGTGGGCAGAAAAGTGGAGCGATCAGCAGCAATGAAGTGGTGGATAACCACTTGAATGCCCTGCTAAACAGTAGACAGAAGAATTTGAGGATTCCTGAAAGAGTGGGAAATATAAGTTACAGCTAGTGCATAGAATTTACAACGCTGCCACAAACAATACGACCAAAGAAGAGAACAAAGGAAAGCAAACGATGGCTACATCAGGAAGTAGAAGACTTGTTAAGCAAACAAGCTATGGAAATAGTATACCCCAGCCAAACCCTCAAGGGTGTACTCAAACGACTTCCTAGTATCTAAACCAGACAAGACTTTAAGGCCACTAAAGGTAATAAAAATGCAAAATTTCAAACTGACAGTGCTGCAAGTAGTCGTGCCTCTAACAGGGAAAGGAGACTACATGGCAACCATAGATATCAAGGACGCCTATCTACACATACCAGTAAACAGACAACAAAAACAGTTCCTCAGGTTTGTGGTGAACAAACATACTACGAATTCATGGTCTTAGCATTGGGGTTAAAATTAGCTCCAAGTGTCCCAAAAATGCTTAGTTGTGGTCGCAGTGCATCTCGGGGACTACACATCTACCCATACTTGTACGACTGGCTAGTGAAAGCGAAGACAAGCAGCTGGTGCAGGATAAGTTCAACAAGGTTCTGCACACACTAGGTTTCTCCATCAGTTATCAAAAATCATCACTGCCCCCAGGAACATTTTCTTCGTGTCTGGGTTCTATCTGCAACTCACTTAGATAATGAAGGTGAGGCTAGTGGACAAGAGTCAAAGCGATCACGGATCACTCGCACCTCTAACAGCTGGGCAATGTTGGATGATGAGGACAGTGGAGAAAATGATGGGCAAGATGGCCTCCTGCATTACCCTAGTGCCACTTGCAAGACTAGATATGAGACCAATACAGGAACTGATCCAACAACAATAGTCACAGGCAACTGGGAGTTGGGACAAGTTAGTGGTTGTTACAAACAAGATTCAGAAAGAAATGCGTTGGTGTAACCTTCAGAACCTCACAGTGGGGAAACTATTTAAACCACAATCTTCCTCAGAGACCATCACAACTGAAGAATCCCACATAGGATGGGGGAGCTTACATGGACAAACTAAATGTCAGCTGCCTCGCACTCTGAGGAAGCAGGGCAACACATAAATGTGCAGGAACTGAAGACTGTCTTCTTGGCACTGAAAGTCTTTACAGAAACATCAAATGAAAAGAACAGTTCTAGTTCAAACAGACAACTCAAAGACTATGTACTACCTGATCAAACTGGGATGAACAAGGTCCTGCCCATTATCGACCTATGGGTGTCAATTCCCCAAAATGCCAGGGGTAGCGGAAGTGACCTCACATGCCCTTTACCTAGACTTTCACTCACACACACATACTTAAACATACACACAAATTCACACTTAGATATACTCTTTCTCGCATAAACACACTCACCTGCACGCACACATACATTTAAAAGCATTTTTTACTTGCCTCCGCTGCCATGGAAGGGCATATTTAAGCTAATAGTACTACATTTTCATTACACTAATAGTGAATAATATATTATTCACTATTAGTGTCATACAAAAATTGACTGAAAACAGAGTGGAGCCCCAGCTGACGTCCATAAGGATGAGATGCCTCTGTGTTCCTGGCACTGCGTTTTCCACCTCTGAGGCCAGGGGTTGTGAAGGCAGTGCCAGGTGTAGCAAGGGGCAAGCCAGGGGTTGCAGCTGCAGCCCCTGGCGGCCCCTAAATGAGGTCCATGAATTTTCCATGGCCCAGGAGATATGGCAAGGGTGATAAAGAACAGAATATCACTAGTAGCAATACCCCTTTTGGGGAAACAAGATACAGAAGTGGACAGGCTAAGCAGAAAAGAAAGCACACACAAATGGGAGAAAAAAGCAAGACATTCTGATGCAGATCTTCCACATAACCGCAAATAGACCTATTCACAATTCAAATGCCAAAACCTCATAGGTTCTACCAACCAGAGTCATTGGGAAATGCCCTGTCAATAAAATGGTCAGAGATTTGCTTAACAACTTTCCACCAATTCCAATTGATACCAAGGGTAATCCAGAAATTCAGACAGAAGCATGCCATCCTAATTCTGATAGCCCCACAATGGGCAGGCATTGCACCCAGAGCCAAATACTCTGTGTAGAAGCATGGCTCCTGAGGAAGTACAGTTTGGTCGCCTCAACTTGCGATGGAGATTCTTAAAGAAGAAAGACAAAAAACAAGAAGAAAATGTTTCCTACACTGGTGCAACAAAGCAGGAAAACAGGCTTGGACACAGGATTCCATGGTCTGGTAGCCCAGTATCTCTCCTATGCCTCTATCAAAGTTCACCTACCAACCATTGTAGCATACACAAGAGGAATACTAGTGAGAAGGGTCTTCACCACACCAATGGTAAAACATTTGCTGGAGGAAGCAAAGAACGTAGCACCTTCATGAAACCTAAATGTATGCCTCCATGGAACCTAAATGTACGTAAATTACGATATCACCCTTTGAGCTGTTGCAAAATGCACAGCACAGATTCCTAACCTTTTAAGACTTAATTCCTCCTTGCTATCACCTTGCTATGAAGGGCTGGTGAAAATACAAGCATCACCACACAAGAACCATATCTTAGAACACATAAGGACAAAGTAGTGATGAACAACCCTAAGGTCTATACAAAAGGTGGCACTGAAGTTCCCTGTTAACCAGGCCATCCACATACTGTTTTTTTTTTTTTCCCAACGACTTAAAAGATAGGCAGAGGAGGCATTGCTCACACTAGACATCCGAAGGACAAATATGTACTGCTTGGAAATAACACAACCTATCAGGAAAGGAGAACAGTTCCTTGTTTCCTCTGCACAGGCAAGCAAGGGTTCCTCAGTCACCAAAGGAACTATTGTGAGATGGATGGTGCAAACAATAAAATACTGTCACAAGGCAGGGAGAGCAACACTTACAAGAAAGATGGGAGCTGCATTCACTGTCCTTTCTAGTGTAGCGCTAGAAGACATTTGTCCAGCTGCATGATTATCAGTATACCTTCACAAAGCATTACAGCATGGACATCCACATCATGGAGGCAGAAGTGAGAGTGCGCTGAAACATTTATTTATAAACACAAACTAAAGGGCCGAGCCTACCCACAAGAAGAACTACTGCTTTATAATCAATGCACAGCATGCAAAATGAAATATTTACTTACTGGTAGGAGTAGTTTTGCAGCTTGAAGAATTTTACTACTCCTACCAGTAAGTAACCATTTTATTTTGCTTCACTATGATTCTATTACTTAGCGCTTTGCAGTTGCCAGATAGTTGAAATACCACAATGCCAAGCATTTCTATCATTTTCTGGGAAACATTGAGATTCAAGATGACACTAAACCTGTTTTTGGACCTAGGCATAGCACACAAAACACATTACTTGCAATCTTAGCTGCTCTTAGCTTGAAGGCAGATATTGACCTGGTCAGTGCCCTGATTTTACTAGATTTGTCAGCAGCATTTAACACTGTGAATTCCAAAACTAAAGGAAATCCAAGATGCCAATGTTTATGGTAGTGTGCTCTAATAGTTTTCTTTTTTTGTCGGAAAGATAAGATCTCAAGTGGTTATGAGTGCCTTTTCCTTTTTTTTCCCCTCACAGCACCACCTTGTCACCTTATCTTTTCATATTCTGTATTTTAGGCCTCTTGCTGTTTTGATCCATCCCTTTGCCTCACATTATTATACTATTATGCCAATGACTCCCGGATTGTATTCCAAATGATTAATCGTTCTTATCATGACACTGCATTAGAAGCGGTTTGTCGACAGTTAAAAACTGATTGTGTTGTCATTGGCTTAAGCTCAGTAAGGACAAGAACAAATATTGATAACATGAGGAAAGGTTAATCTTTGGCATTGTGCTCTACAACTTGTGGACTTTGGCACTTCCCCTCAGCCAATAGACTTCGTAAAAAGCCTCGGTTTCAAATCTGACCCCATTTTTATGAGGAATCAATTTGCTTTGGTGAAAACGGCTTGCACCAATCATATGAGTAAAATTTGAGCTACACTGCTATTCCTGTCGCTGGAGAGCTGATGGTGTCCAGACTATATTAATAGATTTGGCTTAAAACAACTTTATTCCGCAGATTGCCATCAAAGTGGATAAAAACATTACTGATTACTGCAAAATTATTAAAACCAAAATGTCAGCTGCAATAAATATAATCTACATAATGTAAAATCCTAAACAAATACCTAGACATTAATTTAAGTATTGCTTTAAAGTGGTACACTTAAAAGTTTAAAAGGCTCGAAACAGGCACAAGTAATTATATAATTAATAGATCCTTATTATCTTACAGCACACATTAGAACACACTTTTTCTCCAGATCCTCCACATAGCCTGCAGAAATCAAGGGAGCGCAAAGACTTGTATCAGTTTTTAGAATTTGTAGAGCCTCTCTCTAGCCCCTGACCCCTATTCTCTGAAATAGTGGTAAAATCCATTTTTTCCCTAATACTCTGGTAAGTGGGGCAGAAAAGTATGACCTAGTGATTCTTTCGAGTTATTACTGACTGCCACTTGGCTCAGGTTCACGCCAGGATGGGCCTTACACTAGTCCTGTCTGCAATGCTGCTTAGCCCCAGATCTAGGCTCAGGGAACGTAGTTGTGTACTGATGGGAAGACCAGTCACTTGGCGCATGAAGCAGCTTTCGACTGTAACCATGGAGGGGCCTATAGCTCTACACCAAACAGGGCAGTTCTGAGGGCCTGACGATTATAAATTTAGAGTGCCGGTGATATTGGGAGCCTTTGTTCATTTTCACTATACCCACAGATGTTTGCCCTAGTTTGAGTTTGCTCTTTGCAATATGGATTTGCCTGTCAAAATGCTCAGTTATGGTAATGGCCAGATAGTATAAGGTGTGGATGTGCTCCAGAGGAGACACTCGGCATGGGACTGGAGCGAGTAGAGAGGCATTGGTTAAAGACCATATATTTAGTTAAGTCAATATTGATGTCTAGGTCCCTTACCTTCCAAAACTGGTCAAAAGCCCCATAGGTGTTTTGGAAGGGAAATGTCTGGAATTGCGACTACGTTGTTAAAGCAAGCGGAACCACTCTTGTGTTAACATCAACTCCCTTTTTCTCTGCCTTAACCACGCATATGCTGAACAACGCACATGGGTGGTTAAGGCAGAGAAAAAGGGAGAGTACATCAGGAGAGGACTCTGTCAGGTAAGTGGGGCTTAGGCTGGGTTGGTGGGTAGATTTTAGGGGTGTGGGTGGATTAAGGGGTTGGCGTAATCTTTAATTATTTTTATTTTTATTTAGGGGCGGGTTGGGTGGATCAGGGTATTTCGGGTTTTTAGGGGTGGGATCAGGGTGGTTTGTTTTTTTAGGGGCTGAGGTAAAATCAAGGTAGTTCTGGTTTTTGGGGGTGGGAGGTCGGGGTAGTTCTGATTTTTAGGGGTGGGGTCAGTTGTTTTTAGGGCAGGTGGAGGTCGGGGAAGGGTTTAGGGCTCAGGGTGGGTGGGAGGTATTGGGTAATTTTGTTTTAGGGGTGGGGGGGTCAGGGTATTTTTTGTATTAGGGGTGGGGTATTTCTGATCCTTGGGGCAGGTGGGGGGTTTGCATGCTAGAGCCACGCATGCCATTCCCACACATGTCTTTACTAGGCATGCTTTTACAACGAAAAATAATTGTAAAGGCATGAGTGGTAAAGGCATTTGTGGTAACAATGCAGACTTTGTTCCGACTGCGTTGTTCAGGCATGCGTAGGTCCAGCATTTGTTGTTCCATCATACATTCAATTTGGAAAGAAACAGTGTATCATTTGTGATCATCAGGGCAGGCACCCTGATGTTTGCAAGACGTGTGGCGTCAGACGCAAGGATCCACAAAGGTAACCAGATCGTTAACATCGTAAATAGGGTAGATGCATCTATTAACTGGTAATGGATCAGTCATCTCCCACATCTTACTTGTGTAAAGTTATTGTCGTGGAGTCTCTAAATCTTATCCAGTAGGTGTCATGGGACCCTTATGTCAGACAAAATCTGCCAGAGTGGGTCGGGGAATGAGGTCAAACGCAGAACTTAAGTCTACGAAGACCACTTAGAGGCGCCCACCCCTAAAGTCTTCTAGTGCAACAGCTGGAGTCGAAAGATCTGGTCAACAGTACTACTACGTTCTATAAGTCCGCTTGTAGTGGGGGGGGGGGGGGTCAATATTTCTTTGGCAGTCCTCCAATTTTGCAATCTGCCCTAAATTACCCCGGCCGAAAGCTTTTGGGAACTATCAATAAGGCTCATAGTTACAGGGGAGGTCGCACAAGCCCTTTTTGAAAATTGGAAAAATCTCTGCCCCAGCCCAAGTTGGTGGAATGGGGGGGGCGGGGCCCTTCATTATAGCACTGAAAATTAGAGGAAAAATAGGGGCACCAGATTTTAATCCCATCCAAAAAAGATCCCCCAATACCTTGTCATGCCCCAGTGCATATGAAGAACAATTTAACATATGGAATGTCTGATTTCCTCAGGGCTAAAGTCTGCAACATCCTTTTGGTCGCCTGGCAGTGGAGGAGGCTCGATCACCAGTTGGGTTCTATTAGAGCTGCCAATGCATGAGTTACTTAAAACCTGCACAGCGGCTTTACTCTTAGCAGTAGAGTACAATTTTGAAAAATTAGCAACCCAGTCAGACATCGTAATATGATTTTCAATAGGGCAAAAACCTTCAACACTGCCTGTAGAGACATTGCTCCAAAAAAGAGCGATGGTCACTATTTTTTGCTGTGACCATCAAACCCCTCCCCTTTCCAATGTTCCCAATCTCTTTGCTGCCTGCAGGGTGTTTTTGTGCACCCTCCTTGTTACCTGTTTCAGCTACCTGTCTTGGTGTTTGATGGCCATTCCATTTCTGCTGCACTGCCTGTTGTACCAGGTGGGCGGAGTACGTCTCTTAACTGACTGTCTTATTTCCACCTAGAAAAAGTGACTTGGTTTCAAATACAGCTGATTGTAGAGTACTAATGTTGGTCAGAACCTCCCCCTTCTCCAGTGGCAGTTCTTATAATGGTACTATCCTCATATACCATCAGCAGCTAATCTATATAGTTGTTCAACTGATATCTTGGATTGGGGCAAAGACCTCCATTTAAACCTGTGCCTATTGGTGGTCATGGTTAGTATTCTATTGAAGCGTTCATCAAGATTAGCCGGAGCATCAGCGACCAATGATATATTAAGGGCTAGCACATCATGGTTGGTGTCTTGGCAGGGTATAACAACCATATCAATTAGTTTCGGCCAAAGCCAAACATCTAGCAAAACATATTCTGACTTGTGCTCTGTGGACAGTTGAACGTCTCGTTGCCCTCCTGTAGGAGGCTGGACTGGCTTGTAGTGAGTACCAAGGGGTACTTGCACCTTGCACCAGGCCCAGTTATCCCTTATTAGTGTATAGGGTGTCTAGCAGCTTAGGCTGATAGATAATGGTAGCTTAGCAGAGCAGCTTAGGCTGAACTAGGAGACGTGTGAAGCTACTACAGTACCACTTAGTGTCATATGCACAATATCATAAGAAAACACAATACACAGTTATACTAAAAATAAAGGTACTTTATTTTTATGACAATATGCCAAAGTATCTTAGAGTGTACCCTCAGTGAGAGGATAGGAAATATACACAAGATATATATACACCAGAGCAAAAATATGCAGTATAGTCTTAGAAAACAGTGCAAACAATGTATAGTTACAATAGGATGCAATGGGGAAACATAGGGATAGGGGCAACACAAACCATATACTCCAAAAGTGGAATGTGAACCACGAATGGACCCCAAACCTATGTGACCTTGTAGAGGGTCGCTGGGACTATTAGAAAATAGTGAGAGTTAGAAAAATAACCCTCCCCAAGACCCTTAAAAGTGAGTGCAAAGTGCACTAAAGTTCCCCTAAGGACAAAAGAGTTGTGTTAGAGGAATAATGCAGGAAAGACACAAACCAGCAATGCAACAACTGTGGATTTCCAATCTAGGGTACCTGTGGAACAAGGGGACCAAGTCCAAAAGTCACAAGCAAGTCGGAGATGGGCAGATGCCCAGGAAATGCCAGCTGCGGGTGCAAAGAAGCTTCGACTGGACAGAAGAAGCTGAGGTTTCTGCAGGAACGAAAAGGGCTAGAGACTTCCCCTTTGGTGGACGGATCCCTCTCGCCATGGAGAGTCGTGCAGAAGTGTTTTCCCGCCGGAAGGACGCCAACAAGCCTTGCTACACGCAAATCGTGTGTTTGGTGTTTTTGGACGCTGCTGGGGCCCAGGAGGGACCAGGAGGTCGCACATTGGACCTGCAGAGAGAGGGGACGTCGAGCAAGACAAAGAACCCTCACTGAAGCAGGTAGCACCCGGAGAAGTGCCAGAAACAGGCACTACGAGGATGCGTGAAACGGTGCTCGCCGAAGTTGCACAAAGGAGTCCCACGTCGCCGGAGACCAACTTAGAAAGTCGTGCAATGCAGGTTAGAGTGCCGTGGACCCAGGCTTGGCTGTGCATGAAGGATTTCCGCCGGAAGTGCACAGAGGCCGGAGTAGCTGCAAAGTCGCGGTTCCCAGCAATGCAGCCCAGCGAGGTGAGGCAAGGACTTACCTCCACCAAACTTGGGCTGAAGAGTCACTGGACTGTGGGGGTCACTTGGACAGCGTCGCTGGATTCGAGGGACCTCGCTCGTCGTGCTGAGAGGAGACCCAAGGGACCGGTAATGCAGCTTTTTGGTGCCTGCGGTTGCAGGGGGAAGATTCCGTCGACCCACAGGAGATTTCTTCGGAGCTTCTGGTGCAGAGAGGAGGCAGGCTACCCCCACAGCATGCACAAGCAGGAAAACAGTCGAGAAGGCGGCAGGATCAGCGTTACAGAGTTGCAGTAGTCGTCTTTGCTACTATGTTGCAGGTTTGCAGGCTTCCAGCGCGGTCAGCGGTCGATTCCTTATCAGAAGGTGAAGAGGGAGATGCAGAGGAACTCGGCTGAGCTCATGCATTCGTTATCTAAAGTTTCCCCAGAGACAGAGACCCTAAATAGCCAGAAAAGAGGGTTTGGCTACCTAGGAGAGAGGAAAGGCTACTAACACCTGAAGGAGCCTATCAGCAGGAGTGTCTGACGTCACCTGGTGGCACTGGCCGCTCAGAGCAGTCCAGTGTGCCAGCAGCACCTCTGTCTCCAAGATGGCAGAGGTCTGGAGCACACTGGAGGAGCTCTGGACACCTCCCAGGGGAGGTGCAGGTCAGGGGAGTGGTCACTCCCCTTTCCTTTGTCCAGTTTCGCGCCAGAGCAGGGGCTAAGGGGTCCCTGAACCGGTGTAGACTGGCTTATGCAGAATTGGGCACATCTGTGCCCAACAAAGCATTTCCAGAGGCTGGGGGAGGCTACTCCTCCCCTGCCTTCACACCATTTTCCAAAGGGAGAGGGTGTCACACCCTCTCTCAGAGGAAGTTCTTTGTTCTGCCATCCTGGGCCAGGCCTGGCTGGACCCCAGGAGGGCAGCTGCCTGTCTGAGGGGTTGGCAGCAGCAGCAGCTGCAGTGAAACCCCAGGAAGGGCAGTCTGGCAGTACCAGGGTCTGTGCTACAGACCACTGGGATCATGGAATTGTACCAACAACGCCAGGATGGCATAGAGGGGGCAATTCCATGATCATAGACATGTTACATGGCCATATTCGGAGTTACCATAGTGAAGCTACATATAGGTAGCCTATATGTAGTGCACGCGTGTAATGGTGATCCCGCACTCACAAAGTTCAGGGAATTGGCTCTGAACAATGTGGGGGCACCTTGGCTAGTGCCAGGGTGCCCTCACACTAAGTAACTTTGCACCTAACCTTTACTAGGTAAAGGTTAGACATATAGGTGACTTATAAGTTACTTAAGTGCAGTGTAAAATGGCTGTGAAATAACATGGACGTTATTTCACTCAGGCTGCAGTGGCAGGCCTGTGTAAGAATTGTCAGAGCTCCCTATGGGTGGCAAAAGAAATGCTGCAGCCCATAGGGATCTCCTGGAACCCCAATACCCTGGGTACCTCAGTACCATATACTAGGGAATTATAAGGGTGTTCCAGTAAGCCAATGTAAATTGGTAAAAATGGTCACTAGCCTGTTAGTGACAATTTAAAAGTAATGAGAGAGCATAACCACTGAGGTTCTGGTTAGCAGAGCCTCAGTGAGACAGTTAGGCACCACACAGGGAACATATACATGCACACCTATGAGGACTGGGGCCCTGTGTGACAGGGTCCCAGTGACACATACATATAGGCCACAAACCTATGAGCACTGGGGTCCTGACTAGCAGGATCCCAGTGACACATAACAACCATACTGAAAACATGGTGTTTTCACTATGAGCACTGAGGCCTGGCTATCAGGATCCCAGTGAGACAGTGAAAACAGTGACAAACACCCTGACATACACTCACAAACAGGCCAAAAGTGGGGGTAACAAGGCTAGAAAGAGGCTACCTTCTCACACCTCCCTATTAGAATTGGATCTGCCATGATAGGATCCTAGACCCTGGTTCAACATAAATGCGTTTAGTTGTATAGCCAATGGGGACTTTTTTTTTTTTTTTTTTTTTTAACAGGGTGGGATCACTAACTTTTGAATGGACCAAAGGAGGTCTTCCTCAGTTAAGTAATGCTCTATGCTAACATCAAGTGGTTTGAATTGACAATTGTGGTTGTCTCCCACGATTTTTAAAACCTCCACCTTCAAGAGCTGCGGAGTGCGAGGAAAACAACTTAATTACCCTAACTCTGTTGCCTGTAGGTCTACAATATACGTTATTGACATTATAAATGTCTTTATGCAGAAAAGACATGCTAACGTCTATCAAATTGGGTGAGCCTAACTTGTTTCCTTGAATATTGCATAATACAGTAGTTTTGATCCGTATTTTGACACCCCTGATAGTCTACCTCTTCAAGTAGTAACAGCGTCCTGGGAATATGTGGTAAATCCTGCGTGGTGAAAAGGTGTGGGGTACTAGGTTTCTTGAAATGAACACACATAGGAATGAATATATGCATACTACCCTGGGCAGGCCAACTTAGACAGTAGCCCTGCCACATTCCAGGAGATCAACTTGAGAGAAGGGGCAGAATATGCCCTGTCTAGGCACCCACCCACCTGGGCAGAGTGACAGTAAGAATCAGGCACAACGGACTGATCAAGTCAATCTATATCTGCCAGGGCTTCAAAACGGTTTAATGTTGATCTCTTTAGAATCAACAGCACCTGTGTCAATGGTGCTTTGGGTGGTAAGTCCTACTTAGAAGCCCCTTGCTGCAACCAGTTACCATTCTGCAGGGCATGAAAGCCCTGCTGAGAAGAGTAACTTAAAGGTAGCAGTGTAATATTACTCTGAAAAGTAAACTGCGCTTGTAGGGGTGATCTAAATTTGACAATCAGTCTCCTTGCCCACTGACTGACATTGCACCAATCCCACCCACTTTAATAGCTTTACTCCGGTATTTCACTCCTTCTTAATGATTAATTTTAATGCACTATTCATTACACTCCTCAGCTAGTGATGATTGACTCCTCCCTGCTTCATCTGCACCGCTCTTTCTTAAGTTATCTCACTGCCCATACAGGTGCACATCATCTTTAAAATGTTGTGAATTGGCCATAGTCATGTCAGCTGTTGCAGATATTTTGCTTGTTGTCTCCCCAGATAATGTTCAAATACATAAACACCCTCTGTGCACCATATGCCTCTGCATGTTCATGTTTTGAAGGCTCACACTTGGTAGGAATGCTTTTTCTGTGCTGGCCCCTGTGCAATGGAGTGATTTTATCCTCATATTTTATACTAATATGCCTCAACCTTGGTTTATAAAGCACTGAACACTGTACTATCGCAATGTATTGCTCTTACACTTTTGCTCTTCTATTCTTAGCTGGGACTGACCACCTTTCTTGTGGAGAAATGCCATAGTTATATTAGGAGTTTTCCTTATGCCTCTTTTGCAGTTCATTTTCTTTCCTGGTTTGAAGACGTCTACTGTAAAACTGGCATCTAAAGGTGTTACCGGAAAACATCAATGTAATAGTGTGTTCGATGGCGTGTGTAGCTGCAGATACACATGCTGTGCACAGTCCGCCATCTGGTGTTGGGCTCGGAGTGTTACAAGTTGTTTTTCTTCGAAGAAGTCTTTTAGAGTCACGAGACCATGGACTCCTCCCATTTCGAGTCCATTGCGCATGGGCGTCGACTCCATCTTAGATTGTTTTTTTTCCGCCATCGGGTTCGGACGTGTTCCTTTTCGCTCCGTGTTTCGGGTCGGAAAGTTAGTTAGAATCTCGGAAAAAAACGTCGGTATTGTTTGCGTTCGGTATCGGGTTAGTTAGAACAAATCGACACCGAATTCTGAAGAGCTCCAGTGGCCCTTCGGGTTTTCTTCGATCCCCCGTCGGGGCCTGGTCGGCCCGGCCACGTGCGACTTCAAGGCTCATGGAACGGACCCCATTCCGCTTCTGCCCAAAATGCCATCACAAGTATCCGTATACGGATCACCATCTGGTCTGTAACTTGTGCTTGTCCCCCGAGCACAAGGAGGATACTTGTGAAGCCTGTCGAGCGTTTCGGTCGAGGAAGAAGCTGAGAGACCGAAGAGCCAGGAGACTGCAAATGGCGTCCACGCCGACAGGTCAAGAACGCTTCGAGGAGGAAGAAGAAGCTTTCTCCATCCGCGAGTTGGATTCTGAAGAAACACACCAAACTGGGAGTAAGACGTCGAAAAGCAAGACTCACGAGAAGTCCACAAAAGCCCAGGGGACGCCACCGCCAACAGGCCATGGCTTAACCCGAAAACTAGGTGACCCATCCAAGGCACCGAAAAAGGGCACGCTGGTGTCGAAGTCATCCGACTCCGGTCGAGATACCGCCACACAGCAACCTCGGAGCCGAGACAGCGGCTCCGAGAAACTTCGGCACAGAGACAGCGGCACCGAAGAATTTCGGCACCGAGACACCACGCCGAAAACAAAGAAGGTTTCTTCGGAGCCTAAAAAGACTTCCGAAAAGGTTTCGGTTCCGAAACAGCCAGCCTCGGAGCCGAAAACTAGTTCCTATACAGAGGAACATGGATTAACCTCCCAATTACACAGATTTGGAGAGGAGCTTCAAGCTGTAGAGCCTGACTACACACAAAGAAGGCTTCATATTCATGAGGACACAGGGAAGATAACCACTCTTCCCCCAATCAAAATAAAAAGGAAACTTGCCTTTCAACAAAAGGACAAGCAACCACATGCAAAGGTGGCAAGGAAAACAACCCCACCACCGTCTCCACCACCATCAATACATGCATCACCAGCAACCACTCCACCACTGATGCACTCACCAGCTCATACCACAGTGAGTCAGGATGATCCCGATGCATGGGACCACTACGATGCTCCAGTGTCTGACAATAGCCCAGACTCTTATCCTACAAAACCGTCACCACCTGAGGACAGTACATCCTATACACAGGTGGTCGCAAGGGCAGCCGAGTTTCACAATGTCTCCTTACATTCTGAACCAATTGAGGATGACTTTCTCTTTAACACCCTATCCTCCACCCATAGCCAGTATCAATGCCTTCCCATGCTCCCAGGAATGCTAAGACATTCAAAACAAATTTTTCAGGATCCAGTTAAAGGCAGAGCCATAACTCCAAGGGTGGAGAAAAAATATAAGCCACCGCCCACAGATCCAATATATATTACAACACAACTAACACCAGACTCAGTAGTTGTGGGGGCAGCTCGTAAGAGAGCCAACTCTCATACCTCAGGCGACGCACCACCTCCAGACAAGGAGAGCCGCAAATTTGATGCCGTGGGAAAAAGGGATGCAGCACAAGCAGCAAATCAGTGGCGTATTGCCAATTCACAAGCACTTTTGGCAAGATACGACAGGGCTCACTGGGATGAAATGCAACATTTCATCGAACACTTACCCAAGGAGTTCCAAAAAAGAGCGCAACAGGTGGTGGAAGAGGGACAAAGTATCTCAAATAATCAGATACGGTCTTCCATGGATGCAGCAGATACAGCTGCAAGGACAATAAACACTGCAGTCACAATACGAAGGCACGTATGGCCTCGCACTTCTGGGTTCAAACCGGAAATCCAGCAGGCTGTGCTCAATATGCCGTTTAATGAACAACAATTGTTTGGGCCGGAGGTAGACACTGCCATCGAAAAACTCAAAAAGGACACCGATACAGCCAAAGCCATGGGCGCACTCTACTCCCCGCAGAGCAGAGGCACATTTCGGAAAACACCTTTTAGGGGAGGGTTTCGAGGTCAACCCACAGAAACCACAACCTCACAAACAAGGCCTACCTACCAGGGTCAATATCAAAGGGGAGGTTTTCGGGGGCAATTTAGAGGGGGCCAATTCCCAAAAAATAGAGAAATTCCAAGGCCCCAAAACCCCTCAAAATAAGCAGTGACTCACAAGTCACACACCCCCATCACATAACACCTGTGGGGGGAAGACTAAGCCAATTTTACAAACTTTGGGAGGAAATAACAACAGACACTTGGGTCTTAGCAATTATCCAGCATGGTTATTGCATAGAATTTCGCCAATTCCCTCCAAACGTCCCACCGAAAACACACAATATGTCAAAACAACATATAAATCTTCTAGGACTAGAAGTTCAAGCATTGCTACAAAAGGACGCAATAGAATTAGTTCCAATTCAACAGAAAAACACAGGAGTTTACTCACTGTACTTTCTAATACCCAAAAAGGACAAAACTCTGAGACCAATACTAGATCTCAGAACACTAAATTACCTACATCAAATCAGACCACTTTCACATGGTCACGTTACAAGACATAATCCCACTGCTCAAACAGCAAGACTACATGACAACATTAGATCTAAAAGATGCGTATTTCCATATACCAATACATCCTTCACACAGGAAATACCTAAGGTTCGTATTCCAAGGACTACATTACCAATTCAAAGTGTTGCCATTCGGAATAACAGCTGCGCCAAGAGTTTTTACAAAATGCCTGGCGGTAGTAGCTGCACATATCAGAAGGCAGCAAATACATGTGTTCCCGTACTTAGACGACTGGTTAATCAAAACCAACACGCTAAGACAATGTTCACAGCACACAAACTACGTCATACAGACCCTTCACAGGCTAGGTTTCTCGATCAACTACGCGAAGTCACACCTTTTGCTGTGTCAAACACAGCAATACTTAGGAGCGACAATCAACACAGCAAAAGGGATTGCCACTCCAAGTCCACAAAGGGTTCAAACATTTCACAAGGTAATACAGGCCATGTATCCAACACAAAAGATACAAGTCAAAATGGTAATGAAACTCCTAGGCATGATGTCTTCATGCATAGCCATTGTCCCAAACGCAAGATTGCACATGCGGCCCTTACAACAGTGCCTAGCATCACAATGGTCACAAGCACAGGGTCAACTTCTAGATCTGGTGTTGATAGACCGCCAAACATACATCTTGCTTCTATGGTGGAACAGTACAAATTTAAACAGAGGGCGGCCTTTCCAAGACCCACTGCCACAATACGTCATAACGACGGATGCTTCCATGACAGGGTGGGGAGCACACCTCAATCAACACAGCATCCAAGGACAATGGGACATACATCAAAGGCAGTTTCACATAAATCACTTAGAACTGTTAGCAGGATTTCTAGCGCTGAAAGCATTTCAACCCATAATAACCCACAAATACATTCTTGTCAAAACAGACAACATGACAACAATGTATTATCTAAACAAACAAGGAGGGACACATTCGACATAGTTGTGCCTCCTAACACAAAAAATATGGCATTGGGCGATTCACAACCACATTCGCCTAATAGCACAATTTATTCCAGGGATTCAGAACCAGTTGGCAGACAATCTCTCTCGATTACCAACAACAAACCCACGAATGGGAAATTCACCCCCAAATACTAAACGATTACTTTCAAATTTGGGGAACACCTCAAATAGATCTATTTGCAACAAAAGAAAACTCAAAATGACAAAACTTCGCATCCAGGTACCCACAAGATCAATCCCAAGGCAATGCACTATGGATGAACTGGTCAGGGATATTTGCGTACGCTTTTCCCCCTCTCCCTCTCCCTCTCCTTCTCCTTCCATATCTAGTAAACAGGTTGAGTCAAAACAAACTCATACTAATAGCACCAACATGGGCAAGGCAACCTTGGTACACAACACTACTAGACCTTTCAGTAGTACCTCATGTCAAACTACCCAACAGACCAGATCTGTTAACACAACACAAACAACAGATCCGACATCCAAATCCAGCATTGTTGAATCTAGCAATTTGGCTCCTGAAATCCTAGAATTCGGGCACTTAGACCTCACACAGGAATGTATGGAGGTCATAAAACAAGCTAGAAAACCTACCACTAGACACTGCTATGCAAATAAGTGGAAAAGATTTGTTTATTACTGCCATAATAATCAAATTCAACCTTTACACGCATCTGCAAAAGAAATAGTAGGATACTTACTACATTTGCAAAAATCTAACCTAGCTTTCTCTTCCATTAAAATACATCTTACGGCAATTTCGGCTTACCTACAAATTACACACTCAATTTCATTGTTTAGGATACCAGTCATAAAGGCGTTTATGGAAGGCCTAAAGAGAATTATACCACCAAGAACACCACCAGTTCCTTCATGGAACCTCAACATTGTCCTGACACGACTCATGGGTCCACCTTTTGAGCCCATGCACTCTTGTGAAATGCAATACTTAACGTGGAAAGTTGCATTTTTAAGTGCCATCACATCTCTAAGAAGAGTGAGTGAGATTCAAGCATTTACCATTCAAGAACCATTTATTCAAATACACAAAAATAAAGTTTTTCTACGGACCAATCCTACATTTTTACCAAAAGTAATTTCACCGTTCCACCTAAATCAAACGGTAGAATTACCAGTGTTCTTTCCACAGCCAGATTCTGTAGCCGAAAGAGCACTACATACATTAGACATCAAAAGAGCACTAATGTACTACATTGACAGAACAAAACTAATTCGAAAGACAAAACAATTATTTGTTGCCTTTCAAAAACCTCATACAGGAAATCCAATTTCAAAACAAGGCATTGCTAGATGGATAGTTAGGTGCATTCAAACCTGCTATCTTAAAGCTAAAAGAGAACTGCCTATTACACCAAAGGCACACTCAACCAGAAAGAAAGGTGCTACCATGGCCTTTCTAGGAAATATTCCAATGAACGAAATATGTAAGGCAGCAACATGGTCTACGCCTCATACATTTACCAAGCACTAATGTGTAGATGTGCTAACTGCACAACAAGCAACAGTAGGTCAAGCTGTATTAAGAACATTATTTCAAACTACTTCAACTCCTACAGGCTGAACCACCGCTTTTGGGGAGATAACTGCTTACTAGTCTATGCACAGCATGTGTATCTGCAGCTACACATGCCATCGAACGGAAAATGTCACTTACCCAGTGTACATCTGTTCGTGGCATTAGTCGCTGCAGATTCACATGCGCCCACCCGCCTCCCCGGGAGCCTGTAGCCGTTTAGAAGTAGATCTTAAACATTTGTACATTTGTAAATATATTACTTAAAACTTTATTATGTACATACGCATTCACTCCATTGCATGGGCGCTATTACTAGCATACACAACTCCTACCTCACCCTCTGCGGGCAAAACAATCTAAGATGGAGTCGACGCCCATGCGCAATGGACTCGAAATGGGAGGAGTCCCTCGGTCTCGTGACTCGAAAAGACTTCTTCGAAGAAAAACAACTTGTAACACTCCGAGCCCAACACCAGATGGCGGACTGTGCACAGCATGTGAATCTGCAGCGACTAATGCCACGAACAGATGTACACTGGGTAAGTGACATTTTCCTTTCCAGACACAACTAATTACGTTTCTGGAATGTAGAACTTTGCATCTCTCGTCTGCTGTGTCTTAGCACTAGCCCATGTATTTAAAATCTGTGTGCTTTCGTTTCCCACAGACTGGATGTTTCTTCGAATAGAGCCATCAAGATCATTTTGTGAAATGCGCTTCCGTTTGCTCATTGAGGCGCTTAATAAAGGCTGGGTGCTTGGCCTGCAAGGCCTGCTTTCTTCTTCCAACGGTTTTTAGCTCTTGTGGTCTGTATTCAGAAGGCATTAGGTTTCTTCATTTAGAACATGACCAGGAGATACTGTCCATTATATATTCTGGGTGTGTGATCTGATGCCGTCTTGTTACGGCCTAACCAACATGCACTCTGGTATAGGCATTTAATAACATAAAGTTGTTTCAAAATGTTTTGCTTTATAGGAGTTGATGGGGTTGAAGATGGATTATTGATGATGGCTTGGCTTTAGACTTTTGTTTTGTCACCTACATTTCTTGGTTAGTCTTTACTCTTAAATCTGTTCCTTTACCTTCCGTAGGCCGGCATGTCTGCACCAGGAACCAGGCGAGATATCTACGACCAGAAGGGGATTTTACAACCAATAGACAACTCCACTATTTCACTGCAAATGGGCACCAACAAAGTAGCGTCCCAAAAAGGAATGAGTGTATATGGCCTTGGTCGGCAAGTGTACGACCCCAAGTACTGCGCTGCACCTACAGAACCAGTCATTCACAACGGAAGCCAGGGGACTGGAACGAATGGGTCTGAAATCAGTGATAGCGATTATCAGGCTGAGTACCCTGATGATTATCCGGGCGAGTATCCAGATGACTACCCAAGGGATTATCACGGCCAGTACAGTGACCAAGGCATTGATTATTAGATGTGCATGGATTAATCAGTATTAGTTCTTATTTTATTCAATGAAGACCAATGTAGCCTTGTACTTCTTACCTGCCTTCCTTACACACTATAATGCTTAACATACTCCAAGAAATATTGCATTCCATACATTCCCTTTTCCTGCCTCTTTTTTTAATGAACCTATAGTTGCCTTTGGTGCTGCAAGGTTTATTTTTTTTATTCAGCAGCATAATCAATAAATGCATACAAAGTCAAACAGGAACGTTTCGGCGGGTGAATTCTTTGTATAGCCAACTAAACTTTTTTTCTTTTTTTTGCAACTGTTTCATACAAATTTTAAAAACTTTATTTTTTGAGTCTTGATACGTTTTAGAATCTGGTTTCCAGATTAAATGTTTTTAATGTTCCTTATGTATTTAGATTTTGATCCACAGACTAAATTTTAAGCTGTGCTGGAATTTAGTAAACTAAAGACTGCTAAAATGTAAATTGCAAAGTTGAAGTATGTAATTGCTCTTTTGAACTTGTTTTTAACCACTATCTGTAACCTGGCCAAATCTAACCAGATGTGGAATATAGGAAGCGTGTACAACATTATCTGATCTAAATTTCGACAGTGCATTTACCTATTGTATGTGCCATATTTTAGCCTTGCAAGTTTACTTTTTACTGTATTTATTGCCACACATTTTGCATACACTGCTTTGTTTTTTTTTTCTCCTATGAATAAATGTTGCTTTGTCCCCACCAAAATGGACTTTCAACTTTTTTGTTTTTTCGGAAATTGTTTCCACTACAGATTATTTTATAGCTCTTGATGACTTCTGAATCTCAGAAGGAAACGCAGGACTGTAATTTGATGTAGTGATTCTAGGAAAGCTACATACACCGGATTGAAAGATGCAAAATCATGTATGCAGTTTATCGCAGAAAACCTCGAATTCTGTTATGCTGACTTAAATAAAAGTGGAACTTGGTTTTAGAATTGAAATATGAGATCAAACTGGTCCCGTTTTTTTTTGCAAAGCACAACTTCCTTTAATCGGAGTCTGATTTCATATTGTGACTATGGCAGCATAATCTCTGTTGAGGGGGCTTTTTTGAATTCACAAATTAATGTTCGATTGTTAACTGCATCTTTGGGTATCTTGGCCACAAAGTAATAGTTCTGACTGAACATTTCCTCTTAGCTTTTGTTACAACAGATATCACATACATTCAGGAGATCAGGGTGGCTGCTGCCCTATCAGTTTTCTACGCTTAAAGGGAATCTTTCAAGTCGGCGCATTCTTCCTGATTGATATTGATCTGAAGTGGAATTCTAACCTGTAGGCCTACACAAAATTAAATTGTTACCTTTCTGTAATTCCGTTTAACACAAATGACATGAAATGACACACATGCCAAAGGGGTGGTTCAATCAGAAAATAGTTATGCGAACTTGTCTCCTTGCCAGTTACTTTGATTGTGATGTGACCTCGCTTTCAGTTTTTACACTCGATATCTCAAGGCCCATTTGAGTAATTTACACATGATTTTGCATAACGTTCGAGACATTTCAAGCATTTCAGGAGTTCAAATATATGATTTTGCCCAGTCCACACTATGGCAGGAATAGGCTCACTTTCAGCACCTGGATACCCTCAATGTGGCAAGCAGTATTCTACAAATCTACCTTAAAACTGTTCAAAATCTCTTGTTTCAGATGTGTCGCCCTACTTATCTAGTTTAAGTTGCTCTACAAAAGAGGTAAAACACATTATCTGGTTTTTTTTTCTGGTTTCCCTCACATGCATGAACAGATTTCCTGATTAGAAACACTGCTTGCCAGACAGCATGTGCAGAAACCAATTTTGTGTAATCCCGACACCACTATGGAAGCAGTGGAAAGAGGTTAATTGCAGAAGTCACTGGGCCCACCAGAATCTGGGCTGCCAGCCACCTCCAGAGATTTGGCAGAGAAGACAACTTTAAAACAACTTGCAAAGGATCTACTATAATTGGGGGCCCACCGCCATTTCATGACCGGGCTAGGTGGGTGACAAAGTAATGGGCAAAAGGTTCATTTAAAACTGCATATCCTAGCTCCTCAGTATCTAAGGAGACTTATGCACCCGCCTCAGTAGCCCTTTCACACCATTTACTGTGCATGCAGCAGACCAGTGGAAAGTGCCAACTAGCCAATAACCTATGGTCTAAATACGTGCCCCTACACGCTCTCTATAGTTTTGAATTGAATAGTGACCTCCTACCAGAGCAGAAGCTGTTTCATGCCATCAGATCTTTCATGCCTTAAAAAAAAACAAATATATATATATGTGTTCGATGGCATGTGTAGCTGCAGATACACATGCTGTGCATTATCCTGCCATCTAGTGTTGGGCATGGAGTGTTACAAGTTGTTTTTCTTCGAAGAAGTCTTTTTGAGTCACGAGACCGAGGGACTCCTCCCTTTCGGCTCCATTGCACATGGGCGTCGACTCCATCTTAGATTGTTTTTTTTCCGCCATCTGGTTCGGACGTGTTCCTCTTCGCTCCGTGTTGCGGTTCGGAAAAGTTAGTTAACAATCGGAAAATTTTACGGTATTGTTTGCGCTCGGTATCGGGTTAGTGATAGCAAATCGACACCGAAGAAAAGAAGAGCTCTGGTAGCCCTTCGGGGCTTCCACTCCTCAGCGGGGCCTGCTCGGCCCGACAGCGTGCGTCTTCAAGGCTCATGGAGCGGACCCCATTCCGCTTCTGCCCCAAATGCCACGCTAAGTATCCTTATACAGACCAACATTTGGTCTGTAATCTGTGTTTGTCCCCTGAACACAAAGAGGATACGTGCGAGGCCTGTAGGGCATTTCGGTCCAAGAAGACGCTGCACGACCTGAGAGCTCGAAGGCTTCAAATGGCGTCGACACCGATCGGACACACCGACGTCGAAAAGGAGGAGACATTCTCCATCCCGAATTCGGACGAGCCCGAGAGTGCGCAGCCGACAGGGCAACAAACCGTGAGTAAACAGGCCCCGGCAAAAACTCACTCGAAAATCATGAAGGCCCAGGGGACGCCACCGCGGCCAGGCCATGGCTTTACCCGAAAGCACGGTGACCAAGCATCGGCACCGAAAAAGGGCACACAGCAGCCGAAGACATCAGACTCCGGTCAAGATACCGGCTCAGAATATACTCGGCACCGAGATACCGGCTCCGACCAAACTCTGCACCGAGAAATCGGCACCCCGAAATCCAAGAAGGTTTCTTTAGAGCCTAAAAAGACTGCGGAGAAGGTTTCGGTGCTGAAACACCCAGCCTCGGAGCCGAAACAAAACTCCTATATGGTGGAACAGGGCCTTTCCTCACAACTACAAGGCCACAAGTTTGGACAAGAACTGGGGATGGGAGAGCCAGACCATACCCAGAGAAGGCTCCATATACAAAAAGACACAGGGAAAATAAGTACACTTCCCCCAATTAAAATGAAGCGGAAGCTCGCATTCCATGAGGCGGAAATGCAGCTAAAAGCAAAAGTGGCTAAAGAAAAGACACCACCACAGTTTTCTCCACAGCCATCATCACCAACCACACCACATCTGTCCCCAATAGCAACACCCCCAATGGTGCAGTCACCAACGCACACAGGGATGAGCCAGGATGACCTATATGCATGGGATCTGTACGATGCACCAGTCTCTGATAATAGTCCGGATTGCTACCCGGCAAGGTCATCACCACCAGAAGACAGTACTGCTTACATGCATGTGGTTTCCAGGGCAGCTACTTTTCATAATGTAGCATTGCATTCAGAACCTATAGAAGATAACTTCTTATTCAATACCCTGTCATCAACACACAACCAATATCAGAGTTTGCCAATGTTACCAGGCATGTTAATACACGCCAAACAGGTGTTTCAAGACCCAGTCAAGGGCAGAGCCATCACACCTAGGGTGGAAAAGAAATATAAACCTCCCCCTACGGACCCTGTATACATTACGCAACAACTGACTCCTGATTCAGTGGTAGTGGGAGCAGCCCGGAAAAGGGCAGACTCACAAACTTCTGGGGACGCACCACCACCCGACAAAGAAAGTCAGAAATTCAATGCTGCAGGCAAAAGGGTGGCAGCACAGGCAGCCAATCAATGGCGAATTGCCAATTCGCAGGCTCTATTGGCAAGATACGACAGGGCACATTGGGACGAAATGCAACATTTCATTGAACACCTTCCAAAAGAGTTCCAAAAGCGTGCCCAACAGATTGTAGAGGAGGGCCAAACCATCTCCAACAATCAAATAAGGTCGGCTATGGACTCAGCAGACACGGCGGCCAGAACAGTAAACGCGGCGGTCACCATTCGGAGACACGCGTGGCTCCGTACCTCCGGATTTAAGCCAGAGATCCAGCAGGCTGTGCTGAATATGCCTTTCAACGGACAACAATTGTTTGGGCCGGAGGTGGATACAGCAATAGACAAACTGAAGAAAGACACTGACACGGCCAAACCATGGGCGCGCTCTACTCCCCACAGAGCAGAGGCACTTTTAGGAAGCCACACTTTAGCGGGGGGTTTCGGGCCCAAAGCACAGAGCCGTCAACCTCACAGGCCAGACCCACATACCAGGGCCAATACCAAATAGGAGGCTTTAGGGGACAATATAGGGGTGGACAGTTCCCTAAAACAAGAGGGAAATTCCAAAGCCCAAAAACCCCACAAATTAAACAGTGACTCCAACGTCACAAACCACAACACCAGTGGGGGGGGGGGGGGAGACTCACACATTATTACCAAAATTGGAAATGCATAACTATGGACTCGTGGGTCCTAGCCGTTATCCAACATGGTTATTGCATAGAATTCCTACAAATACCACCAGATGTGCCTCCAAGAGCACACATGTCCAAACAGCACTTAGATCTGTTACAACTAGAAGTCCAAGCGTTGTTACAAAAAGAAGCAATAGAACTAGTACCCAACCATCAAAAAGGAACAGGTGTTTACTACCTGTATTTCATAATTCCAAAAAAGGACAAAACACTGACCCATATTAGACCTCAGAACACTAAATCTTTACATCAAATCAGATCACTTTCACATGGTGACACTTCAAGACGTGACTCCCTTGCTCAAACAGGACTACATGTCAACATTAGATCTCAAGGATGCTTACTTCCACATACCCATACATCCTTCACACAGGAAATACTTAAGGTTTGTAATCCAAGGCGTGCATTACCAATTCAAAGTGTTACCGTTCGGGATAACAACAGCACCAAGAGTATTCACAAAATGCCTTGCGGTAGTAGCTGCTCATATCAGGAGGCAGCACATGCACGTATTCCCTTACCTAGACGATTGGTTAATAAAAACCAACACTCAGCAACAGTGTCTTCAACACACAAAATACGTCATAGAAAGCCTTCACAAGCTAGGGTTCTCTATAAACTACCAAAAATCACATCTACAACCGTGTCAAATACAACAATACTTAGAAGCAACAATCAACACACAAAAAGGGATTGCCACTCCAAGTCCACAAAGGGTACAAGCATTCCAAAATGTAATACTAAACATGCACCCAAACCAACACTATCAAGTGAGGTTTGTGATGAAACTTCTAGGCATGATGTCTTCATGCATAGCCATTGTCCCAAACGCAAGACTACACATGCGGCCCTTACAACAGTGCCTAGCAACACAATGGACACAAGCACAGGGTCAACTTCAAGATCTAGTGTTGATAGACCGCCAAACACACTCCTCGCTTCAATGGTGGAATCCTATAAACTTAAACCAAGGGAGGCCATTCCAAGACCCTGTACCTCAAAACGTGATCACAACAGATGCTTCCATGGTAGGGTGGGAAGCACACCTCAACCAGCACAGCATACAGGGACAATGGGACGCTCAACAAAGCCAACTTCATATAAATCATCTGGAACTACTTGCAGTATTTCTAGCATTTCAACCGTTAATAGCCCACAAACACATTCTTTTCAAAACAGACAACATGACAACAATGTATTACCTAAACAAACAGGGAGGGACACACCCATCAAAGCTGTGTCTCTTAGCACAAAAGATTTGGCATTGGGCGATTCATAATCACATTCGCCTAATAGCACAGTACATCCCAGGAATTCAAAACCAGTTAGCCGACAATCTCAGTCGAGATCACCAACAAACCCACGAATGGGAAATTCATCCCCAGATTCTACAAACGTACTTTCAAAGCTGGGGAACACCATGAATAGACCTATTTGCAACAAAAGAAAACGCAAAATGCCAAAACTTCGCGTCCAGGTACCCACACCCTCACTTCAAGGGCAATGCGTTATGGATGAGTTGGTCAGGGATATTTGCTTACGCTTTTCCCCCTCTCCTTCCGTATCTAGTAAACAAATTGAGTCAAAACAAACTCAAACTAATACTAATAGCACCAACTTTGGCTCGCCAGCCATTGTACACAACACTACTAGATCTGTCAGTAGTACCCCATATCAAACTACCAAACAGACCAGATCTGTTAACTCAACACAAACAACAGATCAGACACCCGAATCCAGCATCGCTCAATCTAGCAATCTGGCTCCTGAAATCTTAGAATTTGGACATTTAGACCTTATACAAGAATGTTTGGAGGTTATTAAACAAGCAAGAAAACTTACTACAAGACATAGTTATGCAAATGGAAAATATTTGTTTATTACTGCCATAATAATCAAATTCAACCACTACATGCGTCCGCAAAAAACATTGTAAGCTACTTATTACACTTCCAAAAATCAAATCTAGCTTTTTCGTCCATTAAAATACATCTCACAGCAATATCTGCCTATATGCAGATTACACATTCAAAATCACTCTTTAGAATCCCAGTCATCAAAGCATTTATGGAGGGTCTAAAGAGAATCATACCCCCAAGAACACCACCAGTTCCCTCATGGAACCTCAATATTGTATTAACACGACTCATGGGTCCACCATTTGAACCCATTCACTCTTGTGAAATGCAGTACTTAACCTGGAAAGTAGCCTTCCTAATAGCTATCACATCTCTTAGAAGAGTAAGTGAAATACAAGCATTTACTATACAAGAACCCTTTATACAAATACACAAACATAAGGTGGTTCTACGCACAAATCCCAAATTTTTACCAAACGTTATATCACCGTTCCACCTAAACCAAACAGTGGAACTCCCAGTCTTCTTTCCACAACCAGAGTCAGTAGCCGAAAGAGCCTTACATACATTAGACATCAAAAGAGCACTAATGTATTACATTGATAGAACAAAACAATTTCGCAAGACAAAACAATTGTTTGTAGCCTTCCAAAAACCTCATGTAGGGAATCCAATATTCAAACAAGGCATTGCCAGATGGATAGTGAAATGTATTCAAACCTGCTATGTGAAAGCAAAGAGAGACCTGCCTATTAGCCCAAAGGCACACTCCACTAGAAAGAAAGGCGCCACAATGGCCTTTCTAGGAAATATACCTATGACAGAAATCTGTAAGGCAGCCACATGGTCTACGCTTCATACATTCACAAAACACTACTGTGTAGATGTGTTAACAACACAACAAGCCACAGTAGGACAGGCAGTATTACGATCATTATTTCAAACAACTTCCACTCCTACAGGCTAAGCCACCGCTTTTGGGGAGTAACTGCTTACTAGTCTATGCACAGCATGTGTATCTGCAGCTACACATGCCATCGAACGGAAAATGTCACTTACCCAGTGTACATCTGTTCGTGGCATGAGACGCTGCAGATTCACATGCGCCCTCCCGCCTCCCCGGGAGCCTGTAGCCGTTTAAGTTGATAAAAACTGTATATTATATGTTGATGAAACTTGTACATTTGTAAATATATATCACTTTTAATCACATTATGTACTTACATACTTACTCCACTGCATGGGCACCTTTACTATATACACAACTCCTACCTCACCCTCTGCGAGGAAAACAATCTAAGATGGAGTCGACGCCCATGCGCAATGGAGCCGAAAGGGAGGAGTCCCTCGGTCTCGTGACTCGAAAATACTTCTTCGAAGAAAAACAACTTGTAACACTCCGAGCCCAACACTAGATGGCGGGATGTGCACAGCATGTGAATCTGCAGCATCTCATGCCACGAACAGATGTACACTGGGTAAGTGACATTTTCCATATATATATATATATATGCTGTGCACATCCCGCCATCTGGTGTTGGGCTCGGAGTGTTACAAGTTGTTTTTCTTCGAAGAAGTCTTTTCGAGTCACGAGACCGAGGGACTCCTCCCATTTCGACTCCATTGCGCATGGGCGTCGACTCCATCTTAGATAGTTTTTTTTCCGCCATCGGGTTCGGACGTGTTCCTTTTCGCTCCGTGTTTCGGGTCGGAAAGTTAGTTAGAATCTCGGAAAAATCGTCGGTATTGTTTGCCTTCGGTATCGGGTTAGTTACAACAGATCGACACCGAATTAAGAAGAGCTCCGGTGGCCCTTCGGGGTTTTCTTCCATCCCCGTCGGGGCCTGGTCGGCCCGGCCACGTGTCTCTTCAAGGCTGATGGAACGGACCCCATTCCGCTTCTGTCCAAAATGCCATAACAAGTATCCATATACAGATCAACATCTGGTCTGTAACTTGTGTTTCTCACCAGAACACAAGGAGGATACTTGTGAGGCCTGTCGAGCGTTTCGGTCCAGGAAGACACTCAGGGACCGAAGAGCAAGAAGACTGCAAATGGCGTCGGCGCCGACAGGACAAGGGCGTTTCGAGGAGGAGGAAGAAACATTCTCCACCCAGGAGTCGGACTCTGAGGAGATCGATCCCGAAGAAACGCCGAAAACCGTGAGTAAGACGTCGAAAACAAAAACTCACGAGAAAAGCGCTAAAGCCCAGGGGACGCCACCGCCAACAGGCCATGGCTTAACCCAAAAAGTAGGTGACCGTTCATCGGCACCGAAAAAGGTCGAGCTGGTGTCGAAGTCACCCGACTCTGGTCGAGATACCGGCACACAGCAATCTCTGGCCCGAGATAGTGGCTCAGAGAAGATTCGGCACCGAGACACCGGCACCGAAACGGGTCGGCACCGAGAGAGCACGACGCCGAAAGTAAAAAAAAAAAGGTTTCGTCGGAGCCGAAAAAAGCAGCCGAAAAGGTTTTGGTACAGAAATATCCGGCCTCGGAACCGAAAACAAGTTCCTACACTGAGGAACAAGGACTGTCCACACAAATGAAGACACATAGATTTGGACAGGAATTACAGCCAATAGAGCCAGCTCACACACAAAGACGGCTCTTTATTCAAAAAGATACAGGGAAGATCAGCACTCTTCCTCCAGTCAAAATAAAACGCAAGCTTGCCTTCCAAGACAAAGACAAACAGCCACACGCAAAGGTGGCTAAATAAGTAACACCACCACCATCCCCACATCACTCTCCGCAACCATCACCGGTAGCCACTCCACCAATGATGCAATCCCCAACTCATACAGGAATGTGTCAAGATGACCCTGACGCATGGGACCTTTATGACGCACCAGTGTCAGACAATAGTCCAGAATGCTATCCAGCTAAACCATCGCCACCAGAGGATAGTACAGGCTACGCACAAGTGGTGGCAAGAGCAGCTGCATTTCATAATGTCAGCCTTCATTCAGAGCCCATTGAAGACGACTTTCTTTTTAATACACTGTCGTCCACACACAGCCAATATCAGAGTCTTCCTATGCTACCCGGAATGCTAAAACACTCCAAACAAGTGTTTGAGGAGCCTGTTAAAGGGAGAGCCATTACTCCAAGAGTAGATAAAAAATATAAACCGCCACCAACAGACCCAGTGTACATTACACAACAGCTAACACCAGACTCTGTTGTAGTGGGAGCAGCGAGCGAAAAAACCAACTCGCATACTTCAGGAGATGCACAACCTCCAGATAAAGAAAGTCGAAAATTCGATGCTGCAGGCAAAAGGGTGGCGGCACAGGCAGCAAACCAGTGGCGTATTGCAAATTCGCAAGCTTTGCTAGCCAGATATGATAGGGCCCATTGGGATGAGATGCAACACCTTATTGAACATTTACCCAAGGAGTTCCAAAAGAGAGCGCAGCAAGTAGTAGAAGAAGGACAGGGTATCTCAAATAATCAGATACGGTCAGCAATGGATGCTGCAGACACAGCTGCTAGAACTGTCAACACAGCTGTAACAATAAGGAGACATGCATGGCTGCGTACATCAGGATTTAAACCAGAGATACAGTAAGCTGTGCTGAATATGCCATTCAACGGACAGCAGCTGTTTGGGCCGGAGGTGGACACTGCGATCGAAAAACTTAAAAAAGACACTGACACGGCCAAAGCCATGGGTGCACTCTACTCCCCATAGAGCAGAGGCACATTTCGAAAAACACAATTTCGAGGGGGGTTTCGAAGGCAAACCACAGAAGCCACAGCCTCACAAACAAAGCCCACTTACCAGAGCCAGTATCAGCGGGGAGGTTTTTGGGGACAATATAGAGGGGGACAATTTCAAAGGAACAGAGGAACGTTCCAAAGTCCCAAAACTCCTCCAAACAAACAGTGACTTCAAGGTCACAAATCCCCAACACAACACCTGTGGGGGGGAGACTAACCAAGTTTTACAAACATTGGGAGGAAATAACAACAGACACTTGGGTCTTAGCAATTATCCAGCATGGTTATTGCATAGAATTTATCAAATTCCCTCCAAACATTCCACCGAAAACACACAATATGTCAAAACAACATATAAATATTCTAGGACTAGAAGTTCAAGCATTGCTCCAAAAAGAAGCAATAGAGTTAGTACCAAAACAAGAACTAAACACAGGAGTTTACTCACTGTACTTTCTGATACCCAAAAAAGACAAAACTCTAAGACCCATACTAGATCTCAGAATAGTAAATACATACATCAAATCAGACCATTTTCACATGGTTACATTACAAGAAGTAATCCCACTGCTCAAACAACAAGACTACATGACAACCCTGGATCTAAAGGATGCATATTTCCATATACCAATACATCCTTCACACAAGAAGTACCTAAGGTTTGTATTCCAAGGGATACATTACCAATTCAAAGTGTTGCCATTCGGAATAACAACTGCGCCAAGAGTTTTTACAAAATGTCTAGCGTAGTAGCTGCACATATCAGAAGGCAGCAAATACATGTGTTCCCGTACCTAGACGATTGGTTAATCAAAACCAACACGCAAAAACAGTGTTCACAACACACAAATTACGTCATACAAACCCTACACAAACTAGGTTTCTCAATCAATAACTCAAAGTCACACCTTCTGCCGTGTCAAACACAGCAATACCTAGGAGCAACAATCAACACAGTAAAAGGAATTGCCACTCCAAGTCCACAAAGAGTCCAAACATTCCAAAATGTCATACAAGCCATGTATCCAAACCAAAAGATACAGGTCAAATTAGTAATGAAACTCCTAGGCATGATGTCCTCATGCATAGCCATTGTCCCAAACACAAGGTTGCACATGCGGCCCTTACAACAGTGCCTAGCATCACAGTGGTCACAGGCACAGGGTCAACTTCTAGATCTGGTGTTGATAGACCGCCAAACATATATCTCGCTTCAATGGTGGAACAGTATAAATTTAAACCAAGGGCGGCCTTTTCAAGACCCAGTGCCACAATGCGTAATAACAGATGCATCCATGACAGGGTGGGGAGCACACCTCAATCAGCACAGCATCCAAGGACAATGGGACATTCACCAAAAACAGTTTCATATAAACCACTTAGAACTGTTAGCGGTATTTCTAGCTCTAAAAGCATTTCAACCCATAATAACCCACAAATACACACTTGTCAAAACAGACAACATGACAACAATGTATTACCTAAACAAACCGGGAGGAACACACTCGACAGTTGTGTCTCCTAACACAAAAAATATGGCATTGGGCGATTCACAACCACATTCGCCTAATAGCACAATTTATTCCAGGGATTCAGAATCAGTTAGCAGACAATCTCTCTCAGGATCACCAACAGGTCCACGAATGGGAAATTCACCCCCAAATACTGAACACTTACTTCAGAATGTGGGGAACGCCACAAATAGATCTATTTGCAACAAAAGAAAACTCAAAATGCCAAAACTTCGCATCCAGGTACCCACAACATCAGTCTCAGGGCAATGCACTATGAATGAACTGGTCAGGGATATTTGCGTACGCTTTTCCCCCTCTCCCACTTCTTCCATATCTAGTAAACAAGTTGAGTCAAAACAAACTCAAACTCATACTAATAGCACCAACATGGGCAAGGCAACCTTGGTACACAACACTACTAGACCTTTCAGTAGTACCTCATATCAAACTGCCAAACAGACCAGATCTGTTAACACAACACAAACAACAGATCAGACATCCAAATCCAGCATCGCTGAATCTAGCAATTTGGCTCCTGAAATCCTAGAATTCGGGCACTTAGACCTCACACAGGAATGTATGGAGGTCATAAAACAGGCTAGATAACCTACCACTAGACACTGTTATGCAAATAGGTGGAAAAGATTTGTTTATTACTGCCATAATAATCAAATTCAACCTTTACACGCATCTGCAAAAGAAATAGTAGGATACTTACTACATTTGCAAAAATCTAACCTAGCTTTCTCTTCCATTAAAATACATCTTACGGCAATTTCTGCTTACCTACAAATTACGCACTCAATTTCATTGTTTAGGATACCAGTCATAAAGGCGTTTATGGAAGGCCTAAAGAGAATTATACCACCAAGAACACCACCAGTTCCTTCATGGAACCTCAACATTGTCCTAACACGACTCATGGGTCCACCTTTTGAGCCCATGCACTCTTGTGAAATGAAATACTTAACGTGGAAAGTTGCATTTTTAATTGCCATCACATCTCTAAGAAGAGTGAGTGAAATTCAAGCATTTACCATTCAAGAACCATTTATTCAAATACACAAAAATAAAGTTGTTCTACGGACCAATCCTAAATTTTTACCAAAAGTAATCTCACCGTTCCACTTAAATCAAACGGTAGAATTACCAGTGTTCTTCCCACAGCCAGATTCTGTAGCCGAAAGAGCACTACATACATTAGACATCAAAAGAGCACTAATGTACTACATCGACAGAACAAAACTAATTCGAAAGACAAAACAACTATTTATCGCCTTTCAAAAACCTCATACAGGAAATCCAATTTCAAAACAAGGCATTGCTAGATGGATAGTTAAGTGCATTCAAACCTGCTATCTTAAAGCTAAAAGAGAACTGCCTATTACACCAAAGGCACACTCAACCAGAAAGAAAGGTGCTACCATGGCCTTTCTAGGAAATATTCCAATGAACGAAATATGTAAGGCAGCAACATGGTCTACGCCTCATACATTTACCAAGCACTACTGTGTAGATGTGCTAACTGCACAACAAGCAACAGTAGGTCAAGCTGTATTAAGAACATTATTTCAAACTACTTCAACTCCTACAGGCTGAACCACCGCTTTTGGGGAGATAACTGCTTACTAGTCTATGCACAGCATGTGTATCTGCAGCTACACATGCCATCGAACGGAAAATGTCACTTACCCAGTGTACATCTGTTCGTGGCATTAGTCGCTGCAGATTCACATGCGCCCACCCGCCTCCCCGGGAGCCTGTAGCCGTTTAGAAGTAGATCTTAAACATTTGTACATTTGTAAATATATTACTTAAAACTTTATTATGTACATACGCATTCACTCCATTGCATGGGCACTATTACTAGCATACACAACTCCTACCTCACCCTCTGCGGGCAAAACAATCTAAGATGGAGTCGACGCCCATGTGCAATGGAGTCGAAATGGGAGGAGTCCCTCGGTCTCGTGACTCGAAAAGACTTCTTCGAAGAAAAACAACTTGTAACACTCCGAGCCCAACACCAGATGGCGGGATGTGCACAGCATGTGAATCTGCAGCGACTAATGCCACGAACAGATGTACACTGAGTAAGTGACATTTGCCATATATATATACATATATGTTCGATGGCATGTGTAGCTGCAGATACACATGCTGTGCATTATCCTGCCATCTAGTGTTGGGCTCGTAGTGTTACAAGTTGTTTTTCTTCGAAGAAGTCTTTTCGAGTCACAAGACCGAGGGACTCCTCCCTTTCGGCTCCATTGCGCATGGGTGTCGACTCCATCTTAGATTGTTTTCTTTCCGCCATCGGGTTCGGACGTGTTCCTCTTCGCTCCGTATTTCGAATCGGGAAAGTTAGCTAAATATCGAAAATTCGACGGTATTGTTCGCACTCGGTACCGGTTTAGTGTTAGCATATTGACACCGATAGTAGAAGCGCTCCGGCGCCCCTTCGGGGCTTCTGCTCTTTAGCGGGGCCTGGTAGGCCTGACTGCGTCCATCGTCGAAACGAATGGACCGGACCCCCTTCCGCTTCTGTCCGAAGTGCCACGCGAAGTATCCTTATACAGACCAACACTTGGTCTGTAATCTGTGTATCACCAGAACACAGGGAGGATACTTGTGAGGCCTGTCGGGCATTTCGATCGAAAAAGACCCTACGCGATCGGTGAGCCAGAAGACTACAAATGGCGTCGACGCCAAGAGAACAGCTCGACGTCGAGGAGGAGGAAAGAATCTCCATCCAGGGAACGGACTTGGACGACTCCGAAAGTGAGTGACCCACGACAATGCAGAAAACTGAGTAAAACTGCCCCGTCCTAGACTCACTCCAAGATCGTAAAGGCCAAGGGGATGCCACTGCCAGCAGGCCATGGCTTAACCCATCGAAAAGACGGTGACAAAACATCGGCACCGAAAAAGGCCAAACAACTGCCGAAGACATCCAACTCCGGTTGAGATTCAGGCTCCGAACGATCTCGGCACCGAGAGTTCGACTCACCCAAGGTGAAAAAAGTTACCTCAGAACCGAAAAAGACTGTTTTGAAACCTTCAGAACCGAAAAAAGCTGCCTCGGAGCCGAAATTAGGCTCTTACACGGAAGAGCAAGGACTTTCCGGCCAAATGCATGAACATAGATTTGAGCAGGAAATAGGTATGGGAGAACCAGACCATACCCAAAGGAGGCTGCATATCCAGAAAGACTGGAAAAATACAAACTCTTCCTCCAATTAAAATCAAAAGAAAGCTGGCATTTCATGAGTCAGAAAGGCAAAGGTGGCAAGAGATAAAACACCACCACCAAGGTTTTCGCCACAGCCTTCTCCACTACACTCACCACAGCTATCCCCGGTAACAACACCCCCAATGCAGTCACCGACACATACAGGGATGACACAGGATGATCCGGATGCATGGGACTTATATGATGCCCCGGTATCTGACAACAGTCCAGATTGTTACCCAACAAGGCCGTCGCCTCCAGAGGACAGTACTGCATACACGCAGGTACTATCAAGGGCAGCTACATTCCACAATGTAGCAATGCATTTGGAGCCAATAGAGGATGATTTCCTATTCAACACCTTGGCATGCACCCACACTTCCTACCAAACTCTGCCAGTGCTCCCAGGCATGCTCAAGCACGCAAAACAGGTCTTCCAGGAGCCAGTGAAAGGAAGGGCTATCACGCCTAGGGTGGAGAAAAAATACAAACCTCCCCCAACGGACCCTGTGTTTATAACACAGCAACTGACACCAGATTCGGTGGTTGTGGGAGCAGCAAGAAAGAGGGCAAACTCTCAATCATCAGGAGACGCACCACCGCCTGACAAAGAGAGTAGGAAGTTTGATGCAGCGGGCAAACGAGTGGCAGCACAGGCAGCCAATCAATGGCGAATCGCAAACTCGCAAGCCCTACTGGCTCGCTACGACAGGGCACACTGGGACGAGATGCAACACCTTATACAGCACTTGCCCAAAGGACACCAGAAACGTGCCCAACAGGTTGTTGAAGAAGGACAAGCAATATCCAACAACCAGATAAGGTCTGCATTAGACTCTGCAGACACAGCAGCACGGACAGTCAACACTGCGGTAACCATTCGCAGGCATGCATGGTTAAGGAGCTCAGGATTCAAACCAGAAATCCAGCAAGCTGTGTTAAACATGCCTTTTAACCAGGAACAATTGTTTGGGCCGGAGGTGGACACAGACACGGCCAAAGCCATGGGCGCTCTCTACTCCCCACAAAGCAGAGGCACATTTAGAAAGCCACAATTTAGAGGGGGGTTTTGTATGCAAACACCAGAGCCTGCCACCTCGCAAACCAGACCCACCTATCCGGGGCAATACCAGAGAGGAGGGTTTCGAGGCTCATATAGGGGTGGACAATTCCCAAGAGCAAGGGGAAAATTCCAAAGCCCTAAAACAAGTCAAACCAAACAGTGACTTCAATGTCACAAAACCCCAACACTTAACACCAGTGGGGGGGAGACTTACTGCATACTACGAAAACTGGACACACAACTACAGACGCATGGGTCCTAGCCATTATCCAACATGGTTATTGCATAGAATTCATAAATTTCCCGCCAGATGTGCCCCCAAGAGCACACAATATGTCCAAACAACACTTAGACCTGTTACAACTAGAAGTCCAAGCATTGTTTCAAAAACAAGCAATAGAGTTAATACCCAACCATCAAAAAGGAACAGGTGTCTACTCACTATATTTCGTAATTCCAAAGAAAGACAATACGTTGAGACCCATATTAGACCTCAGAACGCTCAATCTCTTCATCAAATCAGATCACTTCCACATGGTAACACTTCAAGATGTGGTTCCCTTGCTCAAAAAACAGGACTACATGTCAACGTTGGATCTCCATGATGCATACTTTCACATACCCATACATCCTTCGCACAGAAAATACTTAAGGTTTGTAATACAAGGCGTGCACTAACAATTCAAGGTGTTACCGTTCGGGATAACAACAGCCCCAAGGGTATTCACAAAATGCCTTGCAGTAGTAGCCGCTCATATAAGGAGACAGCACATGCACGTATTCCCATACTTAGACGATTGGTTAATAAAAACCAGCACTCAACAACGGTGTCTTCTTCACACGCAATAAGTTATAGAAACTCTACACAAACTAGGGTTTTCTATAAATTACCAAAAATCACATCTGCAGCCATCCCAGATACAACAATACTTGGGAGCAACACTCAACACACAAAAAGCGATTGCCACACCGAGTTCACATAGGGTACAAGCGTTTCAGAATATTACATTAAACATACAGCCAAACCAACACTACCAAGTAAGGTTTGTAATGAAACTTCTAGGCATGATGTCCTCATGCATAGCCATTGTCCCAAACGCAAGATTACACATGCGGCCCTTACAACAGTGCCTAGCAAAACAATGGACGCAAGCACAGGGTCAACTCCAAGATCTAGTGTTGATAGACCGCCAAACACACTTCTCGCTTCAATGGTGGATCCCTATAAATTTAAACCAAAGGCAGCCATTCCAAGACCCAGTGCCACAAGACGTGATCACAACAGATGCTTCCCTGATAGGGTGGGGAGCACACCTCAACAAGCACAGCATTCAGGGACAATCAACAAAAACAACTGCACATAAACCAGTTAGAACTGTGGGCAGTGTTTCTAGCATTAAAAGCATTTCAACCACTGATAGCCCACAAACACATTCTTGTCAAAACCGACAACATGACGACAATGTATTACCTCAACAAACAAGGAGGGACACACTCATCACAACTGTGTCTCTTAGCACAGAAAATTTGGCATTGGGCAATTCACAATCACATTCGCCTAATAGCACAATACATCCCAGGCATTCAGAACCAGTTAGCCGACAATCTCAGTCGAGATCACCAACAAACAGACAAATGGGAAATTCATCCCCAGATCCTACAAGATTACTTTCTACGCTGGGGAGCAACAAAAGAAAATGCAAAATGCCATAACTTCGCGTCCAGGTACCCACACCCTCAGTCCAAGGGCAATGCGTTATGGATCAGTTGGTCAGGGATATTTGCTTACGCTTTTCCCCCCTCTCCCACTCATTCCTTATATGGTAAACAAACTAAGTCAAAACAAACTCAAACTAATACTTATAGCACCAACCTGGGCTTGCCAACCGTGGTACACAACACTGCTAGATTTATCAGTAGTACCTCACATCAAGTTACCGAACAGGCCAGACCTGCTAACACAACACAAACAGCAGATCAGACACCCGAGTCCAGCATCGCTCAATCTAGCAATCTGGCTCCTGAAGTCTTAGAATTTGGACACTTAGACCTTACACAAGAATGTATGGAGGTCATTCAACAAGCTAGAAAACCTACTACAAGACATTGTTCTGCAAACAAATGGAAAAGGTTTGTTTACTACTGCCACAATAATCAAATTCAACCACTACATGCTTCCGCAAAGGACATTGTAAGTTACTTATTACACTTACAAAAGTCTAAACTAGCATTCTCTTCTATTAAAATACATCTCACAGCAATATCTGCCTATCTGCAGATTACACATTCAACATCGCTTTTTAGAATCCCAGTCATCAAAGCATTTATGGAGGGATTAAAAAGAATCATACCCTTGAGAACACCACCAGTACCTTCGTGGAACCTTAATATTGTATTAACACGACTCATGGGACCACCATTTTAACCCATGCACTCTTGTGAAATGCAATACTTAACTTGGAAGGTAGCCTTTCTGATAGCGATCACATCACTTAGAAGAGTAAGTGAGATACAAGCATTTACTATACAAGAACCCTTTATACAAATACATAAACATAAAGTGGTTCTCCATACAAATCCCAAATTCTTACCAAAGGTTATATCACCATTCCACCTAAACCAAACAGTGGAACTCCCAGTCTTCTTTCCACAACCAGACTCAGTAGCCGAAAGAGCCTTAAATACATTAGAGATAAAAAGAGCATTAATGTATTACATTGACAGAACAAAACAGTTTCGTAAAACAAAACAATTGTTTGTAGCCTTCCAGAAACCTCATGCAGGTAATCCTATATCCAAGCAAGGCATTGCCAGATGGATAGTGAAATGTATTCACATTTGCTATATTAAAGCAAAAAGAGATCTACCTATTACACCAAGAGCGCATTCCACTAGGAAAAAAGGCACCACAATGGCTTTTCTAGGAAATATACCTATGACAGAAATTTGTAAGGCAGCCACATGGTCTACGCCTCATACATTCACAAAACATTACTGTGTAGATGTGTTAACAACACAACAAGCCACAGTAGGACAGGCTGTATTAAGAACATTATTTCAGACAACTTCAACTCCTACAGGCTAAGCCACCGCTTTTTTGGGGAGATTACTGCTTATTAGTCTATGCACAGCATGTGTATCTGCAGCTACACATGCCATCGAACGGAAAATGTCACTTACCCAGTGTACATCTGTTCGTGGCATGAGACGCTGCAGATTCACATGCGCTCGCCCACCTCACCGGGAGCCTTTAGCCGTTATAAGTTGAATGAAAATCGAAAATTTGTAAATAAATACTATTTTAATACACATTATGTACATACATACTTACTCCATTGCATGGGCACATTTAGTATATTCACAACTCCTACCTCACCCTCTGCGGGGAAAACAATCTAAGATGGAGTCGACACCCATGCACAATGGAGCCGAAAGGGAGGAGTCCCTCGGTCTCGTGACTCGAAAAGACTTCTTCGAAGAAAAACAACTTGTAACACTCCGAGCCCAACACTAGATGGCAGGATAATGCACAGCATGTGAATCTGCAGCGTCTCATGCCACGAACAGATGTACACTGGGTAAGTGACATTTTCCATATATATATATATATATATATGTTCGATGGCATGTGTAGCTGCAGATACACATGCTGTGCATTATCCTGCCATCTAGTGTTGGGCTCGGAGTGGTACAAGTTGTTTTTCTTCGAAGAAGTCTTTTCGAGTCACGAGACCGAGGGACTCCTCCCTTTCGGCTCCATTGCACAGGGGCGTCGACTCCATCTTAGATTGTTTTCTTTCCGCCATCGTGTTTGGACGTGTTCCTCTTCGCTCCGTATTTCGAATCGGGAAAGTTAGCTAAATATTGAAAATTCGACTGTATTGTTCGCGCTCTGTACCGGTTTAGTGTTAGCGTATCGACACCGATAGAAGAAGCGCTCCGGCGGCCCTTTGGGGCTTCCGCTTTTCAGCGGGGCCTGGTCGGACCGACCGCATCCATCGACAAAACTAATGGACCGGACCCCCTTCCGCTTCTGTCCGAAGTGCCACTCGAAGTATCCTTATACAGACCAACACTTGGTCTGTAATCTGTGTCTATCACCAGAACACAGGGAGGATACTTGTGAGGCCTGTCGGGCGTTTCGATCTAAAAAGACCCTACGGGATCGAAGAGCCAGAAGACTACAAATGGCGTCTACACCGAGAGAACAACTCGACGTCGAAGAGGAGGAAAGAATTTCCATCCAGGGGACGGACTCAGACGATTCCGAAAGTGAGCGACCCACGACGATGCAGAAAACAGTGATTAAAACTGCCCCGTCCAAGACTCACACAAAGGTCGTTAAGGCCAAGGGGATGCCACCGCCAGCAGGCCATGGCTTAACCCATCGAAAAGAAGGTGACCAAACATCGGCACCGAAAAAGGCCAAAGAATTGCCAAAGACATCCGACTCCGGTCGAGATTCAGGCTCCGAACGATCTCGGCACCGAGAGTTCGACTCACCCAAGGTGAGAAAAGTAACGTCTGAACCGAGAAAGACTTTATCGGAAGCATCGGTACCAAAAAAAGCGGCTTCGGAGCCGAAAAGAAGCTCTTACACAGAAGAGCAAGGACTTTCCAGCCAAATGCATACACACAGATTTGAGCAGGAAATAAGTATGGGGGAACCAGACCATACCCAAAGGAGGTTGCATATCCAGGAAGAGACTGGAAAAATACAAACTCTTCCTCCAATTAAAACCAAGAGAAAGCTGGCATTTCATGAGTCAGAAATGCAGCCGAAGGCAAAGGTGGCAAGAGATAAAACCCCACCACCAAGGTTTTCGCCACAACCTTCTCCACTACACTCACCACAGCTGTCCCCGGTAACAACACCTCCAATGCAGTCACCTACTCATAGAGGGATGACACAGGATGATCCGGATGCATGGGACTTATATGATGCTCCAGTATCAGACAACAGCCCAGTTTGTTACCCAACAAGGCTGTCACCTCCAGAGGACAGTACTGCATATACGCAGGTACTATCAAGGGCAGCTACATTCCACAATGTAGCAATGCATTCAGAGCCAATAGAGGATGATTTCCTATTCAACACCTTGGCATCCACCCACACTTCATACCAGAGTCTGCCAATGCTCCCGGGCATGCTTAAGCATGCAAAACAGGTCTTCCAAGACCCATTTAAAGGAAGTGCTATCACGCCTAGGGTGGAGAAAAAATACAAACCTCCCCCAACGGACCCTGTGTTTATAACACAGCAACTTACACCAGACTCGGTGGTTGTAGGAGCAGCAAGAAAGAGGGCAAACTCTCAATCGTCAGGAGATGCACCACCTCCTGACAAAGAGAGTAGGAAGTTTGATGCAGCGGGCAAACGAGTGGCAGCACAGGCAGCCAATCAATGGCGAATCGCAAACTCGCAAGCCCTACTGGCTCGCTACGACAGGGCACACTGGGACGAGATGCAACACCTTATACAGCACTTGCCCAAAGGACACCAGAAACGTGCCCAACAGGTTGTTGAAGAAGGACAAGCAATATCCAACAACCAGATAAGGTCTGCATTAGACTCTGCAGACACAGCAGCACGGACAGTCAACACTGCGGTAACCATTCGCAGGCATGCATGGTTAAGGAGCTCAGGATTCAAACCAGAAATCCAGCAAGCTGTGTTAAACATGCCTTTTAACCAGGAACAATTGTTTGGGCCGGAGGTGGACACAGCAATTGAGAAATTAAAGAAGGACACAGACACGGCCAAAGCCATGGGCGCTCTCTACTCCCCACAAAGCAGAGGCACATTTAGAAAGCCACAATTTAGAGGGGGGTTTTGTATGCAAACACCAGAGCCTGCCACCTCGCAAACCAGACCCACCTATCCGGGGCAATACCAGAGAGGAGGGTTTCGAGGCTCATATAGGGGTGGACAATTCCCAAGAGCAAGGGGAAAATTCCAAAGCCCTAAAACAAGTCAAACCAAACAGTGACTTCAATGTCACAAAACCCCAACACTTAACACCAGTGGGGGGGAGACTTACTGCATACTACGAAAACTGGACACACAACTACAGACGCATGGGTCCTAGCCATTATCCAACATGGTTATTGCATAGAATTCATAAATTTCCCGCCAGATGTGCCCCCAAGAGCACACAATATGTCCAAACAACACTTAGACCTGTTACAACTAGAAGTCCAAGCATTGTTTCAAAAACAAGCAATAGAGTTAATACCCAACCATCAAAAAGGAACAGGTGTCTACTCACTATATTTCGTAATTCCAAAGAAAGACAATACGTTGAGACCCATATTAGACCTCAGAACGCTCAATCTCTTCATCAAATCAGATCACTTCCACATGGTAACACTTCAAGATGTGGTTCCCTTGCTCAAAAAACAGGACTACATGTCAACGTTGGATCTCCATGATGCATACTTTCACATACCCATACATCCTTCGCACAGAAAATACTTAAGGTTTGTAATACAAGGCGTGCACTAACAATTCAAGGTGTTACCGTTCGGGATAACAACAGCCCCAAGGGTATTCACAAAATGCCTTGCAGTAGTAGCCGCTCATATAAGGAGACAGCACATGCACGTATTCCCATACTTAGACGATTGGTTAATAAAAACCAGCACTCAACAACGGTGTCTTCTTCACACGCAATAAGTTATAGAAACTCTACACAAACTAGGGTTTTCTATAAATTACCAAAAATCACATCTGCAGCCATCCCAGATACAACAATACTTGGGAGCAACACTCAACACACAAAAAGCGATTGCCACACCGAGTTCACATAGGGTACAAGCGTTTCAGAATATTACATTAAACATACAGCCAAACCAACACTACCAAGTAAGGTTTGTAATGAAACTTCTAGGCATGATGTCCTCATGCATAGCCATTGTCCCAAACGCAAGATTACACATGCGGCCCTTACAACAGTGCCTAGCAAAACAATGGACGCAAGCACAGGGTCAACTCCAAGATCTAGTGTTGATAGACCGCCAAACACACTTCTCGCTTCAATGGTGGATCCCTATAAATTTAAACCAAAGGCAGCCATTCCAAGACCCAGTGCCACAAGACGTGATCACAACAGATGCTTCCCTGATAGGGTGGGGAGCACACCTCAACAAGCACAGCATTCAGGGACAATCAACAAAAACAACTGCACATAAACCAGTTAGAACTGTGGGCAGTGTTTCTAGCATTAAAAGCATTTCAACCACTGATAGCCCACAAACACATTCTTGTCAAAACCGACAACATGACGACAATGTATTACCTCAACAAACAAGGAGGGACACACTCATCACAACTGTGTCTCTTAGCACAGAAAATTTGGCATTGGGCAATTCACAATCACATTCGCCTAATAGCACAATACATCCCAGGCATTCAGAACCAGTTAGCCGACAATCTCAGTCGAGATCACCAACAAACAGACAAATGGGAAATTCATCCCCAGATCCTACAAGATTACTTTCTACGCTGGGGAGCAACAAAAGAAAATGCAAAATGCCATAACTTCGCGTCCAGGTACCCACACCCTCAGTCCAAGGGCAATGCGTTATGGATCAGTTGGTCAGGGATATTTGCTTACGCTTTTCCCCCCTCTCCCACTCATTCCTTATATGGTAAACAAACTAAGTCAAAACAAACTCAAACTAATACTTATAGCACCAACCTGGGCTTGCCAACCGTGGTACACAACACTGCTAGATTTATCAGTAGTACCTCACATCAAGTTACCGAACAGGCCAGACCTGCTAACACAACACAAACAGCAGATCAGACACCCGAGTCCAGCATCGCTCAATCTAGCAATCTGGCTCCTGAAGTCTTAGAATTTGGACACTTAGACCTTACACAAGAATGTATGGAGGTCATTCAACAAGCTAGAAAACCTACTACAAGACATTGTTCTGCAAACAAATGGAAAAGGTTTGTTTACTACTGCCACAATAATCAAATTCAACCACTACATGCTTCCGCAAAGGACATTGTAAGTTACTTATTACACTTACAAAAGTCTAAACTAGCATTCTCTTCTATTAAAATACATCTCACAGCAATATCTGCCTATCTGCAGATTACACATTCAACATCGCTTTTTAGAATCCCAGTCATCAAAGCATTTATGGAGGGATTAAAAAGAATCATACCCTTGAGAACACCACCAGTACCTTCGTGGAACCTTAATATTGTATTAACACGACTCATGGGACCACCATTTTAACCCATGCACTCTTGTGAAATGCAATACTTAACTTGGAAGGTAGCCTTTCTGATAGCGATCACATCACTTAGAAGAGTAAGTGAGATACAAGCATTTACTATACAAGAACCCTTTATACAAATACATAAACATAAAGTGGTTCTCCATACAAATCCCAAATTCTTACCAAAGGTTATATCACCATTCCACCTAAACCAAACAGTGGAACTCCCAGTCTTCTTTCCACAACCAGACTCAGTAGCCGAAAGAGCCTTAAATACATTAGAGATAAAAAGAGCATTAATGTATTACATTGACAGAACAAAACAGTTTCGTAAAACAAAACAATTGTTTGTAGCCTTCCAGAAACCTCATGCAGGTAATCCTATATCCAAGCAAGGCATTGCCAGATGGATAGTGAAATGTATTCACATTTGCTATATTAAAGCAAAAAGAGATCTACCTATTACACCAAGAGCGCATTCCACTAGGAAAAAAGGCACCACAATGGCTTTTCTAGGAAATATACCTATGACAGAAATTTGTAAGGCAGCCACATGGTCTACGCCTCATACATTCACAAAACATTACTGTGTAGATGTGTTAACAACACAACAAGCCACAGTAGGACAGGCTGTATTAAGAACATTATTTCAGACAACTTCAACTCCTACAGGCTAAGCCACCGCTTTTTTGGGGAGATTACTGCTTATTAGTCTATGCACAGCATGTGTATCTGCAGCTACACATGCCATCGAACGGAAAATGTCACTTACCCAGTGTACATCTGTTCGTGGCATGAGACGCTGCAGATTCACATGCGCTCGCCCACCTCACCGGGAGCCTTTAGCCGTTATAAGTTGAATGAAAATCGAAAATTTGTAAATAAATACTATTTTAATACACATTATGTACATACATACTTACTCCATTGCATGGGCACATTTAGTATATTCACAACTCCTACCTCACCCTCTGCGGGGAAAACAATCTAAGATGGAGTCGACACCCATGCACAATGGAGCCGAAAGGGAGGAGTCCCTCGGTCTCGTGACTCGAAAAGACTTCTTCGAAGAAAAACAACTTGTAACACTCCGAGCCCAACACTAGATGGCAGGATAATGCACAGCATGTGAATCTGCAGCGTCTCATGCCACGAACAGATGTACACTGGGTAAGTGACATTTTCCATATATATATATATATATATATGTTCGATGGCATGTGTAGCTGCAGATACACATGCTGTGCATTATCCTGCCATCTAGTGTTGGGCTCGGAGTGGTACAAGTTGTTTTTCTTCGAAGAAGTCTTTTCGAGTCACGAGACCGAGGGACTCCTCCCTTTCGGCTCCATTGCACAGGGGCGTCGACTCCATCTTAGATTGTTTTCTTTCCGCCATCGTGTTTGGACGTGTTCCTCTTCGCTCCGTATTTCGAATCGGGAAAGTTAGCTAAATATTGAAAATTCGACTGTATTGTTCGCGCTCTGTACCGGTTTAGTGTTAGCGTATCGACACCGATAGAAGAAGCGCTCCGGCGGCCCTTTGGGGCTTCCGCTTTTCAGCGGGGCCTGGTCGGACCGACCGCATCCATCGACAAAACTAATGGACCGGACCCCCTTCCGCTTCTGTCCGAAGTGCCACTCGAAGTATCCTTATACAGACCAACACTTGGTCTGTAATCTGTGTCTATCACCAGAACACAGGGAGGATACTTGTGAGGCCTGTCGGGCGTTTCGATCTAAAAAGACCCTACGGGATCGAAGAGCCAGAAGACTACAAATGGCGTCTACACCGAGAGAACAACTCGACGTCGAAGAGGAGGAAAGAATTTCCATCCAGGGGACGGACTCAGACGATTCCGAAAGTGAGCGACCCACGACGATGCAGAAAACAGTGATTAAAACTGCCCCGTCCAAGACTCACACAAAGGTCGTTAAGGCCAAGGGGATGCCACCGCCAGCAGGCCATGGCTTAACCCATCGAAAAGAAGGTGACCAAACATCGGCACCGAAAAAGGCCAAAGAATTGCCAAAGACATCCGACTCCGGTCGAGATTCAGGCTCCGAACGATCTCGGCACCGAGAGTTCGACTCACCCAAGGTGAGAAAAGTAACGTCTGAACCGAGAAAGACTTTATCGGAAGCATCGGTACCAAAAAAAGCGGCTTCGGAGCCGAAAAGAAGCTCTTACACAGAAGAGCAAGGACTTTCCAGCCAAATGCATACACACAGATTTGAGCAGGAAATAAGTATGGGGGAACCAGACCATACCCAAAGGAGGTTGCATATCCAGGAAGAGACTGGAAAAATACAAACTCTTCCTCCAATTAAAACCAAGAGAAAGCTGGCATTTCATGAGTCAGAAATGCAGCCGAAGGCAAAGGTGGCAAGAGATAAAACCCCACCACCAAGGTTTTCGCCACAACCTTCTCCACTACACTCACCACAGCTGTCCCCGGTAACAACACCTCCAATGCAGTCACCTACTCATAGAGGGATGACACAGGATGATCCGGATGCATGGGACTTATATGATGCTCCAGTATCAGACAACAGCCCAGTTTGTTACCCAACAAGGCTGTCACCTCCAGAGGACAGTACTGCATATACGCAGGTACTATCAAGGGCAGCTACATTCCACAATGTAGCAATGCATTCAGAGCCAATAGAGGATGATTTCCTATTCAACACCTTGGCATCCACCCACACTTCATACCAGAGTCTGCCAATGCTCCCGGGCATGCTTAAGCATGCAAAACAGGTCTTCCAAGACCCATTTAAAGGAAGTGCTATCACGCCTAGGGTGGAGAAAAAATACAAACCTCCCCCAACGGACCCTGTGTTTATAACACAGCAACTTACACCAGACTCGGTGGTTGTAGGAGCAGCAAGAAAGAGGGCAAACTCTCAATCGTCAGGAGATGCACCACCTCCTGACAAAGAGAGTAGGAAGTTTGATGCAGCGGGCAAACGTGTGGCAGCACAGGCAGCCAATCAATGGCGGATCGCAAACTCACAAGCCCTGCTGGCTCGCTACGACAGCGCACACTGGGACGAGATGCAACACATTATACAGCACTTGCTCAAAGAACACCAAAAGTGTGCCCAACAGGTTGTGGAAGAAGGACAAGCAATATCCAACAACCAAATAAGGTATGAATTAGACTCTGCAGACACAGCGGCACGTACAGTCACCTCTGCGGTAACCATTCGCAGGCATGCATGGTTACAAAGCTCGGGCTTCAAACCAGAAATCCAACAAGCTGTGTTAAACATGCCTTTTAACCAGGATCAATTGTTTGGGCCGGAAGTGGACACAGCAATTGAAAAATTAAAGAAGGACACGGACACGGCCAAAGCCATGGGCGCGCTCTACTCCCCACAGAGCAGAGGCACATTTAGAAAGCCACAATTTAGAGGGGGGTTTCGAATGCAAACACCAGAGCCTTCCACCTGGCAAACCAGACCTACCTATCGGGGACAATGCCAGAGAGGAGGGTTTCATGGCTCATACAGAGGTGGACAATTCCCAAGAGGAAGGGGAAAATTCCAAACACCTAAGACAAGTCAAACCAAACAGTGACTTCAATGTCACAAAACCCCAAAACTTAACACCAGTGGGGGGGAGACTTACCACATACTACCAAAACTGGACACACATAACTACGGACGCATGGGTCCTAGCCATTATCCAACATGGTTATTGCATAGAATTCATAAATTTCCCGCCAGATGTGCCCCCAAGGGCACACAATATGTCCAAAAAACACTTAGACCTATTACAACTAGAGGTCCAAGCATTATTACAAAAACAAGCAATAGAGTTAGTACCCAAACATCAGAAAGGAACAGGTGTCTACTCACTATATTTCCTAATTCCAAAAAAGGACAAAACGTTAAGACCTATATTAGACCTCAGAACACTGAATCTCTTCATCAAGTCAGATCACTTTCACATGGTAACACTTCAAGGCGTGGTTCCCTTACTAAAAAAAGAGGACTACAAGTCAACGTTAGATCTCAAGGATGCCTACTTTCACATACCCATACATCCTTCCCACAGAAAATACTTAAGGTTTGTAATACACGGCGTACACTATCAATTCAAAGTGTTACCGTTCGGGATAACAGCCCCAAGGGTATTCACAAAATGCCTTGCATTAGTAGCCACTCACATAAGGAGATAGCACATGCACGTATTCCCATACTTAGACGACTGGCTAATAAAAACCAGCACTCAACAACAGTGTCTTCACACGCAATACATTATAGAAACACTCCACAAACTAGGATTTTCTATAAATTACCAGAAATCACAACTGCAGCCATCCCAAATACAACAATACTTGGGAGCAACACTCAACACACAAAAAGCGATTGCTACTCCAAGTCCACAAAGAGTACAAGCGTTCCAAAATATAACATCAAACATACATCCAAACCAACACTACCAAGTAAGGTTTGTAATGAAACTTCTAGGCATGATGTCTTCATGCATAGCCATTGTCCCAAACGCGAGATTACACATGCGGCTTTTAGAACAGTGCCTAGCAAAACAATGGACACAGGCACAGGGTCAACTCCAAGATCTAGTGTTGATAGACCGCCAGACACACTTCTCGCTTCAATGGTGGAACCCTATAAATTTAAACAAAGGGCAGCCATTCCAGGACCCAGTGCCTCAAGATGTGATCGCAACAGATGCTTCCATGATGGGGTGTGGAGCACACCTCAACAAGCACAGCATACAGGGACAATGGGACAATCAACAAAAACAACTCCACATAAATCATTTAGAACTGTTAGCAGTGTTTCTAGCATTAAAAGCATTTCAACCACTAATAGACAACAAACACATTCTTGTCAAAACCGACAACATGACAACAATGTATTATCTCAACAAACAAGGAGGGACACACTCGTCACAACTGTGTCTCTTAGCCCAAAACATTTGGCATTGGGCAATTCACAATCACATTCGCCTAATAGCACAATACATCCCAGGCATTCAGAGCCAGTTGGCCGACAATCTCAGTCGAGATCACCAGCAAAGACACAAATGGGAAACTCATCCCCAGATCCTACAGGATTACTTCCTACGCTGGGGAACACCAAAAATAGACCTATTCGCAACAAAAGAAAACGCAAAAAGCCAAAACTTTGCATCCAGGTACCCACACCCTCAATCCAAGGGCAATGCATTATGGATCAGTTGGTCAGGGATATTTGCTTACGCTTCCCCCCCCCCCTCTCCCACTCATTCCTTATCTGGTAAACAAACTAAGTCAAAACAAACTCAAACTAATTCTCATAGCACCAACCTGGGCTCACCAACCGTGGTACACAACACTGCTGGACCTATCTGTAGTACCTCACATCAAATTACCAAACAGGCCAGATCTGTTAACTCAACACAAACAACAGATCAGACACCCGAATCCAGCATCGCTCAATCTAGCAATCTGTCAAATGCACATATTTGCAGATACTTACAAATGCATTTACAAAGGAGTTTTGACACGGAGAGCCGGAGTGAAAAATCAATGACCAAAGGTCTGTTTATTTTTGCTGCAGCAAAGAGGACAGGTTTACCACTGGCATCCCAGGCCCGAAGTAAAGTGTGCTGCCATAAAGCGTTTAACAGTGATATTTATACTCATACATCAAAGGATACATAAAATGTGTAACTAATGATATACGTCATACAGATATTTTAAGGAGTTAATCAGTTTCCACACACTGGTTCCATTTCCAGCCTTGTCCTTGCCTCCCTTCTGCAGCTGCCTGACTCCCCACATTCTTGAGACCCTTCAAAGGATTACGTGGTTCAAAGGTATAGATATCAGCCTTTCCCTCCCCAAAATACCACAGCCGAGGTCAGTTAGTTATTTGAACACACAATTATAATGAATACAGTGCCCCAGTTAGGGAAAGAAACCAGCTGCAAGCCTATGGCGTGGAACCAGGCTTATTTTACCTAAACAAATATACATAAGATAACATATGTGATAGACAGTGCGTTCAGAGACAACAAAAGCTCAAACTTACACGTGTAAAAGAAACGAAGCAATTCAAAATGAATTCTAACAATCGACCCTTTTTGAGTTTTTTTTTCTTCTGAACATAATAAACGTTTTGAATAGTTCTAAATTTCCTCATATATGTTGAATTTTACTCCCACTTCATTGAAATTTGCATTCATGGGGACATAAACAACCGATGGGTATGAGCAACCAGTATCTGTAGTGAGGACAGTGGGGTCAATAGCCATTAGGGAAGTTATCTCTTCTCTCTGCATCATAGCTCGATTGGTTTCTAGTATTTTCACTGGCGGAAGTTTACACAATTTTAAACAGGAACAGAGAGCAGGTAAGCACTGCACTAATAAACAACTTAATACAATAGCTATTATTATAAAAAGTATGTCTTTAAACAACCAGCCCCACCCCCCAAACCAAGACCATAACCATGATAAACTCCAATCGCCTCCTTCATATTGGCCCCCCTTTTCAAATACCTGTACTGCTTCTTTTATTTTCCCAATATCCAATTCTATCTCTGATGACTTGTTGACAAAATAACAGCACTTTTGCTGGTACTGATGTTGGATTAAAACACATACTCCTCCTTGTTGTACTGTAATCAAGTCTAGGGCAAGCCGATTTTGTATCGCCAATTGGGCTGCAGAGTTTATCTCTACCTGTATACTTCCTATGGCCTCTCTGGTGGCATTAAATGCAATGGCTAATTCAGCTGACATATTCATCATTGCCAGTTGTAAATCGAAAATTCCAAATCCGGGAATAAGAACATGTAATACTTGAAATACCCAGTTCTTTCGCTCCTCCAGTATGGGTGTCCCTCGTTTGTACCTATGTGCAAAACTCCCCATGTTAAGGGGCTGGGAAGATGATATATTTGATATCACAGTAATGTTGGGTGCCAAATATGCCAGTGAACATATCCCTTCCCAGTTTAGAGGCAGTACTTTATATGCAGTTCTTCCACATACGAAGTACATGCCTCCCTGGATTTGTGAATTGATAATGCTGTATTTTATTCGAGGCAATCCTACACCCTCTGGGGTGTCATGCTCAGAATTATTGCAATATTTGTAATCTTCCCAGATTGTATTTAGCAATGATACATTTGCCCAGGGTGCAACATATGAACATCTAGCCGTCCAGAGGGGGCCAAGGAAAACCCGGGACAATATTACAGGTGAATTTTTCCCATTTCTATCTTGTTCTCTGGAGGGATCATATAACAATCCTTCTGGATCTACTAGAATCTCATTTTCTCCCACAGTCAGGTTCCAATAATTCACAGTGTAATTTTGATGAGTCCCATTAATTAACGCTGTCCAATTTCTGTCTATTTTCTCCTCTCCTTCAAGATCCCAATTCCCTGTTTTTATATCAAATAACAAAGTGTAAACACACTGTTCAGGAGGGATCTTTCCCATGTATTTTGCCTCTGGGTTTTGCCCATAAAAATAGGTACCAAAACATATGGGAAACATTTTAAGTGTGGCATTCTCTCCAGGCATCGGGGAGAGCTTGTATTCTGCCTGGGTATTAGGGAGCACCGCACACCTAGGGTACCATTGATATTCTTGTTGGTCACATCTCCAAGTGGTATTTGGTACAAGACACACTTCCCCTCTTTCATATTCGCTTGGTGATACTGGTACTTCATAAAGGCCTATAGGATCCTCGGGGTGTCTAGACAAGTGCCGGCAAATCCAACAGTCAGTGAGACTTAATGTCTCCGCTAATTTTCCATGAACCTTTATCAATGGATGTAAGGTAGGATTTTGCAACAATGATGCAACACCACTGGACATTATACATATTAACATAAGGGTCACTAGGTACTTCATTATGGTTTTGTAGAAATAGTTATAAGGCCACTCTTCCCTATTCTCTAGAGGGATATTTGTCCTGCCAAATGGATATATCTTCATAATTTTATTGTGCTCTTCTTCTTGGTCCTACAACTTTTCTATGATACCGTTTTACTCGTCTCAACCGCCTACGCGTGTTCAAAAATATACTCACACAATTACCAAATATGTAAATGCAAAATATTGATATCACTATACTAATAATCATATACGTATAGATACAGATAAGTGAATTTTTCCTTCAATGTTCACACCCACTAGGGTTCAGCACCGCCGTGCTTTCCACTCTAGCAGTTAGGCTGCACTGGTTGATCCAGGACAATAGAGGTTGGCTTGATCCTAGGTCCCTTAGCTTCTCCTTTTCAAGTTTTAACTCCTGGTGAGTCTCAACTCCCAGTGAGTAAGTCGCAATACTTCAAAATTAATCTTCAGTATAGTTTGTCAGTTTCGTTCAGTGTCTCAGCAAAATGAGGGCGGAGGCCAGCAATTTTTCAACCAGATTAGTGATGTGCTTGGGTATTAAACAGAAAAAGGGCACCTTTTTTTTTTTACCGCTGGGACTACAAACCGCACCAACCCTAATGGCTGGCCGCTTCCGTAGAACTGGTACTTGGTTTTTTTTTTTCTTTCTCGCCAGTCACAGAACTGTTAACTCCATTTACCCACTGATTGAATAGCGTTGCACAAGCTGCATCCCACTATACTTGTGTTCTCGTTGAGACAATTGTTCTGACCAATGTTCTGGTGTCGTTGCACAGGCTAGTCACCCGTGTTCATGCTGGAATTTTAGTCATCACAGTCATTTACAACCTCGTCACCCAAAGTGTGCGTAACAACAGTGAGGATAGCTCGTTTTAATGCTGGTACATCAATGGCATCGGAAATGCCGGTGGCGGTGAAAGCGGGGAACTGTATTTCACGAAGGCAGGCGTGCCGTATTCTGCTGAGCAAAGGATTCCTTGGCCATTCAGAAGAGACCTCAGTTTGCAATTCCAAGCTAGGAGCTATCAGGGTGATGTAAATGTAGCTTTTCGTAGGGGTCACCACCTTACGCACCTTCAAAATTCTGTTCATTTGGATGGGCGAGGACGCAGGTTGTATCGATGAGTTTGTTGATCTTCAAACAGCAACTCTTCGTCACTGGGCTGCTGTGTCACCGCAGGAGCAGAAGTAGCACTTGAAACCTGTGGAGGTGTTTCCTGTCTCCCTTCTTCGCTGTAATCAGGAGACAATGGTAATTCTGCTGTTAGAGTACTCTGTAGTGGAATTGGTGCACGCTTACAGTGGCTAGCATGTATCCAGTTTTTCCTTCCTTCCACTTTCACCGCTGTCTGTGTTGCAAGCAGTACCTGGGCTGGCCCCCGCCACCTGGGCTGAAGACTGTTGGTTCTTTGAAAATTCTTTGTCATAAGCCAATCCCCTGGCTTAAAAGGGTGACCAGGGCCTTCAAGAGGAGTCGGTAGGCTGGCCTTGACCTGTTGGTGGATCAAACGCAAATCTTTAGTCAATTGTTTACAGTAATCTACAAACAAAGGATATTGCACTTCAGAAAGCTTCTTTGGTCGTGGTACCCCCCAGATATTGGCTGGCCTCCCCATGACAACTTCATAGGGGGATAATCGTGACTTGCTACTGGCAGTCATCCTGATGGACATTAATGCTAGGGGCAAAGCATCTGGCCATTTTAAGTTGGTCTCAGCACAAATCTTAGCTATTTTGCTCTTCAAGGTGTAATTATACCTTTCTACAAGGCCCGCTGATTGTGGGTGATTTGCAGCATGAAATCGATGTTTGATGTTAAGGGCGGTACAGACCTTCTCCATTACCTCATTAGAAAAATGACTGCCATTGTCACTCCAGACTAATCGTGGCAAGGCGTATCTAGGAAAATATTCTTTTAGTAATATTTTGGCGGTAGAGAGAGCACCATTGTCTTTTAATGGGTAGGCCTCTATCCATTTTGAAAACATGCATACTACCACTAACACGTATTTCAGTTTGTTACACGGTTCCATGTGGATAAAATCCATCTGTATAGCTTCAAAAGGGAGATCAGGAGGGGCAAAGTGGCCAGGGGGCGTAGGGGTCCCTTTTCCTGCATTGTGCACTGCACACACCATACAACTTTTAACCAGGTTATTAGCAGCTTTGGATATCAGAGGATTACTCCAAACATGGTCCAAAGTTGTCTTGATGCCTTGGGCACTGATGTGTGCAGGACTGTGGGCCATAGTAACCATAGCGTGTACATAGCAATTAGGTAACATCCATCTTCTTCTGTCTGTGTCATCTGTGTAACAACCCTCACTGTCTAGTCTACCGTTCTTCTCCCACTGTTCCCTTTCTTCTGCTGTTGCTTCTGCTTGAATATCTCTCACACACTGCATGGTATTTTCTAATACTTCGTACTGGGGCTCTCCCTTGATGCTACTCTCAACATATGCATTGTCAAATGGTGCTCGTGCTGTTGCTTTCGCTGTAGCATCTGCAAAAGCATTTCCTCGTCCTATATCATCAGTAATTTTTTTGTGGGCACTACACTTAATGATTGCGACCTGACGGGGCAGACTGAGAGCAGTCAAAAGTGTCACAATCAAGTTGCCATGCTGGATGGTAGTGCCATGTGACGTGATAAAGCCTCTATTCGCCCAGAGTCGCCCAAAATTATGAGCTACTCCAAACGCATATTGGCTATCAGTGTAGATGTTAACACTAAGATGTTCACTTATTTCACAAGCTCTGGTGAGGGCAATTAATTCTGCAGCCTGTGCCGAATTTTGCGGGATTCTATGAGATTCAACCACTGTTTTGACTGTGGTGACGGCATAGGCTGCAGTGGTCGTACCATCTGGTAACTTGAAGCAAGACCCATCTACAAACAGCTCTCCCTGTGGGTCAGATAGGGGAGTGTCTGTCAAGTCTACCCGTCCCTTAGTTTCTTCCTCAGTGGCAAAAATGCAATTATGATCAAATTCCACATTGTCCTGAGGGAGGGGTAGTAACGTAGCTGGGTTCAAGACATTGCACCGCTTCAAAGTAATATTTGGACTGAACAATGTTAATTCATAACCCGTTAGACGAGCACTGGTGAGGTGCTGCGTCTGTGTCTTGTTTAACAAAATATCAACGGCATGAGGAACCATCACAGTGAGCAGATTGCCACCAACAAACCCTTCACTTTGTTTCACCGCAGCTGCTGCAGAAGCCACTCCTCTAAGACAAGTAGGCAAAGCTTGCGCCACAGTGTCCAAGGTGGAAGAGAAGTATGCACAAGGGCGTTGTCTCCCACCTTGGGCCTGTGTCAAAACAGACAATGTACAGCCATGCTTTTCATGCACAAATAAAACAAATGGTTTGCTGTAATCCGGATTACCCAATACAGGAGCAGAGCACATCGCCTTTTTTAATTCTTGAAAAGCCTCCTCACATTTGTCAGTCCAAGGTACAGGAGAGGGCACATCTGAAAGTGTCAGAGCAGTCAATGGTTTCGCTATAAGTGAAAAATTTGGAATCCACTGTCTGCAAAAAGATGTAAATCCCAAAAATGCTCGGACTTCAGAAGGGGTGCGTGGTGCAGTCATTGTATGAACCAATTTAATTCTGTCTGGATGTAATCTCCTTCCCTCCTTAGAGAGGAGGTGTCCTAGATAGGTGACCTCCTCTCTACAATACTGCAATTTTGGAAGGGACACCTTATGGCCCAGAGGTGCTAAATGATGTAATAATGCAACAGTATCAGTCTTACATTGTGTCATGGAATCTGAGGCAATTAAAATATCATCAATGTACTGCAACAACGCAGAGCCTGTAGGTGGATTGAATTGGTCTAATTGACGTTTAAGACATTGACTATATATGCTCGGGGACTCAACAAAGCCCTGTGGAATTCTTGTCATCGCGAATGATCTACCAAAAATCGCAAAGCTAAACAAATATTGAGATTCTTCGGCAATTGGAATGCTAAAGAAAGCATTCTTCAAATCGATTACGGTGAAAAAACACGCAGAGGGTGGGATCATGGTGAAAAGACTATTCATGTCTGGGACCACGGGAAACTGGGGAATTACTATTTTATTAACTTCTCGGAGATCAATAACTAATCGATATACTGTGTTATCAGTAAATGATTGCTCACCATCTAATCTATTAGCATCATTTCGTTTCTTTACAACAGGAAGGATTGGACTGTTACATGGGCTGCTCACTATTTCCTTTATGACACCTGCATGCACAAGATCAGATATGACTGCCTTGAGCCCTTTTTCGCTTGATTTAGGTAATTTGTATTGAGGAACACGAGGTAACCGGGCACCTGGTTTGATTTTTATTACAATAGGGTCGATATCCATAATGCCTACATCATTCTTGCCTTTGGCCCATAAGCGAGGGTCTATTTCCTGTAGCTCTGGGGGTAAGTCGTATTCCTGTGAGAACATGCACCGAGTTGGGGAAACACTATCCATAGTTACATAGACACCATCCATTGAACAGTGAATAACTGCATTTAATTTCTTTAACAAATCTAATGCAAACAAGTTTTCATTGCAACCTGATGTTAAAGAGAGTGGCGTGTGTACTGTAAATGGGCCTACAGTTACTCTCATAGGTGTTGAGATGGGGCTCACCACGGGGATTCCAGAAATCCCAATTGATGTGGTATGAAGCCCAGACAGGGGAGCCCCGGGGACTGCAGAATGTGCAATAGATGTTCTGGTGGCACCAGTATCTAGAAGAAACTTATGGCCCTCTCCTTCGATTTTTACATCAATGTAGGGACCATTTTGATCTACAGGAATACTTACTCGCCCCTGGCCCTGTCTGTGGCTGTCCTAATAATTGTAGGATTCAGAAAAGAAATCATCAGCATAATATTGTCGTTCAAATGCATTGTCAAAAATATTAGTGTTACGCGGGACCTGATTCTCATTCTGCGAATTCTGATCAGTTCTACCTCTTCCTCGTCCTCGTGCATTACCTGCCGCGTTCCCTCTATGAAGTGACATACTTTGTCTTCCTTCCAGTAATGGGCAAGTATCACGCCAATGTCCATCCTGCTTACAGTAGGCACATTGGTTGATATTTAATCGGCGGTCTTGGGGTGGTGCAGATGCACCTCGGCCTCGACCCCTTCCCCGTCCCCTTGGTGGGCCACCCCTTTGCTGAGGGGTTGCATCCCGCTGAGGGTATGCCTGCTGTAATAATACCTTTTTCTTCAATTCTTTTACTGACTTCTCATTCTTTTCTAATTCTTCCTTGTACCTGCTCTCATAGTATTGCGCCATCTGCAAAATCTCTGCCTGTCCCTTCGTCATCCACGAACTCTCTGTTGCTTTTAATTTTTGTGATATTTCAGGTAGAAGGCCATTAACAAAGCGTTCTACAAATAGTGTGACACCTGTTACGGTGGCGAGGTCTTGACCGCTAAAATCTATGAAAGCTTGTTCAATTCGAGTAAAATAATCTGGGACATCTTCACCTATTTTCTGTTTATAAGTGGCAAGCTTTCCCCAATCCACAGTCTGAAGAGGTATAACAGTTTCTAACTTAGTCAATATCCGATTAGGTAAATCTAAAATATCCTGATGCGGCAGGGTTCCTGGTGCCCTTTGTGCTTCACGTGCTTCTAAACCCCCCCATGTATTTCCCAAAGTAGGTGCATCATCTACTCTTCTAATTTTATGCCAAACTTCAGGACCCAATAAAACACCAAAAAAATAGTCAATGTCTTTGAGTGTCATGGTTGTGGTGGAAATGGCAGTTCTAAGGTCCCGATAGAATCCAGCTGGATTCTTTCGAGGGTCTGGCAAGTCTTTCTTTATAGCCATTACCTCCTCCCTTTTCCATGGTATATGAACAAATTGGGCCACCGGCACGGGAGCTGGTTGTCCGGCGGCAGCTGCTGCTGCGACTGCAGCTGCAGTGGGCATATCAGGGTGCACTTCCCTCATTGGGTACCCCTTGTCATATCTATTTAGAACATCTTCCCTGGCTATGACACAAATGCGTACTCCCTCATTTATGCTGTTACTATCAAGAATACAAGCCCTACTGTCCCGCCATAATTGGTTTAATTCTTGTTCATAAGGGAGAGGGGTAGAATCTGTAATACAAGACTTCCAATCCCTCTCCAATTTTTCAATCATATACAGCAGTGCTAATTGCTGTCCAAAATGTGACATCTGTTGTATTGTGTCCATAATATCGGTGTGGGTGTAAATAAGATGTGACATCCAGTTATCTGACTGATCCTTGATAACCCGTTTTTCCCAATCCCCAATAGTGGAGCGGGTACTAGGGGGCGAAATCGACTTCATAGGTGTGCTCCATATGGGTGAAAGTGAGTGAGTGGCTGTGCACCGTCGGCGTTGTCCATTTGGGGTATTAGGGGCAGGGGACATTATTGGTAACCTTGCAGTGTTGGCTGGTAGTGGTGGGGCAGGTGGCGGAGGGATTAGGACTTGGGCTATTTGGGTGGCTTGGGCTAGAGGCTGTGGTGGCTGTGGCACATGCTGCTGTAGTGGTGCACCTGGATTTCCCAAATTGTGCCCTTGCCCTTGCTGCTGTTGCTGTGCCCCCATGATAGGTTGGGCTACTGCAGGGGGTGTGTAAGGTGGAGGTGCAGTAGGGCTATTATCTAATAGCTGTAGCATTACCTCATCTTCCTCTAATGCATGTTTGGGTTCTGTTGGCTTTGATACATAACTTCCCTCCACCTGGGCCCTATGGACTCTATCTTCAGACTCAATTCTTTTCTGGGTTTGGGAATGGTGGTACAGGGCGGCTTTCTGCATGATGGTTCTCCGGTTCTCCTTCTCTAACAGTTTATCTGACTTCGTTTTTCTTTTGGTGGCCTCAATTTCCCATTTTCTGTATACTTCAAACATATGTTGTCTAGCCTTTTTATGAAACAAACATTCCTGTAGGTAGATTAGTTTCTTTAAATCAAAAGACCCATCCTCCGGCCACTGGAGGTCAGGACAATGTCTAGTATATTTGCGCCATATACTATTATACAAATTATTCTCTAAACCATAATCCTTTAACATGTCCCACCCTGGTGTTCCCTCTTTTGGAATGGGTTGCTTTTTATCTAAACGTGGCACATGATTTCGGCGAAAACAAAGACATAACCCTTGCCAACATTTCTTATTTCCCATATCTAACCTTTTAATTTTTCAAAATGCAACACGCACCAAATTTCAAAATGCAACATGCACCGAAGAAACCCTTTTTCAAATGTGCACCAAAGAAAACCTTTTCAAATATTTACCAACTTACAAATTGCTCCAGGCCTGGGCAAATTACTCAAACAAGAAAAACACATGTAATACAAATTGTCAAATGGTACCTTGTACAAATGCAAATTTACCAAGAACTAATCATTCCCAAAAATGATAAGTTATCCAAAAACAATTATTCTCTCAAATGCAAGTTAAAGCAGACAAATAGCCAGCGAGGAACAGTCTTACCTGACTATCTGCTTTTTCCTGGATTTCTCTCCGGCCGCCCGTGTCAGACTAATCCGTCAAGATAAACACCGATGTTTCAGGGACTTCGCTGGGACATCATGAGAAAGCGGGGGGAAACCTGCCCGGTGGATAAGATGCAGCTGCTTCTGAAACTAAGTCTTTGTGCAGGGGCCCCTGGAATCTACACCTCCGGAACGGCGTCCCCCCACTGGCAGCACGTCTCGTGACAGAGCTACTGAAGATATCCACTGGAAGGTCCCTGTTCGGGCGCCAAATTGTCAAATGCACATATTTGCAGATACTTACAAATGCATTTACAAAGGAGTTTTGACACGGAGAGCCGGAGTGAAAAATCAATGACCAAAGGTCTGTTTATTTTTGCTGCAGCAAAGAGGACAGGTTTACCACTGGCATCCCAGGCCCGAAGTAAAGTGTGCTGCCATAAAGCGTTTAACAGTGATATTTATACTCATACATCAAAGGATACATAAAATGTGTAACTAATGATATACGTCATACAGATATTTTAAGGAGTTAATCAGTTTCCACACACTGGTTCCATTTCCAGCCTTGTCCTTGCCTCCCTTCTGCAGCTGCCTGACTCCCCACATTCTTGAGACCCTTCAAAGGATTACGTGGTTCAAAGGTATAGATATCAGCCTTTCCCTCCCCAAAATACCACAGCCGAGGTCAGTTAGTTATTTGAACACACAATTATAATGAATACAGTGCCCCAGTTAGGGAAAGAAACCAGCTGCAAGCCTATGGCGTGGAACCAGGCTTATTTTACCTAAACAAATATACATAAGATAACATATGTGATAGACAGTGCGTTCAGAGACAACAAAAGCTCAAACTTACACGTGTAAAAGAAACGAAGCAATTCAAAATGAATTCTAACAAATCTGGCTCCTGAAGTCTTAGAATTTGGGCACTTACACCTTACACAAGAATGTATGGAGGTCATTAAACAAGCTAGAAAACCTACTACATGACACTGTTACACAAACAAATGGAAAAGATTTGTTCATTACTGCCACAATAATCAAATTCAACCACTACATGCTTCCACAAAGGACATTGTAAGCTACTTATTACACTTACAAAAGTCTAAGCTAGCATTCTCTTCAATTAAAATGCATCTCACCGCAATATCTGCCTATCTGCAGATTACACATTCAACATCGCTCTTTAGAATCCCATTCATCAAAGCATTTATGGAGGGATTAAAAAGAATCATACCCCCCGAGAACACCACCAGTACCTTCGTGGAACCTTAATATTGTATGAACACGACTCATGGGACCACCATTTGAACCCTTGCACTCTTGTGAAATGCAATACTTAACTTGGAAAGTAGCCTTTCTAATAGCTATCACATCACTTAGAAGAGTAAGTGAGATACAAGCATTTACTATACAAGAACCCTTTATACAAATACATAAACATAAAGTGGTTCTCCGTACAAATCCCTACCAAAGGTTATATTACCATTCCACCTAAACCAAACAGTGGAACTCCCAGTCTTCTTTCCACAGCCAGACTCTGTAGCCGAAAGAGCCTTACACACATTAGACATAAAAAGAGCACTAATGTATTACATTGACAGAACAAAACAATTTCGTAAAACAAAACAATTGTTCGTAGCCTTCCAAAAACCTCATGCAGGTAATCCTATATCCAAACAAGGCATTGCCAGATGGATAGTTAAATGTATTCAATCTTGCTATAATAAAGCAAAAAGAGATTTACCTATAGCACCAAGAGCACATTCCACTAGGAAAACAGGCGCCACAATGGCTTTTTTGGGAAATATACCTATGACAGAAATTTGTAAGACAGCCACCTGGTCTACGCCTCATACATTCACAAAGCATTGCTGTGTAGATGTGCTAACAACACAACAAGCCACAGTAGGACAAGCTGTATTAAGAACATTATTTCAGACAACTTCAACTCCTACAGGCTAAGCCACCCCGTTTTGGAGAGATTACTGCTTATTAGTCTATGCACAGCATGTGTATCTGCAGCTACACATGCCATCGAACGGAAAATTTCACTTATCCAGTGCACATCTGTTCGTGGCATGAGACGCTGCAGATTCACATGCGCCCTCCCACCTCCCCGGGAGCCTGTAGCCGTTAGAAGTTGGATAAAAACTGTAAATTTGTAAATAAATATTATTTTAATACACATTATGTACATACATACCTACTCCATTGCATGGGCACATTTAGTATATTCACAACTCCTACCTCACCCTCTGCGGGGAAAACAATCTAAGATGGAGTCGACGCCCATGCACAATGGAGCCGAAAGGGAGGAGTCCCTCGGTCTTGTGACTCGAAAAGACTTCTTCAAAGAAAAACAACTTGTAACACTCCGAGCCCAACACTAGATGGCAGGATAATGCACAGCATGTGAATCTGCAGCGTCTCATGCCACGAACAGATGTACACTGGGCAAGTGACATTTTCCATATATATATATATATATATATATATATATATATATATATATATATATATATGTTTGATGGCATGTGTAGCTGCAGATACACATGCTGTGCACATCCCACCATCTAGTGTTGGGCTGGGAGTGTTACAAGTTGTTTTTCTTCGAAGAAGTATTTTTCGAGTCACAAGATCGAGGGACTCCTCCCCTTTCGGCTCCATTGCGCATGGGCGTCAACTCCATCTTAGATTGTTTTCTTTCCGCCATCGGGTTCGGACGTGTTCCTTTTCGCTCTGCGTTTCGGTTCGTAAAGTTAGCTAAAATCTTGGAAAATTCGACTGTATTGTTTGCGTTCGGTATCGGCTTAGTTACAACAGATCGACACCGAATCTTGAAGAGCTCCGGTGGCCCTTCGGGGTTTTCGATTCCCCGGCGGGGCCTAGTCAGGCCCGACCACGTGTGTCTTCAAGGCTAATGGAACGGACCCCATTCCGCTTCTGCCCCGAATGTCACAACAAATATCCTTATACAGATCAGTATCTGGTCTGTAATTTGTGTCTGTCTCCAGACCACAAAGGGGATACCTGTGAGGCCTGTCGAGCGTTTCGGTCCAGAAAGACGTTAAGAGACCGAAGAGCAAGAAGACTACAAATGGCGTCGGTGCCGACAGGACAAAAACACTTGGAAGAGGAAGAAGAAACCTTCTCCATCGAGGATTCGGACTCTGACGAGGTCAATCCCGAACAGACGCCAAAAACCTTGAGTAAGACGTCGATACACAAAACTCACGGAAAAAGCACAAAAGCCCAGGGGACGCCACCGCCAGCAGGCCATGGCTTAACCCGGAAAGTAGGTGACCGACCATCGGCACCGAAAAAGGGCATGCATGTGTCGAAGTCATCCGACTCCGGTCGAGATACCGGCACAGAGCAGACTCGACCCCGAGACACCGGGTCAGAGCAATCTCGGCACTGAGAGGGCGGCACCGAAATGAGTCGGCACCGAGAGATCAGTACGCCGAAGATTAGTAAAAAGTGTTGTCGGAACCGAAAAAGACAGCCGAAAAAGTTTCCATACTGAAACATCCGGCCTCGGAACCGAGATCAAGTTCCTACACAGAGGAACAGGGCCTGTCCTCACAAATGCAAGGACACAGATTTGGACAGGAACTAGAGACAATAGAGCCAGATTACACTCAAAGAAGGCTCCACCTACAAAAAGACACAGGGAAGATCAGTACTCTTCCCCCAATTCGAATGAAAAGAAAACTTGCCTTCCAAGAGAAAGACAAGCAGCCACAGGCAAAGGTGGCAAAACAAGTAACCCCACCACCATCTCCACAACGCTCACCACAACCATCACCGGTAGCCACTCCACCAATGATGCAGTCCCCAACTCATACCGGAATTAGTCAGGATGATCCCGACGCATGGGATCTTTATGATGAGCCAGTATCAGATAACAGACCCTACTGTTATCCAGCGAGACCGTCACCACCTGAGGACAGTACAGCCTACACAAAGGTGGTGTCAAGGGCAGCGGCGTTTCATAAAGTCACCCTGCATGCAGAACCCATCGAGGATGACTTTTTTTTTAACACACTATCGTCCACACATAGCCAGTACCAAAGTCTCCCTATGCTACCGGGAATCCTGATACACTCCAAACAGGTGTTTCAGGAGCCTGTGAAGGGCAGGGCCATTACTCCAAGGGTGGAGAAGAAGTACAAACCGCCACCAACAGACCCTGTGTACATCACACAGCAATTAACACCAGACTCAGTGGTAGTAGGGGCAGCTCGCAAGAGAGCGAACTCACACACCTCAGGAGACGCACCACCTCCAGACAAGGAGAGTCGCAAGTTCGACGCTGCGGGGAAAAGGGTTGCGGCACAAGCAGCCAACCAATGGCGCATTGTGAACTCCCAGGCCTTGCTGGCTAGATATGACAGGGCTCATTGGGACAAAATGCAGCATTTCATAGAACACCTGCCCAAAGAGTTCCAAAAGAGCACATCAAGTGGTGGAGGAAGGACAGAGTATCTCGAACAATCGGATACGGTAAGCAATGGACACAGCAGACACAGCTGCTAGGACTGTCAATACAGCAGTGACCAGCGTACATCAGGATTCAAGCCGGAAATACAACAAGCCGTACTGAATATGCCATTTAACGGACAGCAGTTGTTTGGGTCGGAGGTGGACACTGCTATCGGAAAAACTCAAAAAAGACACAGATACGGCTAAAGCCATGGGTGCACTCTACTCCCCACAGAGCCGAGGCACTTTTCGGAAGACACAGTTTCGAGGGGGCTTTCGGGGACAGAGCACAGAACCCTCAACCTCACAAACAAGGCCCACTTATCAGAGTCAATATCAGCGGGGAACTTTTCGGGGACAATATAGAGGGGGACAATTCCCAAAGAGTAGAGGGAAGTTCCAGAGTCCCAAAACTCCACAAAATAAACAGTGACTCTAACGTCGCAAATCCCCAACACATAACACCAGTGGGGGGGGAGACTAACAAAGTTCTACAAACACTGGACAGAAATAACAACAGACACGTGGGTCCTAGCCATTATCCAGCATGGTTATTGCATAGAATTTCTACAATTCCCTCCAAATGTCCCACCGAAAACACACAACATGTCCAAACAACATATGGAACTTTTACAACTGGAGGTCCAAGCGTTGTTGCAAAAAGATGCAATAGAGATATTACCAATTCATCAAAGAGGAACAGGAGTTTACTCCCTGTACTTTCTCATACCCAAAAAAGACAAAACTCTAAGACCTTTATTAGATCTCAGAACACTAAACATCTACATCAAATCAGATCACTTTCACATGGTGACACTGCAAGACGGGATCCCACTGCTCAAACAACAAGACTACATGACAACACTGGACCTAAAGGATGCATATTTCCATATACCTATAAATCCTTCCCACAGAAAGTACTTAAGGTTCGTATTCCAAGGGGTACATTACCAGTTCAAAGTGTTGCCATTCGGTATAACAACAGCGCCAAGAGTTTTTAAAAAATGCCTGGCAGTAGTGGCTGCTCATATCAGAAGGCAGCAAATACATGTGTTCCCGTACCTAGACGATTGGTTAATCAAATCCAATACGCAACAACTGTGTTCACAACACACAAATTATGTCATAGAAACCCTTCACAAACTAGGTTTCTCACTCAACTACAACAAGTCACACCTACAACCGTGTCAAATACAACAATACTTAGGAGCAACGATCAACACAACAAAAGGGATTGCCACTCCAAGTCCACAAAGGGTTCAGGCATTTCAAAACGTAATACAAGCCATGCACCCAGAACAAAAGATACAGGTAAAAGTAATGATGAAACTACTAGGCATGATGTCCTCATGCATAGTCATTGTCCCAAACGCAAGATTGCACATGCGGCCCTTACATCAGTGCCTAGCATCACAATGGCCACAGGCACAGGGTCAACTTCAAGATCTAGTGTTGATAGACCGCCAAACATACACCTCGCTTCAATGGTGGAACACTATAAATTTAAACAAAGGGCGGCCTTTTCAAGACCCAGTGCCTCAATACGTAATAACAACAGATGCCTCCATGATAGGGTGGGGAGCACACCTCAACCAACACAGCATCCAAGGAAACACTCCGCAGAGACAGTTTCACATAAATCACTTAGAACTACTAGCAGTACTTCTAGCGCTGAAAGCATTTCAACCTATAATAACCCACAAACACATTCTTATCAAAACAGACAACATGACAACAATGTATTATCTGAACAAACAGGGAGGAACACACTCAACACAGTTGTGTATCCTGGCACAGAAAATATGGCATTGGGCGATTCACAACCACATTCACCTAATAGCGCAGTTCATACCTGGAATTCAAAACCAGTTAGCAGACAATCTCTCTCGGGATCACCAACAGATCCACGAATGGGAAATCCATCCCCAAATACTAAAAACTTACTTCCAAAGGTGGGGAACACCGCAAATAGACCTATTTGCAAAAAAAAAAAACGCAAAATGCCTAAACTTCGCATCCAGGTACCCACAGGCTCACTCTCAGGGCAATGCGTTATGGATGAGTTGTTCAGGGATATTTGCTTACGCTTTTCCCCCTCTCCCACTCCTTCCATATCTAGTAAACAAATTGAGTCAAAACAAACTCAAACTCATACTAATAGCACCAACTTGGGCAAGACAACCTTGGTACACAACACTACTAGACCTCTCAGTAGTGCCCCATATCAAGCTACCAAACAGACCAGATCTGTTAACTCAACACAAACAACAGATCAGACACCCAAATCCAGCATCGCTGAATCTAGCAATTTGGCTCCTGAAGTCTTAGAATTCGGGCACCTAGACCTTACACAGGAATGTATGGAGGTCATAAAACAAGCTAGAAAACCAACCACAAGCCATTGCTATGCAAATAAGTGGAAAAGATTTGTTTATTACTGCCATAATAATCAAATTCAACCATTAAACGCATCTGCGCTACCTACTGCACTTCCAAAAGTCAAAGTTAGCTTTTTCATCCATTAAAATACATCTCACCGCAATTTCAGCTTATCTGCAAATTACGCACTCAACTTCATTATTCAGGGTCCCAGTCATAAAAGCATTTATGGAGGGTCTGAAAAGAATTATCCCACCAAGAACACCACCAGTTCCTTCGTGGAATCTCAACATTGTCTTAATACGACTTATGGGTCCACCTTTTGAACCCATGCACTCATGTGACATACAGTACTTAACTTGGAAAGTAGCTTTTCTGATAGCTATCACATCTCTCAGAAGAGTAAGTGAAATACAAGCATTTACTATACAAGAACCCTTTATTCAGATACATAAGCATAAAGTAGTTCTACGAACAAATCCTAAATTCTTACCTAAAGTCATATCACCGTTCCACTTAAATCAAACAGTGGAACTCCCAGTATTCTTTCCAGAACCAGATTCGGTAGCTGAGAGAGCGTTACATACATTAGACATTAAAAGGGCACTAATGTACTACATAGATAGAACAAAACAAATTCGCAAAACAAAACAATTGTTTGTTGCATTCCAAAAACCTCATACAGGGAATCCAATATCCAAACAAGGCATTGCCAGATGGATAGTTAAATGTATTCAGACCTGTTATATAAAAGCAAAAAGAGAACTGCCTATTACACCAAAGGCACACTCCACTAGAAAGAAGGCTACCAAGGCCTTTCTCGGAAACATACCAATGACTGAAATATGTAAGGCAGCCACATGGTCTACGCCTCATACATTTACCAAACATTACTGCGTGGATGTGTTAACAACACAGCAAGCCACAGTAGGACAAGCAGTATTACGAACTTTATTTCAAACAACTTCAACTCCTACAGGCTGAACCACCGCTTTTGGGGAGATAACTGCTTACTAGTCTATGCACAGCATATCTGAAGCTACACATGCCATCGAACGGAAAATGTCACTTACCCAGTGTACATCTGTTCGTTGCATGAGATGCTGCAGATTCACATGCGCCCTCCCACCTCCCCGGGAGCCTGTAGCCGTTTTAAGTTGAGAAAAAATTAGACTTGTAAATTTGTAAATATTACTTTTAAACACATTATGTACATACATATTTACTCCATTGCATGGGCACTATTACTATATACACAACTCCTACCTCACCCTCTGCGGGGAAAACAATCTAAGATGGAGTCGACGCCCATGCGCAATGGAGCCGAAAGGGGAGGAGTCCCTTGATCTCGTGACTCGAAAAAGACTTCTTCGAAGAAAAACAACTTGTAACACTCCGAGCCCAACACTAGATGGCGGGATGTGCACAGCATGTGAATCTGCAGCGCCTCATGCCACGAATAGATGTACACTGGGTAAGTGACATTTTCCATATATGTGTGTGTGTGTGTTCGATGGCATGTGTAGACCTCAAGGATGCGTATTTTCACATACGCATCCATCCAGCGCACAGAAAATATCTCAGGTTTGTAATACAGGGAAAACATTACCAGTTCAAAGTGTTACCCTTCGGGATAACAACAGCTCCCAGAGTATTTACAAAATGCCTTGCGGTAGTTGCAGCCTACCTAAGAAGGAAACACATCCATGTCTTTCCATATCTCGACAATTGGCTAATAAAATCCAACAGTCATACACAGTGTCAAAACCATACACATTATGTGATACAAACCCTACACACTCTAGGGTTCTCTATAAACTACCAAAAATCCACCTTGCAGCCAGCGCAAATTCAAAAGTATTTAGGAGCCACACTAAATATGCAAACCGCACTTGCAAGCCCAAGTCCACAAAGAATACAAACATTCCACAATGTATTGGCACAAATTCAGTCAAACCAACAGTACACAGTCAAATTTGTCATGAAACTGTTGGGCATGATGGCATCATGCATCGCCATTGTCCCAAATGCAAGATTAAACATGCGGCCCTTACAACAGTGCCTTGCAAAACAATGGTCACAGGCACACGGTCAACTTCAAGATCTAGTGTTGATAGACTGCCAAACACACATATCGCTTTCAAGACCCTGTGCCTCAAACCACACTTACAACAGATGCATCAATGATTGGATGGGGAGCACACCTCAACAATCACAACATTCAAGGACAATGGGACAACAAACACAAATAACTTAACATAAATCACCTAGAATTGCTAGCCGTATTCCTAGCACTCATAGCCTTTCAACCTCATCTCGTTCACAAACACATTCTGATCAAAACAGACAACATTACTACAATGTATTACCTAAACAACAAGGAGGGACCCACTCATCGCAACTGTCCCTTCTAGCACAAAAAAGTTGGCATTGGGCAATACACAACAACATTCACCTTGTAGCACAATACATTCCAGGGATACACAACCAATTAGCAGATGCGGTCAGCCAAGATCATTAACAAACACACGAGTGGGAAATTCCTCCCCAAGTGCTCCAGACATACTTTCATCAATGGGGAACGCCAGACATAGACCTATTCATCACCAGCAAACACACAAAATGCCAAAACTTCGCATCCAGGTTCCCACACCCTCTATCCAAGGGCAATGCTCTATGGATCAACTGGTCAGGGATACTTGCTTACGCTTCCCCCCACGCTCATTCCATTTCTAGTCAACAAACTGTGTCAAAACAAACTCAAACTCATACTTATAGCACCAACGTGGGCACGTCAACTATAGTTCGCGACACTGTTAGATCTGTCAGTAGTACCACACATCAAACTGCCCAACAGACCAGATCTGTTAACACAAAACAGACAACTGATCAGGCATCCAGATCCAGCAATACTCAATCTAGCGATTTGGCTCCTGAAGTCTTAGAGTTTGGATATCTACATCTTCCAACAGAATGTATGGAAGTAATTAAACAAGCTAGAAAACCCACTACCAGGCAGTATTATGCGAACAAATGGAAAAGGTTTGTTTTTTTACTGTCAATCTAAACAGATTGCCTGCCCCTCTTTCAGTATCAATACAAGACATTGTAGGTTACTTGCTTCATCTGCAAAAAAGCAAATTTAGCCTTTTCGTCCATCAAAATACATCTCACTGCTATTTCAGCGTATTTGCAAAATATACAACACACCTCTCTATTTAGAGTCCCTGTTATTAAAGCCTTCATGGAATGACTAAAACGCATCATACCACCAAAAACACCCCCAGTGCCTTCATGGAATCTAAATATTGTACTCACACGACTCATGGGTCCACCATTTGAACCCATGCATTCATGTCAGATTCAATACCTAACATGGAAAGTAGCATTCCTAGTTGCAATTAGTTCATTAAAGAGAGTTAGTGAAATACAAGCTTTCGCTATTGAACAACCCTTCATACAAGTACGTAAACATAAAGTAGTACTTCGGACAAACCCAAAATTTCCACCAAAGGTAATATCACCGTTTCATATCAATCAAACAGTGGAACTCCCAGTCTTCTTCCCACAGCCAGACTCTGTAGCAGAAAGAGCGCTGCAAACATTGGGCATTAAAAGAGCTATAATGTATTACATTAACAGAACTAAATCATTTAGGAAAACCAAACAGTTATTTGTGGCCTTCCAAAAACCACATACTGGTAATCCTATCTCAAAACAAGGACTAGCTATACAGTATGGATAGTAAAATGCATCCAAACATGTTACCTAAAAGCCAAAAGGCAGCTATTAGTAACACCAAAAGCTCATTCCACCAGGAAAAAGGAGCAACAATGGCATTTTTAGGAAATATACCAATGACAGAAATCTGTAAAACAGCCACTTGGTCAACACCCCATACATTTACCAAGCATTACTGTGTAGATGTGTTAGCAACACAACAGGCCACAGTAGGACAGGCTGTACTAAGAACACTATTTCAAAGAACTTCCACTCCTACAGGCTGACCTCCGCTTATGGGAGGCAAAACTGCTTTGTAGTCTATTCACAGCATGTGTATCTGCAGCTACACATGCCATCGAACAGAAAATGTCACTTACCCAGTGTACATTTGTTCATGGCATGTTCCGCTGCAGATTCACATGCCCCCCCACGCCTCCCTGGGAGCCTGTAGCCGTTTGTTACAACATTTGTTTGTACATATGTATATATCTCTATTCCATTTGCATGGACATCTCTTTTCTTTAAACTCTTACTCCTATCTTACCCTCTGCGGGAAAACAATCTAACATGGAGTCGATGCCCATGCACAATGGAGCCGAAGAGGAGTCACTCGATCTCGTGACTCGAAAACACTTCTTTGAAGAAAAACAACTTGTAACACTCTGAGCCCAATACTAGATGGCAGGACTATGCACAGCATGTGAATCTGCAGCGGAGCATGCCACAAACAGATGTACACTGGGTATATATATATATATATATATATATACATATATATATATATATATATATGTTCGGTGGCATGTGTAGCTGCAGATACACATGCTGTGCACCTCCCGCCATCTGGTGTTGGGCTCGGAGTGTTACAAGTTGTTTTTCTTCGAAGAAGTCTTTTTGAGTCACGAGATCGAGGGACTCCTCCCATTTCGGCTCCATTGCGCATGGGCGTCGACTCCATCTTAGATTGTTTTTTTTCCGCCATCGGGTTCGGATGTGTTCCTTTTTGCTCCGTGTTTCGGGTCGGAAAGTTAGTTAGAATCTCGGAAAAATCGTCGCTATTGTTTGTGTTCGGTATCGGGTTAGTTATAACAGATCGACACCGACTTTTGAAGAGCTCCAGTGGCTCTTCGGGGTTTTTTCGATCCCCCCGTCGGGGCCTGGTCGGCCCGGCCACGTGTCTCTTCAAGGCTGATGGAACGGACCCCATTTCGCTTCTGCCCAAAATGCCATAACAAGTATCCATATACAGATCAGCATCTGGTCTGTAACTTGTGTCTGTCTCCAGAGCACAAGGAGGATACCTGTGAAGCCTGTCGAGCATTTCGGTCGAGGAAGACATTAAGAGACCGAAGAGCAAGAAGACTGCAGATGGCGTCGGCGCACACAGGACAAGGGCGTTTCGAGGAGGCAGAAGAAAGCTTCTCCATCCATGAATGGGACTCGGACGAGCTCGATCCCGAAGAAACGCCGAAAACCGTGAGTAAGACGTCGAAACATAAAACTCACGAGAAGATAACAAAAGACCAGGGGACGCTACCGCCAACAGGCCATGGCTTAACCCGAAAAATAGGTGACCGATCATCGGCACCGAAAAAGGGCATGCATGTGGCGAAGTCATCCGACTCCGGTCGAGATACCGCCACACAGCAATCTCGGGCCCAAGACAGCGGCTCCGAACAGATTCGGCACCGAGACAGTGGCACCGAAATGGTTCGGCACCAAGAAACCACGACGCCGAAAATAAAGAAGGTTGCCTCGGAGCCCAAAAAGGCGACCGAAAAGATTTCGATTCCGAAACATCCAGCCTCGGAACCGAAAACAGGTTCCTACACAGAGGAACAGGGATTGTCCTCCCAGATGCAAGGACATAAGTTCGGAGAGGAAATTCAATCTGTTGAGCCAGACTACACTCAAAGAAGGCTCCACATTAAAAAAGACACAGGGAAGATAAGCACTCTTCCCCCAATTAAGATGAAAAGAAGACTTGCCTTTCAAGAAAAGGACAAGCAGCCACAGGCAAAGGTGGCAAGACAAACAACTCCACCACCATCTCCACCACCATCAATGCACACATCACCGGTAGCCACTCCACCACTGATGCAATCCTCGACTCATACTGCAATGAGTCAAGATGATCCTGATGCATGGGACCTTTATGATGCTCCTGTATCAGATAACAGCCAAGACTGTTACCCTACAAGGCCGTCGCCACCTGAAGACAGTACATCCTACACGCAGGTGGTCTCAAGGGCAGCTGCGTTTCATAACGTCACCTTGCATTCAGAACCAATTGAGGATGACTTTTTATTTAATACACTCTCCTCCACTCATAGCCAATACCAAAGCTTACCTATGTTCCCAGGAATGCTAAAACATTAAAAACAAATATTTCAGGAGCCTGTTAAAGGCAGAGCCATAACTCCAAGGGTGGAAAAAAAGTACAAGCCACCACCAACAGACCCTGTTTATATTACGCAGCAATTAACACCAGATTCTGTGGTTGTTGGGGCAGCTCGCAAGAGAGCAAACTCTCATACCTCGGGAGATTCACCACCTCCAGACAAGGAGAGTCACAAATTCGATGCTGCGGGTAAAAGAGTTGCAGCACAAGCAGCAAACCAATGGCGTATTGCCAATTCACAAGCACTTTTGGCAAGATACGATAGAGCTCATTGGGACGAAATGCAGCATTTCATAGAACACTTACCCAAAGAGTTCCAGAAAAGGGCACAACAAGTGGTAGAAGAAGGACAAAGTATCTCCAATAATCAGATACGGTCATCAATGGACGCAGCAGATACAGCTGCAAGGACAGTAAATACTGCAATAACAATAAGGAGACACGCATGGTTGCGTACGTCAGGATTCAAGCCGGAAATACAACAAGCCGTGCTGAATATGCCCTTTAATGAACAGCAGTTGTTTGGGCCGGAAGTCGACACTGCTATTGAAAAACTCAAAAAAGATACTGATACTGCAAAAGCCATGGGCGCACTCTACTCCCCACAAAGCAGAGGCACATTTTGCAAAACACCATTTAGGGGAGGGTTTCGAGGTCAACCTACAGAGGCCACAACCTCACAAGCAAGGCCCACTTATCAAAGCCAATACCAGCGGGGAAGTTTTTGGGGGCAATATAGAGGGGCACAATTCCAAAAAAATAGAGGGAAGTTCCAAAGCCCCTCAAAACAAACAGTGACTTCCAAGTCCCACATCCCCAACACATAACACCTGTGGGGGGGGAGACTAAGACAATTTTACAAACATTGGCAACATATAGATCTTCTAGGACTAGAAGTTCAGGCATTACTACTAAAAGAAGCAATAGAATTAGTACCAGAACACCAGAAAGGAACAGGAGTTTACTCTCTGTACTTTCGCATACCCAAAAAAGACAAGACTCTGAGACCTATATTAGATCTCCGAACATTAAATACCTACATCAAATCAGATCACTTTCACATGGTGACATTACAAGACGTAATCCCACTACTCAAACAACAAGACTACATGACAACACTAGACCTAAAGGATGCATATTTCCATATACCGATACATCCTTCACACAGAAAGTACTTAAGGTTTGTATTCCAAGGAACACATTACCAATTCAAGCTGTTGCCATTCGGAATAACAACTGCGCCAAGAGTTTTTACAAAGTGCCTAGCAGTCGTAGCTGCACATATCAGAAGGCAGCAAATACATGTGTTCCCGTACCTAGACGATTGGTTAATCAAAACCAACACTCTAGAAAGGTGTTCACAACACACAAAGTATGTCATAGAAACCCTACACAAACTAGGTTTCTCAATCAACTACACAAAGTCACACCTTCTGCCGTGTCAAACACAGCAATACTTAGGGGTGACAATCAACACAGCAAAAGGGATTGCCACTCCAAGTCCACAAAGGGTTCAGGCATTTCACAATGTAATACAGCCCATTTATCCAAATCAAAAAATACAAGTAAAAAAGGTGATGAAACTCCTAGGCATGATGTCCTCGGGCATAGCCATTGTCCCAAACGCAAGGTTGCACTTGCACATGCGGCCCTTACAACAGTGCCTAGCATCACAGTGGTCACAGGCACAGGGTCAAATTCTAGATCTGGTGTTGGTAGACCGCCAAACATACACCTCGCTTCAATGGTGGAACAGTATAAATTTAAACCAAGGTGGCCTTTCCAAGACCCAGTGCCACAATCTGTAATAACAACAGATGCCTCCATGATAGGGTGGGGAGCACACCTCAATCAATACAGCATCCAAGGACAATGGGACACTCACCAAAAACAGTTTCACATAAATCACTTAGAACTATTGGCAGTATTTCTAGCGCTGAAAGCATTTCAACCCATAATAAGCTACAAACACATTCTTGTCAAAACAGACAACATGACAACGATGTATTACCTAACCAAACAGGGAGGCACACACTCAACACAGTTGTGTCTCCTGGCACAGAAAATATGGCATTGGGCGATTCACAACCACATTCGCCTAATAGCACAATTTATTCCAGGAATTCAGAACCAGCTAGCGGACAATCTTTCTCGGGATCACCAACAGATCCACGAATGGGAGATTCACCCCCAAATACTGAATACTTACTTCCAGAGTTGAGGAACGCCACAAATAGATCTATTTGCAACAAAGGAAAACTCAAAATGCCAAAACTTCGCATCCAGGTACCCACAAGATCAGTCTCAGGGCAATGCGTTATGGATGAGTTGGTCAGGGATATTTGCTTACGCTTTTCCCCCTCTCCCACTCCTTCCATATCTAGTAAACAAGCTGAGTCAAAACAAACTCAAACTCATACTAATAGCACCGACATGGGCAAGGCAACCTTGGTACACAACACTACTAGACCTCTCAGTAGTGCCTCATGTCAAACTACCAAACATACCAGATCTGTTAACGCAACACAAACAACAGATCAGACACCCAAATCCAGCATCGCTGAACCTAGCAATCTGGCTCCTGAAGTCCTAGAGTTCGGACATTTAGACATTACACAGGAATGTATGGAGGTCATAAAGCAAGCTAGGAAACCTACCACTAGACATTGCTATGCAAATAAGTGGAAAAGATTTGTTTATTACTGCCACAATAATCAAATTCAACCCTTACACGCATCTGCCAAAGACATCGTAGGATACTTACCACATTTGCAAAAATCAAAGCTAGCTTTTTCTTCCATTAAAATACATCTTACAGCAATTTCAGCTTACCTGCAAATTACGCACTCAACTTCTCTATTTAGAATACCAGTCATAAAAGCATTTATGGAAGGTCTAAAGAGAATTATACCACCAAGAACACCACCAGTTCCTTCATGGAACCTCAACATTGTCTTAACACGACTCATGGGTCCACCTTTTGAGCCCATGCACTCTTGTGAAATGCAATACTTAACATGGAAAGTTGCATTTTTAATTGCCATCACATCTTTAAGAAGAGTAAGTGAGATTCAAGCATTTACCATACAAGAACCATTTATTCAGATACACAAGCATAAAGTAGTTCTACGAACAAATCCTAAATTTTTACCAAAAGTCATATCACCGTTCCACTTAAATCAAACAGTAGAATTGCCAGTGTTCTTCCCACAGCCAGACTCTGTAGCTGAAAGAGCACTACATACATTAGACATCAAAAGAGCGTTAATGTACTACATTGACAGAACAAAACTTATTCGCAAAACAAAACAATTATTTATTGTTTTCCAAAAACCTCATACAGGAAATCCAATTTCTAAGCAAGGCATTGCTAGATGGATAGTTATGTGCATTCAAACCTGTTATCTTAAAGCTAAAAGAGAACTGCCTATTACACCAAAGGCACACTCAACTAGAAAGAAAGGTGCTACCATGGCCTTTCTAGGAAATATTCCAATGACAGAAATATGTAAGGCAGCTACATGGTCTACGCCTCATACATTTACCAAACACTACTGTGTAGACGTGCTAACAACACAGCAAGCCACAGTAGGCCAAGCAGTACTACGAACATTGTTTCAGACAACTTCAACTCCTACAGGCTGAACCACCGCTTTTGGGGAGATAACTGCTTACTAGTCTATGCACAGCATGTGTATCTGCAGCTACACATGCCATCGAACGGAAAATGTCACTTACCCAGTCTACATCTGTTCGTGGCATTAGTCGCTGCAGATTCACATGCGCCCACCTGCCTCCCCGGGAGCCTGTAGCCGTTTAGAAGTTGATCTTAAACATCTGTATATTTGTAAATATATATAATACTTTAAACTACATTATGTACATACGTATTCACTCCATTGCATGGGCACTATTACTAGCATATACAACTCCTACCTCACCCTCTGCGGGGGAAAACAATCTAAGATGGAGTCGACGCCCATGCGCAATGGAGCCGAAATGGGAGGAGTCCCTCGATCTCGTGACTCGAAAAGACTTCTTCGAAGAAAAACAACTTTTAACACTCCGAGCCCAACACCAGATGGCGGGATGTGCACAGCATGTGAATCTGCAGCGACTAATGCCACGAACAGATGTACACTGGGTAAGTGACATTTTCCATATATATATCTATATATATATCTATATATATATATATATATAAACTGCTTTACAAGTACTTGGAGTGTCTCACATTGAATATGGAAATGCTTTAGTAACTCGAGTTGGTGAAACATTGAAAGCTCGAGCCAGATGCCTGCTCATGCTCAGCTCCAAGCCCTCTCGGAACCTCGAGCCCACAACAGTATTAGCTTTCATGTATCTTGTTCTTGCGGCTCACTTTCTAATCTCACGTGCGGAGAATTAAAGACAAAGGGGCATATTTATACTCCGTTTGCGCCGAATTTGGGTCGTTTTTTTCGACGCAAATTCGACGCAAAACTAACTCCATATTTATACTTTGGCGTTAGACGCGTCTAGTGCCAAAGTTCATGGAGTTAGCGTCATTTTTTTGCGTGAACACCTTCCTTGCGTTAATGATATGCAAGGTAGGCGTTCCCGTCTTAAAAAATGACTCCGATGCTATTGCGTCGGATTTATACTCCCGGGCAAAAATGACGCCCGGGAGTGGGTGGGTCTAAAAAACCCGCATTTGCGCCGGATTTTAGCGCCTGGGTCAGGGCAGGCGTTAAGGGACCTGTGGGCTCAGAATGAGCCCAGAGGTGCCCTCCCCTGCCCCCAGGGACACCCCCTGCCACCCTTGCCCACCCCAGGAGGACACCCAAGGATGGAGGGACCCACCCCAGGGACATTAAGGTAAGTCCAGGTAAGTATTTTTTTGTATTTTTTTTTGTGGCATAGGGGGGCCTGATTTGTGCCCCCCTACATGCCACTATGCCCAATGACCATGCCCAGGGGACAGAAGTCCCCTGGGCATGGCCATTGGGCAAGGGGGCATGACTCCTGTCTTTACTAAGACAGGAGTTATTTCAATGGGGGATGGGCGTCGTTAAAAAATGGCGCAAATCGGGTTGTGGCGATTTTTTTGCCTCAGCCTGACTTGCACCATTTCTGGACGCCCATACGCCATTTTCCCCCTACGCTGGCGCTGCTTGGTGTACGTCGTTTTTTTTAACGCACACCAGACAGCGCCGGCGGCTAACGCCGGCTAACGTCATTCAATAAATACGGCGCCCGCATGGCGCTTCAGAATGGCGTTAGCCGGCGCTAATTTTTTTGACGCAAAACTGCGTTGGCGCAGTTTTGCGTCAAAAAGTATAAATATGGGCCAAAGTATCAACATTTGATGTAAAACAGAAAGAAATCGATGGTCATTTAGTGGCTGAATTGCATAAACTGACACCAGGAAATATGGGAGCTATCTTTTGATTCCCAAATTTTGTGCGCCTAGGCAAATACTTTATTCCACCAAGTTTCCTTTTTGATTAATTATCACATGTGAGATTGTCTTTCTTCAAATAGATGCATTCAGGATGTGTACTGCACAAAAACATCATATTTGATTTTAAAATACTTTATTTTTACGCTACAGGGTGCATAGGACAGCTGACTAACTTCTTAGCTCACTAATGGCATTGTCATCAGGCTGGCAAGGTGGGATGGAGTTGGAATTGGAGCAGTGCCTTAAAAACTACCACTTTCAATAAATACCTCTCAAAGCAGTGAGTGAGATAATCCGATCTACTAAGGTGAAACGCTTATGCGTGTAAAAGAAACACTTTTTTGAATTTTGAAAACATGTTATATTTTTACATACGGTTTGTTTTATGGCAAATATTTTTAAGGCTCGGCATGTACACTGGCTGTTAGAGCCAAGCCAGAACCTCGACTCCCTTTATTAATTTGCTAGGTCACCTCTATTAGTAACTGGCCTACCTAAATCATGACATCCCGCTCAAAGCCATCCTTCACACTGCTGCCAGACTGATCATTGGACCAAAAATAACACTTTGCCCTTAACTCTCCAAGATCGATCTAATCTACAAGAGTACCTTTCTAACATAAAAGGCCCTACAACTCACTAACTACCCCCTCACAAAAACATAGCTTTCGGCAAAAACAGGACAATAAGTAGTTGAAATGTATTCTAGCTCAAGCTACAGTGCTCCAAAAAGACCCTCACTCTCAAATGCTCCTTCTCTGGGAATCTTCGAGTATAGAATGCTCTTCCTTTGGACTTGAGACCTGCCCTTTTATTTTTAATCTTTAAATCTGAACTGAAAGATAAATTAAGTTGCCTTAAATAAATTATATATACCTCTTAGGAGATAGTGTTGCTATGGTATTCATAGCTCAGTCGCAGCTTCTATAGCTAGCTGGAAGGAGGACCCTTGGAAACAAAAGTTGTAGGATTTGATTAGAACGGTCAAAGTGAAAGATAATAAAATTATTTTAGATGAAGTTTGCACGAGAACAACTGCCTGCAATTTTGGGGCCAATATAACTAATCCCACCCACCCCTCGGACTGACAAGGAACAGACTCCCCCCGCCATTCCAGATAGTAAATGATAGAAACATAAGCCTCAGGTGCAAAAGACCAAGCAGATCAGAAGAAAAGCTCCCCGGAGGAGTGGAGGATGCCAGCAAACCCTGTTTTTTTTAAAACACGAATCCTTTCAACTACATAGCATCAGTGTCATTTTACCTTCCCGAATTTGCACATGGACAGTTGCACAGTTACTTGATCTGAAAGCATCAGGTGAATCCTAATATTGTGGTGAACGACAATGCAATCCAAATTAATACAATTAATTTATTTTACTAATGTATTGGTTTTCCCATCATAGTGTTGGAGCACCTCATTACTTGCCTGGAGGGCTACCAGCATGAGTCATATATCCAAGTAATACAACAGAACTAATTACAGTATTTGCTTTTACAGCTGTTCTTCCCCATCTACCCCGGGGGGCTTTCAAAAACTTCGTTTTGTGAGGTTTGAGGTAATAAATGTATATCCAGTTTTGTAACCATTCCTTCATTTTTGGTAATATAGCTAAACATTATCCTGTAGCTACTCTTTTGGCCAATGAGAGAGCCTGCAGAACATATCAATTTCAGCTCAAATATGTGTGTTTAACTTATTCTTGTAGGGCCACTAATGGTGAGGAAGAACCCACACAATCTACTATTTGTTTTTTTGTTTTTATAATATATATATATATATATATATATATATATTTATTTATTTTCGAAGATCTTGAGCCAGTAGGCTAATATCAAAAGGCATGTCCACGCCAGGACCATAACATCAGATTCTGGGTAATGGCAACATGCTCATTTTGTGTCTGTATTGCAGACCAAGAATGTAAGTTACACCAGTGAGTAATAGCCTGTTTAATAAATTTAGAATGAAGCTTTTTACTATTGTTTGATGTCCTTAATTTGACACTGTTCATCAGTGACTGGGACTTGTAGGCCAGTGTCTAGTGCATAATATCTTTATTTCCATCTCTCAAAATACCCTCATATACATGTGATGATAGAAGCTGTGAATCAATTAAATGGGCATTTTATTATTCCTGGGTTCTGTTGGATGTGCAACAAAACATAAATGTGAATTGGTACAAGGCCATTAATTAAGGAAAGTTGTCTTAAATCATAGTGTCTTCCAGTAATTAAATTGGGATAGCAGCAACACACTTCCTGCTGATATTAATCTCCCATATTGCAAGTCCCCACCCAAAAAAAAAAAGAAGCTTTGCCTTTGGTTCTGATGAGTGTGAGATGAATATGATGAATCGTTGGAGGCTCAGCTAAATATACTATTTAGGCTTCCCATCAGATGCTAAATGGTGCCGCAAACCCTGTTTAATAAGCATATCTTAACATAGTGTAGAATTAAAGAAAACGATTGTGGTTTCTTGGTCCTCTTCCAAGAACATAGACCATGTTTTCGAGGGTCCACAAAAAATCAAAACACAATGGCCTAATAAGTTGTCTTCTGGTGGTTTCTTTGACTTCATTTATTGACGATGCACTGAATGTCTTGTGAAAACCCTTAACTCTCAGTTGCTGAATGCTGTGCAGGAATGGAATGGTGCCTACATTAATCCATTGTGTAAAGTATTTCTTTCTTACCCATGTCTTGTACAATCTGAATGAAAATCCTGAATCCCGGAAGAAGTGGTATCGAAAGGGGTTGGGGGTGTTCTGTCACTGAACCCATGCCCACTGCTTTTGCAAGTCAGCATGGTTTACCTCTGAAGTGATACAGTATTATGGAAAAAAGCCGTAGCCCAGATCAAATCTTATGATATACCATTCTGGAAGGTGTACTCCCCCTTATACAATTTTGAATAGTCAAGTCTAGTTTTAGGAGAGTCTGGCAGTTGTATTTTAATTACTGTCACCTGTCTGCATGAATGCTCCTCTGTGGCCTAATCATGGTTACACCTTCCACCCGAAAGAAAAATTGCTGCATTCACGGTCACTAACTCCTAAGAGGTAATCTAAAGTATCATTTGAATGTATTTTGAAAATTAAAACAGTCATATGGAAATGGATATTGAAACAGTCTATCTGATAGACTTATCGCTGCAGATTCCTTAATTTTCAGTTCTCCCTAGGCATCAGACTGGACCCAGAATATTTTCATGAGCAGTACCCCCTGTGCTGTTAGGTGATGTTGATTGGCTCCACATCCATCGTCGACATCATCCTTGGCTGATATGATGTTGTTGGTCCTATGTAGACAACACCCAGGGATGCTAACGTCTGTTCTTTTCTTTCCATACCAGCTATGCACTGATCTGAAGAGACCTACCCCTCAGTCAATTTTTGACAGGCTTTTTTTTTATTTTTTTTACTTTGAGTGTTTTTTGCGTTTTATCCTGGCACATGTAGGGATGTCTTCTAGTAAGACAGCATTCAAGCACTGTTGGTCATTGGGCAATGTCTGTGACTATTCTGCACCTCGTGTGTCATTGGTGTCTGGATCGCGACCATGACCCCAAAGTCATGCTCAGAGTGCCGGGCCATGCATCTGAAGGCTTTGAGAGAGCAGTTCCTAAAGCTGATGGCAGCTGGTGCTTGACTCCACAAGTCGAGTTCCTGATCGAGAGGAAGGTCCCAGAATCGGTCATGGAGTCCGAAGTAGCCATTGTCCCTCTCAATGTCCTCTGGATGACAGGGTAAGTCAAGGCACAAGAGAAAAATTCAAGAAGTTCAAGCGCTCTTCGAGGGAGCATCGACCCTCTAGGCCTCGTTCTGCAGAACTTGCGACTCAGCCTATTCCACGTCTCCCTGAGTTTTCCAGAGCCGGAGCAACTTCTACTCAACTTCAAGAGTTCTAGGAGGCCATGCACCTCATTTTTGGGCAGCCCAACCCCACTGCAGCACCTTCAGGCCCTGTGGAGGTGGAGGGGGCCCCTTTGGGTACTGCGCCAGCAGCTTCAGCCTTGGCGCAGAGGAACTCCTTGGGATCCAGTCTGGAATCTAGACCGGCACTAGTCGTGCCACCTCAACATTTTCCAACTCCGGTCCTCATGCTCCTGCCGCTGTTCGTGCCCATGGACGTCGCAATCCCTGTTGTAATCGCTGTCTCAGACACATAGCCTGATGTCGTACAACAGAGAATCAGGTGCCAAAAGGATCTTTGCCTCCTCGATCAAACTCAGTTTGGGTTACTCATCTTTGTTGGAAGAATACATTTTTCAAACACAAGGTTCCCTGTGTGTGCCGTGTTTGAACTTGTGTCATTTAGTGGGGAAAGTATTCACAGGGCTGGCCCATCCCTGGCACGAGCACCGACTCAATGGAGCGCGCTCTGAGAGGGGCCATTTGGAGAAAAAAAGCACACCACATGCAGTAATGCCAGGCATTAATCCTGCGACTGTACATTCGATCATGGGTAAGATACCCACCAAACATGAAGAAATTCCCTTTTAGTGAACTAAAAAAATAAACGCACTGGAATCAGTATTTCGCCATACAGGACCTCAGCATAAGCATAGAATATTAACTATGTGCTTGCCATTTGGGATTGTTCTCACTATAGATAACTGTAATACTTGGGGCACGGTATTTGCCACACTCTATACTACCGCACATGGTACACTGACACTTGCCATTTTACAGAAAGTATTGTAATAAATTCAAGACGAATACATGACTACCCCGGCCCTGGACTTGGGGATGCAACTAGTGGGCAATTTTGCCACAGTATCCCTCAGTAACCTTAAAGGGGAAGCAGTCGCACAATCAGTGCGCATGTGGCTCCGGGATGTTCCTCCACAGGATCAAGAACGTGAGCTGCCAAAGATTATCGCGGAGACCTACTCTAGCATTGGTTGAGAAGTCTGGGGGCCAGACCTACAAAACCACAATTCCAGAGTAAATCAAATAAAGATACTACCAAGCATGTTCCTGTGCGAACTAAGAAATGTTGGTATAAAAAACAACAAACACCTAAAAAAGAAAAGGGAGAATCTCTGCATACGGAGACCCCACAGAATAGATTTAATTTTAGAAATAGAGAAAATATAAAAACGCCTGACAGATATCAATATACTGATACACGCCAATCTCGTTCCTTTCAGGAGTTGCAAGAAAAACGCAGTGAGAGAGGTGGGCGCTCAGAGCGAAGAACTGAGTACTTAAAACCGAGACCAGAATCACAACGCTCAACAGACGTTTCTGTTAAAAAAGAAGAGAAACTTCCCCAACGAAAACCCCAATTCAAAAAGAAAAAGGTGACAGCAGTTGCAGTCAGACATGCCACTCAAGAAGAGGGCTCTATTGAATAACAAGAAGTGGGCATAAGTGCTATTAGACAGCGCAGAAGTGGTCACAATAGTTTGCCGGAATCTTCTAGAGCATCTGGAGGTGTGACAGCAACTGATGACTTCTTACGAGTTGAAACTGTGGACAGGCATGTCTCCACGCCTGATAGGGTGTACAAAGTAACGTTACAGTTAGGAGACATTGAGCGCACAATCAACGCAATCTTTTGGGACCGCATCGTAAACATATGATATTCTACTGGCGGAAAGAGATTGGCCACCTGAATTTGTCCGTACCTCCCCATATGGGGAAGATGTTATCAAACCTTCTTTCTCCCCCTTGTTCCCGAGGTGCTCGCAGAATCCTATGCCATCGATTGGTCATTGGCGCAGGCACCCGCATTATATCGCAACCACGTAGGATGGAATAAAGATTCCCCCATCATGTAATTCCAATTAAAACTCAACCCCAATATCCAATAAAACATGATGCTAAAGCACCCCTGCGGGAAATCCTCACACAACTAGAGTACCAGGGAGTAATTGAACCCTATGTCTCACCAATGAATAATCCCTTATTCCCAGTAGCTAAACCGGACCATTCATACAGAATAGTCTTAGACTACAGACGATTAAACAGTCATACACGCACATACACCATACAAAACTCACATGGCACAGCACTCATGAATAACACAGTGTGCAAAAAAATACAAAGCAACACTGGACATTTCCAATGGTTTCTTCTGCCAAAATATAGCACCCAAGAGTAGAGACTTAACAAGTTTCAGTGTACTAGGCTCCCAGAAAAAATTCAGTTGTTTACCACAGGGGTATAAGAACAGCCCAGGACTGTTCGCGGCTCGTGTGACTTCAATATTGCACGACATTGACTGTGAAGCATTGTCCTATGTAGATTATATTTATCTCATGGATGATGAATTGCTGCAACATTTAAGACGGGTAGCCCGCATTGTTGTGGGATTTCCGAGTTTGGCTACAAATTCAATTTCAGAAAAACAAAAACAGCCTTCCTTAGATCCTGTTTCTGGGATAAGAGCTATCAAGTGAAGGAAAGATCCTAGCGCCACAATTCTTGGAAAAATGCATACAGTTCTAACCTCCAAATACAATGAAAAAACTACATTCCTGATTACGCATCACACACAAAACCTTTATATGATTTAATACGTCCTGACTTTTAAAGTAAATTTTGGACAGTCAAACACACGCATTCTCAGAGCTTAGCAAGCAGACATGCTTGCAGCACAAAACCTACACACAAGGGACAACAAAAAACATCTGGTCATCAAAGTAATTGCTGGTGCCATTGGTTTCACCTATGTAACTTTCAATGAGGGTGAGACAGTCCCGATTGCATACAATCACATTTGTATTCAGCAGCAGAACAACGCTTTGCTCCCACTGAAAGAATTCTCACTCCTGTTCAGATGAATGTCATTAAAGAAAGACCACTAGCCCAGGGGGAATGCATTGTTGTTGTGTCTCCATTTCCAGCCCTTAAGGCTGTTACCAAAGCCAGCATTCCAAACGATAAAGCATTACATCCACGTTGGATTCAATTGGCAGTATCTTTGACAGCCACTGATGTAGACTACATTTTTGACCCAAAATTACAAATGCAAGAATTTTTGCAACATAAACTAGAATACCTAGTTCCGGCAAATATACTGCCTATCGATCAATAGCAAAGAGTCATGTACACCGATGGCTCAGCACAACCAGCAATAGGCACAAAACATCAATACTCCACTGCTTGCGCAGTCATAAGTGACTACATGGAGGATAATACATTTTGTCCCCAGCATACATACATGCGAACCCTAGGGGATTGCACAGCACAACTAGCAGTGCTAAAGGCTCTGGTGATGGCACTGGAACATACGGATCCTGCACAGTTAACACTGATTGTTTGTGATTCGTACTAGTGTGTCTAATCCTTCAATGAATACCTGCATTACTGGCACCAGAATGGGTTCAGAGATTCTAAAGACACCATCAAACACAGACTTCTGTGGGGGCAAGAAGCGGATCTGATGAAACGCTACTAAAAGTCCATGTTGTACATACACTTGGACACCTGCGCCTTGGAATACACGTTTCTGGAAATACACTGGCTGAAGCCGCTAAATCAGCAGTAGCTACAGCTGCTGTTGCTGCAGTAATCCGTTCTGGAATGAAACCGGACGATGACATACGGGCTGCAGTGAAAGACACGGATGAAGGCGCGCCCTATCCAAAAGCATTTCCCGCTAAATATTCTTACCGAATGGGAGGCTGCCTTGATGCCGAATAAGAAATACCTGGTGTGGGGGTTCGAGTAATTCCCAACAAAGACATGAGATCAGAATTGATTAAAGCAGCGCATGAAGGGGTTGCATCTGCCCATGCTGGTGTGGTGGCTACAATAGCATTATTGCAAGCACGTTATTGGTGGCCAGGTCTATACAACAGGCCAAGCAGTATGTCCTTTATTGTGACATCTGCCAACAAATTAAGGGTTCTACCGTCAAATGCCCACCGCAGACAACCCTCCTAGTTTCCAACAAACCTTTACAATGTGTGTACTTGGACCATTGTGGTTCCCTAACACTGGACAGTGCATCCAAATACATCCTAGTCGCTGTTGACTCCTGCTCCAGATTTCTATGGGTGTGGCCACAATGTTCGCCTGATGCTCGGACTGTTATTAAAGATTTGCAAGTCTTTATCAGCACATATGCAGTTGTGGCTTTCCACTCCGGCCAGGGCCCTGCTTTCACCTCAATGGCCTTCAGGGACGCCATGGCTTTGTTAGGGGTCCAACTCCATTACTCGTCTCCATTCCATCCCGAAGGAAATAGTGTCATGGAGTGACAAAACCATGACTTAAAGCAGTCCTTAACAGCCAGAGTCTTCGGGGGTAGTTGGCTTAATCACCTGTATGGAGTCCAGAGAGCACTTAACAATCTGCCTAGAAGGTCCTGTGGGGAGGTCATACTTCATACAAGTGCCTGTTTGGAACTCGAATGTGTGTTCCAGAACTTGATGGTCCTGCAGTGGAGGTGGCAGAACCACCTTTTCACATAAATGAACGTGTCACTGTCTTGCAGGAATTACAAGAGTTCTGTGACATCAACACTTCTGCAAGTGCTGCCTCCGCATGAATTAAGGATGTACTAATAACACCTACCGGCTGGATTCCAAAAGTTGGTGATCTAGTACATGAAAAAGTTGCTGTGAAAAAGGAGTTTGGTCCTTCTAATCGTGCACCGGTCCCAGTCTTGGGAATACACAGTACCAGAACTGTTATTCTACCACCGTTGGCTGGTGCTAAAGAAAAATGCTTTGCATCTATCGACAATGTCAAATTACACCATGTGGCTGATCCTGCACAGCAGACCGAGGAGCAGAGAGTAGTTCCCCTATCCCTCTCACTTCTGGTCAAGATCTCCCTCTACAAGTTTTGAGCAGCAATGCTGACACCTCTCCAAGATTGGGGAGGGTGGAAAATGATCTTGCATTAGTTCCACTAACATCTTTTTAAACAAACAATACTGAAGTTACTGATCGATTTCACCCAACGTCAACATAAACAGTTGGCGTCATTTACTATAAACCACCATGGGAGACCCCTACCTGTTCTCCCACAAATATGGCTCCAGCTTTTTCATGAACTGCTTCTGGATACTTTGCCGATATCAACAACACTTTTTCAGACTCATTTGCCTCTTCTACATCTGAACTGCCAAAAACACGTAAGCTGATAAACTGGCTTAAAACAAATTACTTTACTTTCCCATGAAACTATCTGTGGCTTTCCTTGACTGCATTAGCTTTCCTCCTTTGGATTGGCTTTGTCAGAATATTCTTTCTATTACTACATGATCATTTTCTTCCTGAAAGATCAACAGTTGAACTGGTGGATGAGGTCCTAGAACCCCATTTTTCTTCTCACAAGGTCCGCAGAGACTTTTCTTTTGTGAACATTTCTGCTATACCTATTCCTGGTGGGTTTGTTTGGAATAAAGTCACATTTGATATATATGACCCCACAGAGGTCATTCAAATACCATATGTGTTTAAACTTTCAATGAATGATGTAATAATATCCGAAGTTGTTTCTGATGACTGGGATGTGAAAACAGTTGATGTCATGATGACTGAATTGCAGTATTTTACAGTATTTGAAAGTGAGCATGTTTATCAATCTAATGAGAATTATGGTGATATTTTGTGCTATCATTATTTTGGGCACCATTTCATTCACAGAGCAAGTACCCCAAACACTTTTTAATTATACACAATGGGAACATTGTCTGACTCCACCACAAGAGAGTTCTAAAACATATTCTGAAAAGTTTGCATATTTTTTTGGGCACACTGTTAAAAATGCTGAGTCATATTATTTCAAATTGCCATTGATGGAAAATGGTCATATATTATTGACAGATACGAAATTCATTTATGCGGATTCCTTTGTTTCCCGGCTGGCAATTGAAGATTATGAATATTGACTGAAGTCGATAGACTTAAAAAGTGTGTTGGGAACAAGAAATTGACAAATAAGGGGGAAGGAAGCTTTATTTAGAGCATGCCTGATACATGTTCAAATTATATTTTTAAATGAAACTGTACAACAGATAGGTTACCTAGGCTTCGCAAAAATTAAGGATTTGAATTCGCCCAGTATTCCAGCCCCTGCAAAATTTTACAAATGGCAAAAGTATATAAATGCAACTGAAGATCAGCTCGATGAATGGGTCCAGAATGGCAGTATAATGCTTCACGGTCACGTCCTGGCTGGTGGTTATTGTGGCCAGTAGATACCAATGGTTGTCATAAATGTTTTATAAACTCCATGGGGGTTTAAGAACTAGTAGGCCAGACCCCCGCTATGTGTCATCCGAACATGCGGGTTTAGTAATAACATACAGTGTAGGGAAACTATGCCAGCAATGGTTGAAGAGTTCCTCATTAGATGTTGTTAGAGAATACCTCAGTCTCCTGTCTAATAACACTGACTTACAGGAATTTCTGTTAGGCCCCAGAAAATAATGCAGAAAGCGCTTCTTATACGAAGTATATAATGAAATTTGGAAGCTTTCCCAACAAGAAGCTGCTGCTTTAATTAATTAAGGCAAATAAATCAGGAAAACTTACAGAAGGCATGAGCTGTTGTAGATAATGGGATTAATACCCTGTCTGACCGGGTATACACCTTAAACAACATTGTTTCTTCTGCAATAGACATAATACAAAATTACATGTCTTCTTTACACCATGGACAGAGTCAACTAAGGTCCATTATGCAGTTGGGTTGTACACGTCAAACATTGAAGGCAGGTCGCGTTCCCTGGCAACACGTTAGCGCAAGGGACATATTTTCCACATTTAATTTAACGTGACGACAACAACTACTAATGGCTAAGAAAGAAGCGACTTACGTCATGTTAAATATAGAAAAGTTGCCTTTTACTGTGTCTGAAATACCATCTGCTGAGTGGTTAATTCACGGGGTCATTAATCTGCCTATTTCAACACTCCAATTCACGTCCTGCTTAAAAAACATTCCAGTAGGCAGATATGAAAGGCTAGGAGATAGTTACATTCATGAGGTGTGGGAGCTGCCCTTCTTGTACAAATGTCTCAGTGGCATAAAGGAGGTCTTTCTTACCGGTTTATTGAATGTGAGATTTCTGTCAGCCCTTTGATGGTTTGTAAACAGCTGTCCTTGGATGGGCATGTAACACTTTGGCAGCGAACTTGGCTTGTTATCTGAAGGGAGTTCCAGTCCCCTTGATTAGACCTGCGTACCAGGTGCTCACAAATGGCAGCTATGTCCTCCTCAATAGTGAAAACAGCTTTGGGAAGCGAGCTGGGATAGTTTCCTCCCATAAAACAGAAGGAAGTAGCTGAGATTTGGCCCTATATTGCTACTACTAATTGAATTTTGACAAGCTGAGCAGACTCAAGGCTTTATTGTTTATTGTTTATTGTATATTGTTCCAAAAACATGTTGCGCTTATATCTGCACGTGAGACCTACTTGCTTCAGGTGGCAAGGTCATCAGCACAGATACAGTCCCATTTAAGTACTAACTTTCCGAGACACTTTGTTGAGCTTGTGGGTAATGCATCCAGTATTATTGGAATCGCAAATTTCTTTAAGGCTGTTGGTTCTGGTTTCGTTAATACCTTCTCCTCTATATTTGGTTTAATACCATCAGCCATCCACTCAATATTCTCCAGTAATCTCAGGGGATTCCCGATAACTTTGGCTGTAATAGGTGGCATTTTGCTATTGCTACTTTTCCTGTGCAATGGCTGTCCCACTACAAGAAGGAGGACTGAAAGTGCTCCCACCAGCGCAGCTGTGTTGTGAATGCATGATGCAGTACTTTGGAGCAACACTCCTGGAGCAATTGGAGTGTGACTAGTCTCTGTCATTCAGACCGGTTTTGCATTGTGTGCGGCCCATGTTTCGGTGCCTCTGGTGCTTGTTCGAACATGCATTGAAAGTTTGTCTTTCTATGCAGCGCTTGCTTTCATTGGATGCTGATCTGTTAATGTTCTCGCTGAGGGCTCATTACCAAACATGCGAGTTGAGGGTGCGTTTGCTACGGGAAGCTGCTTATGAGTTGCCCTTCATGGGGGATGCAGCTCTAACTTAATTGTTGGGCACACCATGGAATGCTGCTGCCTTGGCTGTAGCTCATTGTTTGGAACACAAAAGTGCCTTGGTTCTTCTTGGTGATGAATTTCCTACTTTACCACCTGCCAAAGTGGAAGATTTCCTGTCTTCAATTATCCCGGATTTGATTGGCAACTTCCAAAATGACTGACTCTTGAAATTTGGCGTTTTTTAAGCCACACTTAACATTTTTAGATTGCCCTTTTATATATGCTCAAGTGTCTTTTTGACTTGTCATTATTGACATTTATATATATATATAGAGGAGGGTGTTGTGTAGCGATTTTAGGTATAACTCCATATATATTATTTTAGCAAACTAGACCTGTTGCTGTGCAGTTTAACCTAGATATATTTTATTCTGCTCCGTTTATTTTTTTAATAATAGCCACATTTGCAGTCTTGTTTTATTTATTTCTATCTAGCTGTTCTTTGCTTAGGTCAGCACTGCGTTCTTAAACAAGACATTTCTTTCACTCTGTGCTTTTCTCAAGGCTGCAGTAAGATAGGTTGCCGGTAAACATGGTAACGCTTAGTCTCTAGTGTTCATAGAAACATACACCCCCTTATGTAGGGACATTTTCTCAGAACATCAGCTGTTTTATTATAAAAACACTTCTCTGTCCCATACACGTTAGAGGGAGATTCCAGCCAGATGACCACGACTGTATGCTGATTGCTGAACCCTTCGCTATAGCTGCTTATGTAGATTACAGGCCTCTTGCTCAGGTATGAGGGATGATGTCTTCCCAGGGGAACCTGAAGGGCAGAACTAGAGCTTAACATGCTGTGCTCTAACTTAGCCTAAGTAGGAATTATTTTAATTATTTTAGTGACAATATGGTAGCGTTATTTGTCACTATTTTAATTCTGTCATGCTTCATCATCCCGGTTATTGCAATACATGCTTTATTATCTAAGATGCAGTTGCTTCATTAAAACCTTATTGAAACATATACTGCCTCTGTCCTTGTGTATGTGAGACTAATGTGGCTGAGAGAAACTGATTCGATCTGAGTGACCATGATTTCCCTGAGGAATAAATTGTGTCATTTGCTCAGCTGCCTAATCATCCCTGCTCTTGGGTGGAGATGAGGTACTGCTAGTTAGCCGCAGCAAAGACCGGATTAGGCCGACAGGTGTCACCTGTAGTGGGTTCAGACTTAGTCCCCCACACTGAAAGTTATTCTGCCGCTCAGATCCAGTAGTCTCGTTAGAATAATGTGAGCCTATGCGATACATCACTCAGAGGATGGTGCAGCCATCTAGGAGAAGTGGAGATCAGAGGCAACTGGTCTGTGGCGGAAACGGGCCTCACATCAACCGTTTGGAGCTCCGTGCGATATGGCTGGCACTGAAAGCCTTTCTTCCATCTATAAAGGGAGAGATAGTGCACGTTTTCAGGGACAACACCACCACCATGTGGTACTGCAACAAACAGGGCGTGGTGGGGTTGTTGTCCCTTTGTCAATTGACTCTGTGCCTCTGGACCTGGCTGGAATTGAAGGGCATAGCCATGGTGGCTCAACATCTACCTGGCTCTCAACACCAAAGCAAATGAACTCAACTGAAAATGCCTAGGAAATGACAAATGGTGTCTCCAGCCAGAGGCGGTACAAGGTCTCTTGCAGCAGGGGGGGATAGCCTTGGTTAGATCAGTTCACCTCTACTGAGAGTTTGCAATGTCAGCAGTTTCGCACGTTGGAGTTTCCAAGGTTGCAATCACCCAGAAGCTTTTTGTTCCAAGTGGAGTTCAGACCTCCTGTATGCCTTTCCACCCATACCACTCATACTATGAGTTCTTAAAAAGATCAGGAATGACCGGGTCCAAGTAATCCTTCTGACTCCGTATTGGGCACAGTGACTCTGGTATCTTGAGCTGCTGAGCATGTCTATCAATCCTCTGATTAAGACTGTCCCTTTGGGAGGATCTTCTTTCACAGCGGCAAGTGAGGGTTCTGATCCCAAACCTGTCCATTCTCCTTCTTGTGTGCAGATAGAGCAGCCTCAGTTGACAGCTTTTGACCTTCCTCCCAAAGTCTAATGTAATCTTGGCAGTCAGGCGTTCCTCCACCAAAATGATATATCCCTGTTGTTGGAAGACATTTGTTGTGTGGTGCACAGACTAGTCTGTTGACCCCCTTTCTGCCCCTCTTGCTTAAGTCCTGTTGTTCACCCTTTCCCTTGCCCAGTCGGGCTCTGCTCTGGGCACTCTTAAGGGATATTTGTCTGCTATTTCTACTTTTTTGTGGTTGCGTCACCAACCTTCCTTTTTTAAGTCTCTTATTGTACATAGGATCGTTAAAGGTGTTAGACAACTTTTTCCTCCACCCCCACTCATTATGCCCCATTGGGATCTGAATTTGTTTTTGACCTTTCTGATGTGCATTCCTTTTGAGCCTTTTTACAATTCTCCTCTGTCTTCTCACCTTGATAACAGCTGTGCTTGCGGCAATTACATCTGCCCGCAGAGTGAGTGAGCTGCAGGCCTCATCTAAGATGTCCTACTTTTCCATCTATCCTGACAAAGTGGTGTTTTGCACCAGACCCTCTTTTCTGCCAAAAGTGACCATGCACTTTCATGTAGGTCAATCCATCACCTTGCCTACTTTTTACACACCCCAACATCGTCCCAAGGAAAAAGAGAGACTCCACCACCTGGACCCAAAAAGTGTGTTCGTATTCTATCTTGATCATACAAAACGGTTCTGGGTTAATGACCAGCTCTTTGTTGGGTACATGGGTGCGAAGAAAGGTCGAGTAGTGCAGAAGCGGGCCATCTCCAGAAGGGTCGTACTCTGCATTAAGGTCTGCTATGGACTGGCCAGAAAGCAACCCCCTGAGGGTTAGTACACAAATTCTACCCTTCGGCCACTGCATTAGCACAAGGAGTTCCAGTCCTTCACATCTGTCAGGCAGGAACGTGGGCATCTCTGCACATGTTTACAAAATAATACTGCCTGAACAGGGATGGGTACTTTGACCATTCGGTCCTGCAGGACTTTCTAGTCTGAACTTGGTTCACGGACCCACCTTCAGGGATGTTCTTGCTTGGGTACCTATTCAAAGGTAAGGAATCTACAGCGAGAAGTCTCTATCAGATGGACAAGTTACTTGCCTTCAGTAACACAGTATCTAGTAGAGACCATATCTAGTTGCAGATTTTTTACTGACCCACCCATCCTTCCCGCTCTGAGAACTGATTTCTAGGGGCAGGGACTTCCCTTTCAGTGTCTTAATTTTGACGCACCATTAGCCAGTGTTCTTCCTGGCTCTGCGCTTCTAGCGTGGAAAGTTGTGAAACGATACTGACGTCGGCGCACCTGGGTGGCACCTCCTATAGCACCTGTGATGTCGTATCTGTTACAGATGTTTTCAGTGACTGACATTGAGCTGATCAATGCCACCTAACGACATGCAGGGGTACTGCTCACAAAAATCTTCTAGATTCAGTCTTGTGCCTGCGGGAATTCATAGGTAAGGAATCTGCAGCTAGATATAATCTCTACCAGAGAAGGCGTTACTGAAGGTAAGTAACTTGTCCTTTAAATAAAGTCAAAATTAGAAGTTTGTTATGTTGTAAGTATGCCCTTTGATTGACATCATGTTTTAGCCTACATTTCACATGTGTACAGACCAGTGCTAATGTGGCTAAACCAAAGGTTGGAAGCATGTACTCTACTACAAGTTAAAGTAGTAAGACTAAACACTGTCCTAACCCACCTTGAGATTTATTGGATGTCTTGACTGCAAATGAGGAAGGGATCACAGTTTTAGCAGAATGAATCAGTATAGATTTGTTTTTAATATTCTACTTTCAAGTAGTTGGTTGCAAATATCTTTTAATTTGTCTTTTGATTGTATCAACAACGGGTGTCTGCCATAAAATTCAGTGAGTGCCTTTCACTAGGTCTCAATGACTGCCCCTTGGCATCATTCTTAGTTTGTTTTTCCTGCTGTTGAGAAATAAGGAAAATGCTTAAGACCAGAATTCAGTATCATGATTGCAGACCAATTTGTTTCTGTAATCCATAATGAACAAGGTTGCATGAGAGTGTTTGGAAACTTTGTTTTGAGTTCCTAGCATTAGATTAGGGAAACACTTAGTTTGATGGCATGTGTGGCTGTAGATGCAAATGCTTTGCATAAGTCCGCCATCTAGTGTTGGGTTTGCAGTGTTACAAGTTGTTTTTCTTTGACGAATCTTTTCAAGACACAAGATCGAGTGACTCTTCCTCTCGGTGATAGAGTACATGGGCATCGAATCCTTTGTTAGATTGTTTTCTCTCCACAGCCGAGTTCGGACGTGTATTCCGCTTGCTCCGGTCTTCTTCGGCTTGGTCTATTCTAAACTCTTTTTTTCAGTCTTTTTTCTTTCAGTGACGGTATTGTATTTCAATCTCTTAGTCTCCATCTAACGCATTCGAATTGAACTCCTACGTCTGGGTCGGTTTAACTGCCCTTCAGGGTGCCAGTGCCCATCTCGGGCCTATTACTCCATGTGGTGTCGAGAAATGCAGGGCTAACTGAATACACTCCATTTCGATTTAGCTCTCAATGTAGGGTGACCAGAATTTTAAAGCCAAAAACCGGGACATTTCACAAAAATAGAAGAAGGACAACAAGTATTCTTCAACCGAGCGCTGAGAATGACAGCGCTCATCACCACAGAATTACAGTGAGGCACTAAGAACACAAATCAAATGCCATTTTTAAAGCCAGTATAATGCCTGTTAGTTAAGTAGCTTTCCAATAACACCTGCTTTGTATTTCTGCTTTAGAAAACAACAAAATCACTTCTTACAGTTTTCAGGCGACTCTTTAAAAACCAGGACATGAGCTAAATTTCCCGAAATCTGCCGGGACAGCTGGTGAAAAACCGGGACTGTCCTGGCAAATCCGGGACGCCTGGTCACCCTACCTCAATGCCATTTTTAATTTCTTTACACGGATCATCACCAGGTGTGTAACCTCTGCTTGTCCCCGAACCACAGAGAAGAAATCTGCAACGCCTGTTGGTCTTTCTGCTCCAAAAAGACCCTATAAGACAGAAGTGTGCATCGGTTGGAGATGTCATCGAAGATGCCAGATGACACCCCTGACATCTTCGGGGAAGAGCATGCGTAAGAGGAGATCCACTAAGGAGAGGATTCAGACTCTGATGTGCAATTGAACATCGAACGCCAGCCTCTTACCTTGTGGCAACCTGTGAGTACTATCTCAAGCTCCCTTGTAAAGACTTTAAAGAAGTCATATAAGATGGTCGTCGGTCCACCACTGCCTTCGGGCCATGGCCGGGTCCGAAAATTACATTCAGATGCCCCATCTTCGGACTCGGCACCGAAAATAGCCAAGACTAAAATGCTTTTAGCATCAACCTCTAATTTGACACCTCATTCAGCCTCGAGATCGAGTCAAACCCTCGGCCAGAGTGTTTTGGTTCCGACCAAATAACCATCTACCTCTGTTTCGGAGTTGACGGCTTCTATTTGAGAAAAGGCTCAGGGTTTCGGAATCGAAAATCCCTCCTTCAAAAGACTCAAGTCTTTCCTCAGACTTAAAAGTGGAGCCTATCCTTCAAACAAAGGATACTCGTCAGTGCCAGCTTCATATTAAAAAAAGAACAGTTCCTCCAGTTCCAATTAAGATGAGACTTACCTTCCAGGAAACTTTGACACTGCTCCTCCACCTAAGAAGGTCTCCAAAGACAAGGCTCCAGTACAACCTAGGCCTTCTCCTCCATACTCTCCTGTACTTCCCCCTACTCCTCCTCCACCTCCACAATCTTCTCCACCCATTGTGGAGCCACCATTTTCACAACAAGGTTCACCAACACCTCAGGGAGATGACATGGAAGACATTCCCCAGGACATAGACCCTTGGGATTCTTATGTTATAGATGCCACACTACCAAATTACCCTGATTTGTATCCTGCATGTTTACCTCCTGAAGATACAACATCTTATCAGCAGGTCATAGCACGGGCAGCTGCCTATCATAATGGCCAATTGAAGATTTTCTATTTGACACACTAACCTCCACCCACAAGGAGAGTCAGTCAGTCAGTCAGTCAAAGAACTTTATTCGGCAGTTGCCATAGAAGTGCATACAAAAGACATATATTACGAATCTATAAATAGTATAAAACACAATTAGAAACTGTAAAACAGATACTAAAAACACAGTGTAAACATCCGGTCTAAGACCCCTTGACATGTAACAAAAAATATACTAAAACATGATTAAAAATCACAAAAACACCAGTTTACAAATATTGTCTCCGAATAGAAATCTCTCGCAAACATATAGAGATTAAAATAGAATAGACCTTTTCCTAATGCTTAAAGAAGCTGTAACAAAATTTAGTACATGATAACAAGTTTGGATATCTGGCAATCTCTGAAAATATAATAAAGCTTCCTTATAATGGATAGGTCTAAGATGACATAAAATGGGTAAAATAAAAGCCTTTCTAGGAGCAGCATATAAAGAGCAAAGGAGAAAAAAATGTAAGGTGCTCTGCTTTGATTTAGAATCACAAGGGCAGGGTGGTAGGTCCTTTTTCCAGATACATGGTTCGGGAAAGGCTACCTTAAAATGAATTATATTAAATCTAAAAAAAGTTAAGTGAGAGGATTTTCTAGAACTTGAAAACCAGATCAAGTAAGGTTCAAGACATGGGACAGTTATAATCCGGGTATAAGGATAAAAAGATTTCAAATTCAGGGAGCTATAAAATCTCAGCTCTGATATGTGCTCAAAATAAGTTGACTTCAAGATAGACCTAGAGTTTGTGGTTAACAGTTGGGGTTCTTCAAACATGTACCTAAGCCCTAGCTTCTCAAAGGAGTTACGCAGAAACACAAGCCAGGGAGTCCTATTTGAATTGTCCAAATGTAAGCAGTCCGAGATACAGTCTTGAACAAGTTTTGCCGCAGGGTTCAGCCAGCATCTGATCCAGAACAGTAGAGGAGCGATAGCGACCCTGTCCTCCAAAAAACGTTGACCAGTTTCCTCATGACTGATGATGTTTGCTATACATTTTGGAACCGTCAGTAGTCTACGTAGAAATTTGTTTTTGGCACTTTGGAAAGAGGATATTTTATTGTAGCCCCAAACTCCTGCCCGTATAGGACTGCTGCAGCAAACTTGGAATTATAAAATGTTTTCATGTGTGCAGGAGGTCTGTAGCCTAATTTACTAGTAAAGCGAAAAATCGCTTCATTGTTCCTTGCCAACTGTTGGAACTTAAAATTAATGTGTGTCTTCCAGGACAGAGAGGAGCTCATGTACATACCTAAATAACAAAAATGTTTTACCTTGTTTAAAGTATGTCCTCCCATTATAAATTGTTTAGACTTTGTATTACGTGGGCCACATGTCATAACAAAAGTCTTAGGGTAGTTTACTTTCAGATCAAGGTTCAACATAAAATTGTAAAATAGGTCCAAAAGTCCCTGTAAACCATTTGTGGTACGGGCAATTAAAACTGCATCATCAGCATTAAATAAAACTGGAAGCGGACTCTGGCCCATCTTTGGTACATCCTTTCCATGTTTTACCAGCGAATCGTAGAGCCCATTGATATGTATCAAAAAAAGAAATGGTGCTAAGATACATCCCTGTCTTACACCCCTTGTTGACGGAATCAGAGAAGTTCTCTGACCATATAAACCAGTCTGAACTGAAACCGTTAAATCTGTATGTAGGCGTTTAATACGCTCCAAGAGGGACGTGTCACAACCTAAAGCTCCCAGAATTTGCCATAGCTTAGACCTATTAACCATATCAAAAACACTAGTTAGATCGATAAATGCCATATGAATAGACTCTTTTGGCTGTCACGTATATACTAAGTATCAGATGCAGATTTAAAACGTGCTCAACTGTGCCGACACCAGGTCTAAAACTAAATTGGATTGGGGATAAAATCTGGGCCTTAGTCACCCAATCTTATAGCCGGGCTAAGATCACACTTCCTAGAATCTTTGCCATTGAATCAATAAGAGAAATAGGTCTATAACAGGAAGGATCTTGTCTGTTTCCTTTTTTGAAGATGGGAACAATGATCGCCGATTTCCATGAAATAGGTACATTACTATTTACCGCGCTATTCAATACATTTGTGACTAAAGGACCCCAAAGGTCAATTTCGGATTTGAAAAGATCAGCGGGGACCCCGTCAGGGCCAGGAGCCTTTCCCTGCCTTAGCCGATTAATGGCGCATAAGACCTCATAGAGGTCAAAGGTAATGTCTGGGGCCTTGGTGTTAGAGTCTAAAATGGAATATGCAGTAGGATTATCTTCTGTATACAGGTTATCAATGTCATCGTTTCCTGGGCAAAATGCTTTCCTAAAATGGGTCACCCATACATCCTCTGCAATAAGGCAATCATCGGCCTTGGTGTTGTTATCTGAAAAGTAGAGGTGATTTATCACCTTCCAAAATTTAGAGGTGTCCTTCAGCTCAGTGGCAGCCAGAAGTTCATCCCAAGCCTTGGACCTAATTTCTGTTTTCCTTTCTTCAAGAGCAGCCTTATACTCGGCTCTAGCAAGTTTAACTAGATGGCGGGAGGGGGGAACTACTTTAAGAGCATCTTTAAGTTTTTTATGAGCAGAAGAGCACACAGAATCAAACCATCTATGGGCCACTCGCCCCTTCAAGGGCCTGTCCACCACCAAGGCTCGCAAGATATTAGTACTTAAAGATTCAAATTCATGGACTATACAATCAGGCTCTAACTGCTGAGATAGACACTTATTAATAGAGTCAGCCCTACTTCTTATGATTTCCTGACTAAAAGATTTTGGATTTATTTTGTCCCATTTTAAGCGTAAACCGCAATTTGGATTGTAAACAGTGCTGGCTCTCAGGCTTTTATTCTTAGGAACCTGGTTATTTTTTAAATCCAGATTAATGCTGAGGGGATTATGGTCACTGGCGCAATGAGGCGTGATCTTAAATTCTTGAATAAGATGATAATCAGAGGAACCAATGAGTATATAATCAATGATGGTCCCCTTCGAGTTCCCTGTGAAGGTTGGTATATTACAAGCGTCAGCAGATAGTTTCTCTGTAACGTGTACCAGATCAAACTTACATATAAAATAGTTTAAGGCATCTCCTTCAGTAGTGTGAGTAAAATGGATGGATGACTCTCTGCCCTCATCAGGGAAGGGACACAGTTCCGTGAGTTCCTTGCTACACAAAGGTGTGTTGAAATCGCCCACCCATAATGTGATAATATCGCTATCCTGTAAAACATTTGATGAATCAATAAACTCTGCTACCTCTTCCAGGGTCCCATAAGGAAACCTCGGGGGATATTATTACAAAAATTTAAAATCAGGATATCTTTTTGTCCACTAATAGATACTAAAACAGCCATAAAATGAAGGGAAGACCAGATTAAGGACACGTTTAATAGAGGGAGATGTAAGGATACGAGAACTACAAGGCCGCCACGTGCTCTCCCCATTGGGGAGGTTATAGCCGGCTGATACAGAGAGGTAAATCCATTCAGAAGGAGCGTATCCTTAGACCAGGTCTCCTGTAGGCAAATTATGTCATAAGAAGAAATGGAGCTCCTCCACTCCAGGTTATCAGTTTTAGACCGCAGCCCCGCTATATTCCAACTGAGCAGAGTTAGTGGTCTAAACCCAGGACATGGCGTTGAAACTCTAGTATTTATAGGAGTTGACAAAACCGATGCAGATTTGCCTGCGTCCCTAGTACATTCATTGTATACTTTCCCCGCCATGGATCTCGCCATGTTAATAGGGCAGGGGTAGATCAAGGCCATCTGTCAATCGTTTTCATCAAAATGATTGAGAGCCGAAAACCGATTGCTAATGGGTACATTTACCTGCAATTGGGACCTTGCTGGGTCGGGCATATGGGTTGTTAGGTTAATGGCAGAGCATGGTGGTAGGAGCACGGGGTCATAAAATTGACACAGAGGATGGATTTGGATCCTATTGCATGCCTTATTGCATTGAACGGAGTTGGTCAAAAAGTAGTCCACTGAACAAGAGTTTGCAAAACTTAAAACAACATAATCTCCTTCCTCCATTTTCTTTGAATATCCAACCCTCCTCACTCTGCGGCCATAAGAATCTTGTCATTATGATGAAAATTAGGTTTAATATTGGATTTCAACCAGTGACCAGCCCTCCTGATTAGGTATTGGGTATCTTCTATTTTGGAACTCACCAAAGGGGGAACATTTGATAAAACCAATACATACGGATTGCAATCTGGGGGTAGATGTAAAGAATCTGCATAGTTTGTAAATTTATTATGACCCGTAGCATGCAACCTAGAGGAACAGACTTCCCTGGTCAGCCCCTGTACAGAATCGTCTGCTGTGTTTCTTTGGCCAGAAATGGTCTGTAAATCGGGCAAGGGATTCCTTGCTCCTTGAGGTAACAATGTAGATAGAGGGTTGGTTTAATGAGCCGGGTCTTGGTTGTGAGATTTTCCCGTTCTTACTGATCCTGGCTTAAGTAAATGAGATAAAGTGCTGGTCACGTCATTACAAAAGCAATCGAGCTTCCTAGTAATCAGTGTAATAAGTTTCGCCTCTGAGGTTGCACAAAAAGAATTAAGTATAGAATCAATAACACTTGTTGTTGATAAGAAAAGTAAGACATTAGATGCTGCAGGTAAACTGCTAGTGGCACAAGCAGCCAATTACTGGGGTATCACCAGTTCCCAAGCTCTTCTAGCATGATACGATAGGACCCACTGGGATGAGATAGAAGACCTTCTCCAGTATCTCCCAGAAAAAACACCGTAAAAGGGGACAGGAGAAGGTTTCCGAGGGCCACACCATTTCCAATAATGCCATTGGGTGCACCACAGATGCTGCTGATACAGCCGCATGGGGCATTAATACTAGCATTATTAATCGAAGACATGCTTGGTTAAGATGCTCTGAGTTCAAGTGGGAAATGCAACAGGCAGTACTTAATATGCCTTTTGACAAGGAACATTTATTTGGGCAACAGGTTGACACCACTACATAAAAACTGAAAAAAGACTCAGACAGCAAAGGACATGGGGCTCTTTTCCACTACACCACAAAGGGGTACTTTTCATCACCCACAATTTAGGGGAGGCTTCAAAACAACATTTACTGAGCCTTCCACCTCCCAAACAAAACAAGGCACACACTTCTAAAAATAGGGGTTCCTTTGCAGTTGCCAGTAATAGAGGTAGAGGAAAAGCATCCACCTCTAGAGGTTCTGCTTCAGGCATACCAGTGACTGTCTCGACCTTCCACCAGTACACACTTCTTCAGCAGGGGGAAGACTATTCCATTTCTATCCTCAGTGATCCAATATCATTACAGATCAATGGGTTCTATCAATTATTCAACATGGTTACTGTCTAGAACTCTATTCCATTCCATCCAATACTTCCCCTTGCACTCACAAACCTTTGCAAACCCATCGCACTCTCTTAAAGGAAGAGGTACAATCCCTTCTTCTCAAAGGGGCTATAGAACCTGTTTCCCCTATCCCAGCAAGGGTTAGGAGTATATTTCCTGTACTTCTTTATACCAAAGAAACACGGCTCATTAAGACCAATTCTGGACCTCAGACCTTTCAACCTATACATAATTTCAGAGTGTTTTTGTATGGTCACTATTCAAGATGTTATTCAGCTACTACAACAAAAAGATTACATGACAGCATTAGATCTCAGAAATGCTTATTTCCACATCCCCATACAAACAGCACATCACAAATATCTCCGATTGGTCGCTGCGGGAAAACATTATCAATTCAAGGTTCTACCATTTGGGGTAGCAACCTCTCCCAGGATATTCACAAAATGCTTACAGTTAGTTGCTGCATTTCTCAGAAGACAACATATTCAAGTTTTCCCATACTTTGACGCTTGTCTCATCAAAGCCAATACCACCCAACAATGTCAGAAACATACTCAGTAAACCTTCTATACACCCTGGGATTTACAATCAACTTTCTCAAATCACATCTCCGGCCATCACAGATACAGCCTTATCTGAGAGCAATTCTCAATACTCACTCAAGGTTGGCATATCCAAACCCAGCACGGATTCAAGCTTTCCAAACTCTTCTGTCTCAATTACAGGAGAACCAGACTTACACAGTCAGACTAGTGTTGCAGCTATTAGGGATGATGGCTTCCTGCATTACACCTCATGCCAGACTGCACATGCGTCCATTACAGCAGTGTCTTTGTCATCATTGGTCTCAGTCACAGGGTCATCTCCAGGAGCTAGTGTTGTTGGACTGCCAGACTCACCGCTCTCTGCAATGGTGGAATCCCACCAACCTTTCAAAAAGACGGCCCTTTAAAGACTCTGTGCCTCAGATCACTCTCACTATAGATGCATCACAGATAGGTTGGGGAGCTCACCTAAACAACTTCACAATACAAGACGGATGGGATCGATCCAATAAACTTATTTCATCAAGTACTTGGAGTTACTAACATTCTTTCTAGCGCTCAAAGCATTTCTGCCACAAAAGTGGTTCTAGTCCATACAGACATGTCAACTATGTATTATCTGCAGAGCCGTGGGTGGGGGGGGGAGGCTGGGGGAGAGAGGTTGGTCACTGTCATCTGAATTCTCCCTTTTAGCGCAGACAATTTGGAAGTGGGTAATTCACAATCACATTGAACTTACTGGCAGAATATCTCCCAGGGATGGACAATCAGTTTGCAAACCTCCTAAGCAGGATGCAGCAACAAGTCAACAAGTAGGAACTTATCCCACAAGTACTTCACCAATACTTTCACCTCTGGGGAACACCAGAAATAGATCACTTCACCACTGTAGAAAACTAAAAATGTCAAAACTTTGGGTCCAGATACCCACATCCTCAGTCCAAGGGCAATGCTCAATGGATGAAGTGGAGGAGATAGTGATACTGAGCAACCTAGTACTAGCGCAGCCCCTCGAGATCAGGAATTCCAACAGTTGGATCTAACCTCTGGTCCTTTTTTAGGCCCCACACCATGGCCACAATCCCGGGGGGGAGGACGCCCGTGGAACAGGGGTTTCCCCAGAGAACGGGGTTGGAACAGAGGCCCGCTACAGGGGCAGGAGACAGGTACATTTCCAGCAGGAGGAACATGGGGAAATACAAACACGGAGACAACATTACAGATGGTGAAGGTATTAGATCCGGTAATTAATTTATCCAGCCATCAGTTATCCCCGGTAGAACGTCAAGCATTATCTAAAGGTCTATCTTTTGTCCCTACGAATTTACCTGACTCCTTTAATCTGAAAATAGAGCTATACCAGTTTTTCCAGAAGATTAGATTGCGATATTTTTTTAACAAGACTCCATCACATGCTCCTTTTTCTGTGACTGGTTTGAGGACCCCTTCCACGTTTACACCTCCCGCCCATGCGATGTCACATAAGATCTTAGCCTTTGAACAGGTTGTTATGAGAGATACAATGAACCTGATTATGAGGGGGAGATATGTAAAATATAACACCACTAAAGCAGAAAAGGATGCTCTGTATACCTTAAGAGCAAATAAGGATATAGCCATTAAATCTGCAGACAAAGGGGGAGCTATAGTGGTACAGAATTTTGATGATTACAAGGATGATATACTTATGCAATTAGCAGAGGCAGGAAATTATGTCAAACTTGACCGTGACCCCACCAAGGAGGTGGCTACTTTGATTAAGAGAGCCTCTAGTGTGGGACTAACTAATGATTTTGTGTCAGAATTAGAATATGACTTCTTGAACAGGAAGAATCCCGTACTCCAACTATCTATACACTTCCAAAAATCCATAAAAATCCCTTAAAACCCCCAGGCTGCCCGATTATATTGGGATGTGGATCAATTCTAGAGCCTGTTTGTAAATATGTTGATTTCTTTTTGGAAACCTTAGTGAATGGAACTCAAGCGTATATAAGAGATACACTGTAAGCCATCAAATTGATTGATAACCTGGAGTTTAATTGCAAAGACCAACTCCTGGTGACGATGGACATTGTCTCATTATACACGGATATCCCCCAAGAACACGCATTACAAGTGATCATGGAAGCACTCGTTGAAAGAGCTCAACCTACACAAGTACCCACTAGTTTTTTAGTGGAGTTGTTGGAAATTGCAATGGTTAAGAATATTTTCGGGGGCGTGGCCAAGATGGCGGCCGGAGCGGACGCTTGAGAAAAGAGCTCCGCTCGCGGCCCTCCTTCTTGCCGAATATCCTGGTCCCTGGTTCCCGGTCGGCCATAAAATGCTGAGGCTACCCCCCCAGTGCCGGGGGCAGCCCTCAAGGACACAAAAGTAGCTGCGGATGGCCCCGTGATCAACTGCTGGATTCGAGGAAGCAAGACGCGCCTGGTGCTGTGGATCGGGAGGTGAGGCGGCCCTCCCGCGGCCGGCGAGACGTGAGCACGGCGGTCGGGTCGCCCCGTTCGGCTTCCCCGTGGGATCGCCGGGGGGGTCGAGGGCTGTTGGGCCTGGGCTGCGGTGGGCCCTGGGAGCGGGCCTGCTGGCTGGGGCGCGGCCTGGGGGACGCCGCGGCTTCCGGTTCGGCCGCGCTCCATCGGAGCAACAAGAAACACGGGGGGCGCGCGGCAGTGAGCGAGCCCCCCCTGATATGGCTTAGCATCCCTACAGCTCCACGTGGCCCCCCTACCAAGAACTGGTAGCAGCGTCGTGCGGTGACGCCGCGGCGAGAGCACTGGGCGGTGTTTCCTTGCGGGGTCGGGCCTTGGACGGGTCGGCGCCGGGAACGGGCGTCTGGCTCGCCCTGGCACTCCGCCCTTGATCTGTGGAGGCGGCCGGCGGACGCGTGCCCGGGTGGAGTGGGGGCCCCGGCGTGCCTTTGGTGGAGTGTACCGGACCGGCTGGGGGGACCTTCGGCCTCTCCTCCCGTGCAGAGCACTGGGCCAGCGACAACGACCCTCAAGCACCAGCACCCAGCACAGAAGATAAAAAGTAGGAAGCAGAGGCGGAGGAGCGGGAAAGAAAGGAAGAAGGAAAAAATTTACAAAAAATAAAATAAAAATACATAAATAAAAAAGAGAGGAGGAGCCAATAAAATCAGAATAAAGGAAAAAAGAAATAAAAAAGAGAAAAAAAAAAAAAGAATGAAAAAAACAAAAACAGGAAGAAGATAAAGAAATTGAAGCAAGTAGATTGTGAGCGCTGGCACAGAATAAATTAAACGCACATAAAACAACCACGTTGGGTCACCAAAGTTTCAAGCCACAAGCAAGTAAGTGAAAAACCCAACGCACCTGTACCAGGCCAGTGGCATTCAGCTCTCTGCCTTGTAACGAGGAGGGCCTCAGTCAACAAATTAACATACTAACTCCTAATATCCCTGAAAATAAGCAACCACGCCTGGACCACTGATAACGCTAAAATCACCCACTTTGACGTGCGTGGCTCTGCTTCGCCCCACCAGTACACATAGCTGATTTCATACGGCCTAATTCTCCCCGGTCGCATAGTGGTCACAATGGTCAAGCCTAAGCAATCCAAAACAGGGACTTCTGCGGAGGGAGAAACCCCCCCCTCCATGGGCCAACTGGACATGCAAAAGACAACGCAACTTCAACTGAGCGAGACGCTACGCGCACACTCCCAGCAATTTGATAAAATTATGCAGGCAATTATGGAAACCAAAACTTCGCTAGAAGGGAAAATTGATGCTGCAGTGCTGGAGGTCTCCCTACTCCGAGCTGACCACCGCAAACTGTCTGACAGAGTGCATAATGCTGAACTGTCGCTAGAAACGGTTCACCCGGAAATGAAAGACATGAAAAGCAAATTCAAACAGATGGAAACTGAGTTGGCACAGCTACAACGCCGAGCTGAAGAAGCAGAGGGGCGCTCAAGACGTAACAATATCAGATTCATTGGCATCCCAGAACGATTGGAACTACCCAAAGCCGAGGATTTCTTAGAAAACTGGCTGAAAGAAATAATGAAAACTCAGGATGCCACGAAATCACCAATGATAGAGAGAGCCCACAGAATACCGGGCAGACCCCCTCGGCCTGGAGCGCCACCCCGACCCATGATAGCTAGATTTCTTAACCACAGAGACAGAGATTCTGTTCTTCAACACTTTAGATCTTCCAGTCAAATCAGCTTGGAAAATAATAACATATCTGCATACCCGGACTATACGCTGGAAGTACAACGTAGAAGAGCAACCTTTGTAAAGATCAAACAAATCTTGCGACAAAATAATATAACTTATTCTCTCATGTTCCCAGCCCGCCTGCGTATCACCATAGATGAGAAAACGCTCATATTCCCTACCCCAGAGGATGCATGGACTTGGATTCACGCTAAAGGTTTGATCAGCCCGCCAACGGAAAAGACAACAACTGAGGACTGGATAACACCCAGCTCCAGGAGGAAAAAAAAACAAAGCAAGACCACATTGCGCCCAACGAAATCGCAAATGGAATCAGAGCAAGCTCAAATATTAAGGGAAACTAGCTCCTTCACTCGACCACAATCCAAAACCCGAAGTGACACAGATGCCACAGACAGCGGATCCCCAGGAGGGGAATCAAGTGCATCCTCCTCCTTCCTACTGGCCGGCCCTGACCTTACACCGCGCGTTGCGGATGATCTCTAGGCCTTGTGAGGGAATATGAACTGCGCCACAGACACGAGTCCGGCGTTGGGACACGCGACCTTCCGCCCTTATGCGGCCTAGAGCGGTGTTTGGTGGTTTCTTTGGGATGGGTTCTGGCCGCTAGCTTCCTTGACTGAGACTAACAGGGTAACCAAAGCGGTTGTACTTACAATTTGGACCGAGCAGGGACAAAATTATCCTGGAGACGGGTCGGTTCCCGCCCGGCTATACCAAAACCACGCTCTCCGACAACCAAGTCACTCCCGAATGGAACTTAACTTCGCAGTTTGCAGTTTAGGCACCAGTTGTGCCATTATGTTTATCTCCGGGCTTTACCCGAAATATCCTTTTGCCTATTATTTTTTTTGCTCTCATTTTTATTATTCTCTTTTGATAATGTTGTTTTGTGGGACTGGGGGGGCTGGTGGGCGGGCGCTGGTGGCGGAGGGGAGACGTGGGTGGGCAGCGCGCACTAGACTAACAGCAGTCCCTGGACGCATCACAGGATTGACCCAACTGTACAAAAAAATAGGTGTGCAACAACCTAACTTAACATGACAAAAAAGGAACCAACATATAATATAATGACGTGGAATGTTAAGGGTATGGCGGGCATAAGAAAGCGCAATAGGATACACGCGCACCTAAAGCGTCACAATATTCATATAGCCATTCTCCAAGAAACGCACATTACCCCTGTAGATATTCCCTGGTTGGAAAGAAAGTGGGGCGGGCAGGTCCACGGATCGGGAAATTCATCATACGCAAGAGGGGTTTTGATATGGATAGCCCCGGGGGTCCCGTACACTGTGCGGCGCGGCGTTTCTGACATAGAGGGCAGATACATACATTTAACAGGCCACTTAGATGGGGAACCAGTAACACTGAACGGACTGTACGTCCCGAACGTCGGACAAAGTGAATTCCTACACAAAACAATCTCACACTTCTCAAACGACCTACCCTCTACATGTATCTGGGGCGGGGATATGAACTGCGTTCCACATATAGACACGGATAGATCACACCCCCCCATAGCAGCCTCCCAAGCAATCAAAAATTCGCAGATGCTGCGTCAATGGATGGTAGACCACCGTCTCATAGATACCTGGAGGCATATACACCCCCATGATCGCGAATACTCATACTACTCCCCAGTACACCTCCTCCACACTCGCATAGACCTTATCCTCATCTCCCAAGACATCACCCACAAGATCACTAGCGCTGATTACACCGCTAGGGTAATCTCAGATCACTCCCCTCTCATCGCTCATTTCAGATGGGGCAGCCCGCGCGCATGCATCCCAACTTGGCGCCTCCAGACCCGATTGCTACAAGACCCCCCTTTCCGAGATGAATTAGCCATACACATATCCTCTTACTTCATCCAAAACAAGGGGACAACGGGCTCTAGATCAACAGAATGGGACGCACATAAGGCAGTCACACGAGGAACATGCATCTCAGCAACAGTCGGCGCGCGTCAAACACTAGCACATGAGCTTAGTAACTTAGAAAAGGAAGTACATTCTTTTGAGAAAGACTTCGCCAGGGGCGAGATTACACACACAGAACTAGCTGGAAAGCGCGCACAATGGTACGAAGCTGATAGACGACTAGGTCTGTTTGATCATCGACACTACATAGCTCGTAACCACGCAGAGGGTGACAGATCGGGTAAATTACTGTCATGGCTCATACACAATGGTGGCCGGAAATCCCCCATAGGAGCCATCCGATTAGAAACAGGACTAATAGTAAATGCACAGGCCGATATCAACCTAGCCTTTAAGGAGTATTACAGCACACTATACAAAGCTCCCGTCCCCCCACCCGAAACATCACTGAGCGAGTTTTTTACTGATATCGAGCTGAAACAACTAACGACCGCTCAGGTTGCAGACCTGGAAAGACCAATTGATATCAATGAGATACAGCAGGCCCTAAAACAATTGCCGCATGGCAAAGCACCAGGCAACGATGGACTGCCTATTGAATACTATAGCATGTTCCCGACTCAAACACTAACCCCATATCTAGAGATGCTGACGGAGGCGCTAGAGCGTGGACAACTACCAGACACATGCCGTGAAGCGCTGATAGCAGTGCTACCTAAGCCGGGGAGAGACCCATTGGATGTACGTTCATATAGACCACTATCACTACTGAACACAGACTGTAAGCTACTCGGTAAACTGCTAGCCAACCGCTTGCTCCCATGTATGCCGGACCTGATACATCACGACCAGGCTGGATTTATACCTGGCCGGAGCACATTTAGCAATATCCGAAACTTATTGCGCCTTATGGCGAACTCACGAACGGATGACTATGCTCAAGTGGCAGTATCACTGGACATAGAAAAAGCATTCGACACGCTGGGTTGGCCCTTTTTGATGGAGACGTTGCACCGTATGGGCTTCGGTCGAACATTCATCAGATGGATAGAGGTACTCTACACTAACCCTTCTGCAAGAGTCAAAACGGGCGACACGATTTCGCAACCGTTTAAAATAGAGAGAGGAACCAGGCAGGGCTGCCCATTATCCCCGCTTTTATTCGCCCTCGCAATCGAACCCTTAGCAGCTCACCTACGAGCGGTAGCCCCTGCATGGGGCATCCGAGACGACCACACACACCGTATAGTGTCGCTATATGCAGACGATGCACTTATTTTCTTACGAGATCACCAAAAATCCCTACCTGAAGTGCTGAAGTTACTGCACAGGTTTGGCACGTTGGCCGGACTCAAGGTAAATTGGTCTAAGTCGTGCATATTCCCTATGTGTCCTGTCCCTGAAGCACACAGATTATCCTCCAACCCTGGCGAACTGAAATGGTGTTACACCACTTTCAAATACTTGGGTGTAAACATATATCACGACGCACGAGATCTCAGGGACGGCAACTTGGGGCAGGCGATTCGATCCATTAGAGGCTCCCTGCCCTTCTGGTGCTCACTCCCTCTATCACCATTGGGCAGAGTAGCCATAGCGAAGATGGTGATCCTGCCCCGATTGTTGTACTTCTTCATGGCCCTCCCACTGACTCTCCCAGCCTCTTTCTTTAAACCTCTGAATAGCCTATTAATAAATCTCATATGGGGCAACGGCAGATGACGAGTGGCACTAACAAAATTACACCACCCACTAACAATGGGTGGAATGGGAGCGCCTAGATTCGAAATGTACTACGCAGCTTCCCAGTTACAATGGATCTCATCCTGGCTAAGCCGTCCAGACGGAGCTGAATCACAGATGATCCACTCGTCTTTGGGGAACAGGGGCTTAATACAATACTTGATGAATCGCGAATCCCCCAAACACCCACGCAACATACTACTGAAAATTGCGCACTGGATATGGGGCCACCATGTGATCATGAACAATAAAACACCACAATATTCCCCCAGGCTCCCATTTTTGGCCATCTCGAAAATAGCCAACATAGCAGCTAGAGTCGGCCTGAACAGTTGGTCAGAAAAGGGAATACGCACCATCGGCGACATCTATAGTGAAGGACGCCTCCTAACTTTCAATACACTAATTGATAAATATGAACTGGGGCGCGGAAGCTTTATAGCATATGGAGCTGTACGCCAGACACTAAGGTTTTGCTGGGGCAATGAAAACTCAGAACCAAATATCTCCCCTAGATTGCATGAGTTGCTAGGTAGCATAGAAGATTCAATAAATGTGTCAAGAGCATACATAATCTTAACTTCTTGCGCTGAAGATAAACAAGTACAATCAAAGAACAAGTGGGATGCAGTGCTAGCAGAGCCTCTACCACAACCCGCTTGGAATCAGGCGTTGACAATGACAAAAGAAGTATCACGCAACCCGCGTTTTCGCTATACCCAGTTTAATTATTTACATCAAACATATTTATCACCTCACCGAATAACCCGTATTTTCCCCCACTCAAAGCAAACATGCCCTAGATGCGCCACCCCCGAAGCCACCTTTTACCACATGACCTGGGAATGCCCTCCAATCCGGAAAGTATGGGAAGACATAATAGTACTGCTTGTTGATTGGACAGCTGTTGAAATGTCCCCCACCCCGGAGCTGTGTTTGCTGGGTGTAGGTCCAAGCCTTAAAAGACGGAAACAAACCCTAAGATGCATAGCGCTGGCACTGGTGTTGTACAGACGCCTCATAGCCATGCACTGGAAGGCACCAGACGCGCCGAGCATTGAACAATGGCGATCGGAGCTGCGGCGTTGGGCCAGGGCCGAAGCCGACACGCTGCAGCTCCTATCAACAAAGGGTGTTCTGGTCAAAGGTCTTGACACCTGGAACTCTTTCGTAGCAATAATAGAAAGAAAAGATGACGAACGCCCGCCCTGAATGATCCCCCCAACGAACATTAAAATCTGCATTTTATAGTCCTAAATAGCTGTAATCCCCCAGTGATAGCGCGCAACCACCCTTCATCAGGCTCGAATCAGAATGTCAAATAGAGGAAGGCGGACAGGAGCTGGGGTAGACAACATGAAATTGTATAACCTAATAGGCGGTAACCAACTAGCAATAACACCAGCACACAAAGGGACGCATGACCCAATGCTCGCGCGCGTGTCTTCCTTTCCTCCTCTGCCCCCGCTTCCTCCGTCTTGAGGGCCCCCCCCGGCCTTTATCCCCCCCCCCACAGTATTTCCCCTCTTTCTCTTTCTTTCTTTTCTTTTTTCTGTTTTTTTTTTTTTTTTTTTTTTTCTTTCCAATGCAACAGGATGCTTTAATATGATGTCCAGTCAGGACTATTCCCCCCCCTGCTCCAGCCCGTGGCAACACGTTCTCTCTGGCAGTGGCGCGGAAGTGGGCGAAGCACAGCATAGCCCAGTCATGGTACATAAGCCGTCTAGGGTGATGTGATGAACGAACCTGTTGCAAATGTTACTCTTATTGTCAGCTTTCACTTGTGTAATTTTGTTGTGTGATAATAAATAATAAAAACACATTTAAAAAAAAAGAATATTTTCTATTTCCAGGGTAATTTTTATATTCAAACAAAAGGAGTTGCGATGGGTGCTACTTTTACACCGGATGTAGCTATCCTATTCATGGATGCTTTTGAACGGCGGTATATCTTTAATGAGACATTACCATATTGTACTAATACAACAATGTGAAAAGACCTTGTGGAATTTCACGAATGGTTAAATAATCGATCAAATGACATTCAATTTACTATCAAGTATAGTTCTTTTGAAATTGACTTCTTGGATCTAACCATTAAAGTAGATGAACATCGCCTTTATACGACTCTTTATAGAAATAAAAGTGGGAAAAACTCTTCACTGCAATACTCTAGCCATCATCCAAGGAACCTGAGGGATAATTTACCCTATGGTCAATTTCTCTGAATTCAGAGGAACTGTTCTCGCAAACAAGATTATTTTTCAGAGTTTGATGACTTGATAAATTGTCTAGTTACACGTGGATACTCGAGAAGCTTGATTAGAAAAGCACGTAAAAGAACTTGGTTTTGTCATCAAGAGAACCTTCTGATACCAAGAGATAGATCAGAAAATGAAAATAGCATATTGATATGTGTTACAACTTACTGTACCAGGAATACAGAGATAAGGCAAGTTATTAATAAACATTGGAATATGATTTCTGATGATCTTGAAATAGATGAACCACCCATGCATGCATTCAAGAGGGGTAAAAATATAAAAGATTGGGTGGTCAGTTCATTGTTATTCGAACCCAGTAAACCCTCTTTGATATCAATGTTAAATCTACCAAGGATTGTAGGTCATTTTAAATGTGGATTTTGCAAGGCGTGCATACAATGTATAGAGATGAAAATATTTCGATATAAGAATGTCTCTGTAACTGTGAAAGAACATACGAATTGCAATAGCAGTAATGTAATCTATATTATCAAATGTCCATGTGAATTGTTATATGTAGGTCAGACCAAACAGAAGATTAAAGCACGGATTCTACAACATTGCAGTCGGATCAGATGCAAAACATAGGGTGCACCTCTGTTGGAGCATTTCACTGCATTGAATCACTCTGTTGATTCCCTAAGATGGATGGTGATTGAGAAAATCAACCCCAACCCTAGTGGGGGGGATGTTACAAAGGCCTGGAATCTAAGGGAATGCAAATGCATTCATCTTTTGAATTCAGTTGATGAAGGCCTGAATGAATATGAGGAAATAGCTAGACAAACAGTGAGTTTGGCCAATGGTCGAAGTGTAGTGAAACTAGCTGAAGATGGATTTGAGAGCGGTTATCCTTGAATAGAGAGACTGTTTTATAACATTCTGTTGTGATACATTTGCGTGATTGAGGTTTTGCGTTATCTTCTTTGTTATAATATATATATGTTCACAACTGTTTGATTGACCTCAGAAAATGGTATGCTGAAATATAGGCACTTTAACCTGTGAATTAGGATCCCTGCTTCAGCTCAGGCGTTACACTATCGAACGGATGTTTTAAGAGCTAATTAAATGAGCAAGCGGTTGCTAGGATTAATATTGGGATATATGTGCTCCATGCGGACAGATAATATTACAATAGTGTGGTTGTTATTATCCACACGGAGCAATTTGACATGAGGTGTTTAAAAGGGTACACTAAAGAACAATGAAGGCATTAGATCACATGTCCGAATAAGGGACAATGGAGACAAGTGTTTTGAAGTGGGCTCTGGGCTCCTGATATTTCTTGGAAGGTTTGGAGGACGTCGGATCTCTACAGTTAATGCGCCCTGTTTTATACCCATGGGACTACCAAATAGATTAGCCGATCGTTGTTAATCTTGGAGCGGCTAGAAAACAACATGTTGAATGATATTACACTAACAGTGAATTGCCGCGTTTACGTGCAGTAATATTATGCCCCTGAGTGGAGAATTGACTAATGCATTATTGAAGACGTCAATCTCTTTGATATTCTTGGGGTTCTTAATGATGGGTGTACTTGAGAAGACGTCTTAAAAACACGCCTCTCGAGACGCCGCATCTTGACATTATTGATTGAACTCAGGAGAGGCTATGACCCGGTTGAAGGTAGACTGCTCTGTGCCTCTTTTGAATCTCGGAGTTAAGGGTGTTCCCTGACGCTTTTGTTACGACATGTACGAAGTAGGGTTTGAGAAAGGGAGAAAAGGACACTTTTATTTTTAGCACGCGCAGTATACATAGGCTTGAGCACGTTATTATTGCATGTGTAAATGGGGCTACGAGAAAAGGAGAAAAGAACACTTTTACCTTTAGAACGCACGGTATAGAAAAGACACGAGCGCGTTACATAGATTGATTTCCTTTGAGAGAAACAGGCTTGTTTTCCTTTTGGAAATAGTGTTCCCCATGTGTGTGTATGGAGGAGGTCACGAACTAAGAATTTTCAGTGCATTTCTGTTATAGGATGTAGATGAAAGCAGGATATGATCGTGCTTCATAAAATAAACGGTGTTTCCCTTTTTTATGTTTGGAAGAGTGACACATGATTTGTGAAAATAAGTAGACAACACATGCGGTTCTGCATTGTGTTTAGTGACTTTTAGGTCATTATTTATCAAATTTTAAAGGTATAAAATAAGGACATGAGTAGGAAAGATATTTTGAATGTTTTTGTGGTAATACGTTGTAATTTGGTATTTTAGATTGAATTAATTGGACGATAGATGCGTCGCCTATGGGATATAGGAACAACTAACCTCTGAATTAACTAATTGGTAGGTTTCTCGACAGAAGGTAAGCGTTCTTGAGATTAAGGACATAGTCATATGCATGGAATAGGAATGGAATGACTTATTTGTTTTTGGTGTTTGATTTAATTCTTCAGATTCAATTGATCGGCAAGTCTAAACTTTGGAATGAAATAAGTAACCCAAAGACTTTAAAACATAAGGTAGGTACATTTGAAAAGGAAAGATAGCATAGGTTAGAGTTTGATATGGGTTTTTCCCTGATTGATCTCTCTCCTGATTGACTCTTTGGCATTATTGTAGGGACTCCCATCAGTTTAGTCCTGAAGAAGACCAAGTATGGAGCGGTGAATTGGCCCTGGACAGAAAGGGGTTGAAACGTTGATGTAATTTTTCAGCCTGGATTGGGTATTATTTGAGATACCAAGGAAGGACTCAATAAGGAGATTTATATCTCCAAAAAGAAACTTGAGACTGATTCAATGCATTGAAAAAGGAACCAACCGGCTGCTTTTTTATTTTTATATAGGTTTTGAACTTTTAGGATATTGACTATTTCTTTTTCTTTATTGTTTATCACGAGCACATTCACTTTTCGCACTGTTTTTTCCTTCCGTTTTTGTGTTGGGTTGTTCCTACTGAATGATTGCATAAATAGGATTTTAATGTTTATATGTGAATTAATTAAATAATTTTTCTTTATTTATTTGTGTACCTATGCTGTTCATAATGTTTGTAAATAACTTTGGTTTCCTTTGTGGGCATTGTAGTATTTGATAATTGATTTCTACCCAGCCCCTTCGGGTTTATGGGTTACCCTCTGTGATCTATAAGTACTATGGATGAATTAGTCAGGAATATTTGCTTATGCTTTTCCACCTCTCCCACTCATTCCATTTGTGGTTTGCAAACTGAGACAAACATCACTCACCATGATCCTTCTAGCCCCCACATGGGCATGTCAACCTTGTAGACAACACTATTCCCCACCAGAAACTTCCCAACAGACCAGACATTCTGAATCAAAAGCAAGGTCAAATCAGGCATCCAAACCCCAAGACACTCAATCTTGCAATATGGCTCCTGAATTTAGCTCTTATGTATTACATTGATAGGACTAAAGGTTTAGGAAATGTAAACAGCTTTTTTGTAACATTTTCAAAGCGTCACAAAGGCAATCCAATTAAAAAAATTGAATAGCGAGATGGATAGTCAAGTGTATTTAAACATATCTCAAAGCTAAAAGACAATTACCTTCAGCTCTTAGAGCACACTCTACCAGGAAAAAAGGTGCTTCTATGGTCTTTTTAGGAAACATTCCAATGGCAGATATTGGTAAGACTGCTACTTGGTCTAGCATTTACTAAGCACTATTGTGTAGATGTTTTAGCTTGCCAACAAGCAAATATTGGCCAGGCAGTGCTTGAGACACTTTTTCAAGCTGTTTTCCAACTCCTACAGGCCAGCCCCCGCTTACTTGAAGGGGACGGCTTTACAGTCTATGCAAAGCATGTGTAGCTACAGCCACACATGCCATTGAACGGAAAATGTTACTTACCCAGTAGACATCTATTCGTGGCATGTAGTGCTACAGATTCATTCACATATGCCCTCCTTCCTCCCTGGAAGCCTGTGGCCATTGTACTAAAATTCTTCTACAAATATTGTACATATGTATGCACTGCATGGACATCTTTTTAATATATACTCTCTCTAAACCTACATATATATATATATATATATATATACACACATACATACATACCTACACACACACACACACACACTCCTTACCTCACCCGCCTGCGGGAAAACAATCTAACAAAGGACTTGATGCTCTTTCGCTCTATCACCGAGAGGAGGAGTCACTCAATCTTGTGACTCAAAGATTATTTGAACAAAAATAATTTGCAACACTACATGCAAAGCATGTGAATCTTCAGCACTACATGCCACGAACAGATGTCCACTGGGTAAGTGATATTTTCCTTTTAACTTGTGCCCAGGAAGTTGCGGATGTGTCTCATGGATAAACCTCTTGTGTATCCACTGCTTACATTTAGACCATTATGAGGAATGAGTTAGGTTTGTGTAGGTTTTGATCTGAGGCACTTACATAACAGAAACATTGGCCACGGCCTGCCTCTGAAACACTGTAGAGTGATGTATTCACCTATGGTCAATGCCCAAAGTTACACGTTTTTTTCCAAAGAAAATTCCATGCCCAACCTCTAAATGGCAGCATAATGCACATTATTCAAATGTAGAACTGTCTCAATCTGCAAAACAGTTACACAGAAGTAAAAGGTGTAGAGGCAATCTGATTTTTATAACCCAGGATGCCCACATCTCCAAAGTGGGTACATCACAAAGCCTCATCAAAAGATGCTGTCTACAGAGAGGCAGTTTAAGTTTAAGGCTAAGGAGAGGGAGAAAGTGTGTTGTGCCATTAGGCATAGAAGGATCCGATTTTCATCTGGATCTTGAACTGCAAATGATAAGTGGTGGAATCATGAAGGTACCGCCACGTCAGTTTTCTGTTCAACGATCCACTGATGCCAAGTAGACAAACAAAAATTGATTACAAAAATTTAATAAGACCAAGGATTCACAGATGAAAACATGGACTATTGAAACTACTGACAGATGGAAGGCACGAATCCGCCTGAAGTTGGGATCACCTCTACTGGCTTTGAGTCTTCAACCAAGTATGAGATTTGAAGCAAATAAACAGTTGCTGCTCTTTCACCTACTTAACACAACCTACATAACAGCCATGGGCAACTTAAGTCTTCTTTAAGTTCATTTGATATTGCCTACTCATGGGCTGCATCATTATTGAACTCCGCAATTGCCCAAAAACAGCCAAACACATGAGAGTTCTGTGCAGGGTGGACAAGGGGGTTGATTGCAAGGAATACTGCTTTCACAGGATCTTTCCTGACTTCATTTGTCAGGGCGGTGATTTCATAAACTGCAGGGAACTGGCCAAAAAATACATCTAGGGGACGAAGATTGTTGATGAGAATTCCACGCTAAAGCACATTGGACCTGGAAACCCTGTCCATGGTTAATATGGGGCCAAACACAAGCTGTTCTCAGTTATTCATCTGCACTGCCAATACTGCATGGTAGGAATGCAAGCATTTAGTCTCTGGCTATGTTGTGGGGGGCGTGAACATTGTGCAGATGTTGGAGAAGTGTGAGTCAAACTCTGGGAAGACAGCCCAAAAAGTTGATTGACAGATACTAGAGTTAATTTCCTGTAATATCTAAAAATCAGTCCTTGTGGGGCTCAACAGGCCACCGTACATAGACATGTTTTCGTTTTGAGACTTATTTGTGAACTGCAATAAACCGTATTTGTTGGATTTCTCTGGCTTCCCCTCTGTTACTGTTTACCAAAAGTCAATGTAGACCACAGAGTTACATAAAGATAAAAATATCAAACACTTCAAAAAAAAAAAAAAAAAGGTGACCTATGATGGAACTTTGAATAGTCCTCCAACTAGGAACTGGAGCTAAAGGGCTTTTCTACGCTGCAAATACATTGCTGCATCAACAGTAGCACTTTGCTCAAGGTGTTGTTATTGACCTTGACAGGGAGAAGGCAGACAGCTTATGGTGCTACAAGAGGTTGAAGTCATTGAAGGGCTCCAATTGTTTCTACAAACTGTGGCATCCAAAAAACAAAGGCCCGTATTTATACTTTTTTTGCGCCGCATTTGCACCGTTTTTTGACGCAAAAACGGCGCAAACGTGCAAAATGCCATTGTATTTTGGAGGTTTGCGCCGTTTTGCGCCAAAAAGCGGCGCAAATGCGGCGCTAAAAAAAGTATAAATACGGGCCAAAATCTATAGCATTTAACTGAAACTACCAAGTAAGACGGCAGTTCCTATAGGGAAAGATCCGGAACAACGTGTCCGGCACCACGCCTGCGGAACGACACTTGCCTGAACAACGCAGGCCCTTTTCTCTGCCTTAACCATGCATGTGCTGAACAACGCACATGCGTGGTTAAGGCAGAGAAAAAGGAAGATCCATTGGGAGAGGACATGGTCAGGTAAGTGGGGCTGGGGCAGGATTCGGGGTAGTTTTTAGGGGTGGGGCAAAGGGTGAAGGGGTTGGGGTGGTTAAGTTATTTAATTTTTTTTAAGGGGTGGGGCGTCAGTACGATTGTTTATAGAGGCGGGGTGGGGGGTTGGTGTAATTTTGTATTTAGGGTGTGAGGGTTGGGGTTTTAGGGGTGGGGTGGGGGTCAGGGTAGTTTTGTATTTGGGGTTTGGGGTAATTATGTTTTAGGGCGGATGGGGGGTAGGTTTTTAGTGGTGGGGGTCGGGTTTTTAGGGGCAGGGGTGGGGTGTTGTGGTAATTTTGTATTAAGAGTGGGTTATTAGGTGTGGGGGTGGTGGGTCGGGGTAATTTTGTATTGGTGGGCTCTGGGTATATTTTTGTTTTTAGGGATTGGGTTGTTTTATTTTTGGGGGTGGGGTGATATCGGGGTAGTTTTTAAGGGTGGAGGTTGGGGTACTTCTGTTTTTCGGGTGAGGGGTGGCATGCGACAAACACGCATGCGGTTTCCACCCATGCTTTTACTATGTTTGACTTTACAACGAAAAATTGTTGTAAAGGAATGCGTGGTAAAGGCATGCGTGGAAACAACGCGGTCGTTGTTCCGATCGCGTTGTTCAGGCATGCGTGGTTGCCTCATGTGTGTTTCCATCATACAACAGCTCCTATAAGATCTTAGTAGAGTACACTATTCCAAGAGAATCTGTATTGATTTAACCCCAGAGGTGGAAGAAGGCTATTAATCACAAAGGAAGACGCTCATTTATGGATAACTGGAGGCTGAGCAAAGTGTAGAGTTCCTGCCGGAGGAGTAGGAGGAACATCCTTCTAGCTCCTCAACATAAGAAAATCAATGATATTTATGTATCAGCTACCACACCATTTCAAACGGAGCTAGAGGAGGGGGCATTTCTTGATTGAAAGTGTTCTTCAACAGCAAATGCCTATCATAAACTATTCTATACAAATAATCAAGCAAATATGTGTTTTCTTAGCTGACACTTCTAAATATGTGCACTAGAATTGATGAGTAAAAAAACCCTTTGCAATAACGGTGTCCAGAATCTGATTCAATTGTCACTGCAGACAGGAAAAGATCCTCTAATGAAGGCGCTGTAGCTGTCCTTACGCCTGATGAGGAGAGTAGAAAGTTGAAGGGGTTAGGAAACAAGTAAGCTAAAATCTAATTTCCGGCAGAGTAGACTGCACTAGTTGGTTGTATGAGATACACAGTAATGACAAAACCGAAGATGGAAACTGCTGCAGTATCCGACCCTCAAACTTTGTGAGCAAGAAGACGAAATTGCCAGTGATGTACAAAACATAACACAATAATAACACTTCACTAGATCAGACACAGTTTAGTGAGCCATGAGTAAAATCTAAGGAACAATCTGTTTGAAACTGAGCTAAGCGTGTCTAGTTTACTCCAAATTCTGCTTTATTTGCATATTGCATCCGTTTTAAGGTAGCAAGACTCATGAAAAAATCAAAGAAATGGAACACACAATTTGAGTGTTTACTTTTGAAATCTTTGCTGCAAGGAGACCATTGGCAATCCTCCTACGCAAAGACAGCCTGTCCAAAGTGCTGGCCAGTGTTACCAGTGGACTATGGTATGCCACAGTTACAAACATTTACCATCCCTCTGGGTACGAAACAGAGAACATGCAGAAAGAACCAGGGGCCAGATGTAGGAAGCCAAAAAATTGCGAGTCGGAAAGTGCGAGTCGTTGCGACTCGCAATTTCCGACTCGCAAAATGGTATCCAACAAGAAAAAGCGACTTCATTTTGCGACTCGCAAATGAAGTCGCACCACAGATTGCGAGTCCGCTGTTAGCGAGGTCGCTTTTTGCGACCTCGCTAAAAACGGACTCGCAAATTGTGAGTGGGTGTCGCAAATTGCGACTGTGCCACAAACTGCATGCAGGTGCAGCAAAACAGTTGGAAAAACACTTCCTGGCTCTTGCTGATGACATCACAGCCAGGAAGATATCAAATACACCTGGGAGGAGGGAGGACCACACCCTTTTTTTAACTGCTGAGCAACCACCTGGAGGAACAGCAGCAACAATGGAAGACTCAGCCAGTGCAGGCAGGAAGAGAAAATTGAAGTTCTCTGAAAAGGAACTTGAGGTGCTGACAGAGGAATGCTGCCAGCACCATGATCCGCTGTTTGGAAAGGCTGCACTGAGTGTTCCAGACACAGAAAAGAGGAGAATCTGGCAAGACATCCAGGAGAGGGTCAACGCCATAGGGGTGAGCCACAGAAGTATAGATGAAATCAAAAAACGGTGGTATGACCTGCGCTCCAGGACAAAGGAGATGGTGGCAGAGCGCCTCAGGGAGATGAGGGGCACAGGAGGAGGCCCATCCACCATCCCACCACCCACAGCCATGGAGGAACTGGTAGAACAGACCCTTGAGCCTGAGGCAGTGTCAAGAATGGGAGTACTGGACATGTCAGCGCCAGGGACATCAAAAAGTGAGTACCATGAAACATGCATGTACACCCATAAATGCTATACCCCCACCCACCCAGAACACAGCAGCATGCACAACCAAACTAGCTCCATTCCAGACTTGCAACCACCAGAATGGTGCATTATGGGCAATGTAGTACAGTAGTCAGCTTATAGGCAACTGTTTAATAGGAGGCATACAACAGATGTTAGATACTGACAGTGTGTTCCCTATGTCCCACAGGTCTCCCACAAGACACCCCAACCAGCCACACCGTCCAGGGTGAAGAAAGCAGCCCACAGGCAGGGCAGGAGTCTGCAGCAGCCACTACAGGGCCCAGCACCACACCACCACAGGTCCTTGCCGATGATCAAATGGACATGGTGGAAATGGACAAAGCACCTGGTCCCAGCCACAGTGTCAGACAGCAGGACCCCGAAGCACAACCGCGTCGCAGTCGCAGACTCCATGTCCAAGCAGTATCACAGGAGGATATAGGTGACTCATCCATATAGCAGCTGAGGCAGCCCTCATATCTGGTCAGCGCCTGCAAACAAGGCAGATGAGAATCATTTCTGGGGCAATGCAACGGATGGAGCATAATTTCACAAATGGGCTGGCACAAGTGAACACACAGTTCACACATTTGAACGAAAATGTTGGTGACCTTGCTCAGTCCATACGGCAACTGGTGACAGAACTGGTGTCAGAGAGACAAAGTCCAAGGCGCCGTGAGCAGCAACTGGTACACAGATTGGATCACATGGCTGCATCCATCGTCCGTCTCGCAGTGAACACCACAGGGCTGTCACGCCGTACTGTGAGCTTGCAGGTGGACTTGGGCCACTTTGCAGGGGATGTGGCTCGGGGACTGAGTCGCATTAGCCACGCTGTGGACATGCTGGAGGCTAGACAAGTGGCAAGGGGCACGTCAGAGACACCTCAGGACAGTAAGGAGGGGTCCACCATCAGCAGCGCCTCTGCCACAGACACACGTGTCTTGCGGAGTGGCAGTGCACGTCAGCGGTCTGCTGACACACTTAGCACAAGCCATGCTGGGTGTCCCAGGCGGAGGTGTTAGGCCCAAGCACTGCAGGACACATGAGGCACATGGAGTGAATGTGTCCTCATGGAGGGTGGACATTTACAGCCCCTTAACAAAAGTTTAGTCCGTTACTAATTAGGTTCACTTAATAAAAAGTATTGTTTGTTCCACTTCACAACTGGGCTCTTTGTGTGTGACATTAGAGTGTGTGGTGACAGTTACCACGTACCTTCCAAAGTATTGGTTTGCAATGTGGTCCCATCTCTGTCTGCCTTGATTTGCAATGCTTCTATCCCCAGGCTGGCGATGTGGTAGCTCTTGCTCGTCATCCTTCGAATCTGGGTCTTCAGGGGTGAGATGTAGCCCACGTCTGGTGGCAAAGTTGTGCAGTATAGCGCATGCGCCAACTATCTTGAAAGCTGTTATTGGGGCATACTGGAGCGCACCTCCACTTCTGTGGAGGCATCGGAATCTCGCCTTTAACAGTCCAAAGGTCCTCTCTATGACATTTCTGGTCCTCCTATGTGCACTGTTATATCGCCTCTCATTTTCATTGCTGGGTGTTAGGTATGGGGTAAGTATCCATGGTCTTAGTGCATATGCACTGTCACCTGTGTGGCAAAAATGAACAATGTTAGCAGGGCATGGATGGTTTCTACAGTGACCTGTGTGTATGGCTTCAGGGTGTCTGCAGCAATACCTAAGAGATATCCGTCTCCAAACTCCCCACGTTCTAGGCGTTGGTGTATCCCACTGTGCCTGAAAATGTATGAGTCATGTGTACTCCCTGGAAATTTGGCTACCATGTCAGTGATGACATAATGGGCGTCACATACCACCTGGATATTCAGTGAGTGGGTACACTTCTGGTTGCGGAACAGATATTCCAGATTTGCAGGAGAGCATATTTGTATATGTGTCCCGTCCACACACCCTATTACATGTGGGAAGTTGGCAATTCTGTAGAATTCCAACTTGGTGCTGTTGATTACTGCCTCATTCCTAGGTAGGTATATGTATCTGGACGTGTGTGAGTATGGCATCTAAGAAACATCTGAAGAACCGTGAAAGTGCACTTTGGGATACCCCACCTGCCACAGCAATGACCCCCTGATAGCTACCCGAGGCCAAGAGGTGCAGTGAGCATAGCACTTGCACATGTGTGGGGATGGCGCTGCCGCGCACAGTCTGTCGTTGAAGCTGCGGATTGAGTAGATCAATTAATCCTAATATTGCTGCACTGCTGAGTCTGTATTTATCGTAAATCTCCTCCTCAGTTTGTTGGAATAGTGTCTGCCTGGTTCTGTATATCCTCTCCTGTCTCTGGCTCCTCCTCCTCCTCTGCTGGGCGGTGTGGACTCTCCTCCTCCTTGCTATCACATATATTTCAGCCATCTTGAGTAACCCAGATGCCTTCTGGGTCTCCTTTTATACTTTGGTTCTGGTTACCACCTGCTCTGAGTTAGTGGTAATTTGGGTGTGCAAAATGGGCTTTTTGCGACTAGTCGCAATTTGCAAGTGGCTTTTTCATATGGTTTGCGACTCGCAAATTGCGTCTCCCTATTTGCGAGTCACACAATGGGCTCGCAAAATTTGCGAGTCGGTAATGGCTCACGTCACAATTTGCGATTCGGACATGGGGTTTTTGCATCCCATTTCCGATTTTGCGGGGTCGCAAATTGCGATTCGGGCCATTTGCGACTCGCAAATGTTTGCTACATCTGGCCCCAGATGTAGTGTTGGCACCAGATGGAAGACCTGACACCTGGTAATTGTGAATTGCTTCTTCCCCCCTTCACCTTTTTCCTCTCATTCCTGATCACATCATCATATTTGGGAGGGGGAGGGGAATGTAAAATATTTTTGTCTCATGTGCAAAGATTTATCAGCTGCTGTCCATTCACAAGAACCGCTCTGTATTACTGTTGGAAGAATTGTCAATGTTGCTAACAACCGGAGCTATACAAGTACCATTACAGTAAAGATGCCAAGAATTATGATATAGCATACCCAAAAAAGACGCAAAACTACGACTGAGAGCAGTTTAAATGGACAGATTTGAGCATCAAAAAATCAACCTGTGGGATCTTGTAGAACTCATCATGGAAAGTGACTTCATAACAACCATTTACCCAAAGGGCGCTAATTTTAATCTCGATCAGAGAAATGCAAGTTAAACCTACAGCTCAAAGTGGGTCCAAATCATTTCTGGTTTAGCTCTCTGCCCTTTAGCAAAACATCTTTTCTTTGCGTTCAGAAAATATTTGTTAGTGATTGCAGCATTATTCATAAAAAATGGATTCCCCAAGGGAAATATTTATGGGGATTTTCAAAACAATTTTACACAAATCTCTGGTAGGTTACTTTACAGCTACCTATATTTCTTAAATTACTAGGTTTTTTTGGTGTATCAACATCGAAAAACAGAAATGATTTACAATGAAAAGAGAAATTTTCAATCATATACAGCAAAATGACGTGTGAAAAGGTGAATAATAGATTGTTTCATCCCAATCAAATAATGAATAAGGTGAGAGACAAACAATGTACACCAATGTCATTTTTAGTCCCTTAAATCATGTTAGGTGTGATGTTCCAGTTGTTAGATCCATCATGGACTCTGTCATGCCCAGTCACGGCTCGCTGCGTGTTGACGGGCTGTGTGGAGTGTGTACAAAAATGTAACATAAAATAAAATAAAAACGTACCTCCTCTGCCACGCCACTCCTCTTTTCTGGTCACTGCAGGGACAGGCTCCCAGTCTGCTCTGCGGCCAATCCTGATGCCGCTCAGAGCAGGGTCAGGATTGGCTGGAGCACCCAGCCAGGGCACTTCCAGGCTGACTGGGAGCTCGTGCCTGCTCTCTCCAGCCCGGCAATACAGTACCATGCTGGAGAGAGCACAGTGCAAATGTGTGTTTGGCCACCCAAACACACATGTGCACTAAGGGGAGTGAATAGTGAACTCCCCTCGTCCCCATTGGCCCTGCCCCTTTAACAACGAAAGGATAATAAGCCCAGTTTATTTTCCTTTCGTTGTTAAAGTTTTGCAGCTGCTTGCAGGGGGATTGACTCTCCTCTGCCATGGCGGAGGAGCCGTCGCTGGTCATGCCCCAGTAACAAAAAAGATGCCCATCATTAATATAACAATATAGAAGGCAGGACACTCCTATTCCTATGAATAGTGCAAACTGACTTTTACATTGTAGTCCTACAGACAGGACCAATTCTAATCCGGGGGAGGGGAGCGTGAAGTCTGTGGTGGTTCATACTAATGAAGCTGTAGTATGCATTGGGCCTCGGAGGAGCAACCGGTGTGTGCGCCTGTTTAGCGCATCCCCATGGTGCTACAAAAGGAGCCGCAGATGCTTGTGCGGCCCTTTCTGTAATTCTGGAAGCTCTGATGCACATGGAGGGAGTTATCTGCCTCCTCTTTAAAGCGCAAGCCTGTTGACTGCCTGCACTTCGAAACATGGAGCGGCTTTAAAGTAGCTGCTCCGTGTTGCATTGAATGCGCTGTTCCCATGGCAGCTGTGAGTTTGCAGCTGCCCGAAGGCCATTGTATTCATCATAATAGGGCGCACTATCCTGGTCACTATTTGGAAGGTGTGTCATGGCGCAAATGATGCCAGTGTGCCCTATGTATAATACAAACTCAGATGTACTTGTCTGAAATAATTTGTATTCCCCTGTCTTCGGTGCTCTCTTCTTTCTGCCTGTAGCTTTCACTTGGCCCACTGTGTATTAAATTGCAGCAATGAGTTAGGTGGACAAGCCCACTTATTGTTATTTTGGGGGTGATTCTAACATTGGCGGGCGGCGGAGGCCGCCCGCCAGTGTTCCCCCGACAAAATACCGCTCCGCGGTCACAAGACCGCTGAGGGTATTTTGAGATTTGCCCTGGGCTGGCGGGCGGCCGCCAAAAGGCCGCCCGCCAGCCCAGGGCAAATCTACCTTCCCACGAGGACGCCGGCTCAGAATTGAGCCGGCGTAGTGGGAAGGTGCGACGGGTGCTGTTGCACCCGTCGCGTATTTCAGTGTCTGCTTTGCAGACACTGAAATACTACGTGGGGCCCTCTTACGGGGGCCCCTGCAGTGCCCATGCCATTGGCATGGGCACTGCAGGGGCCCCCAGGGGCCCCGCGGCACCCCCTACCGCCATCCTGTTCCTGGCGAGAGACCCGCCAGGAACAGGATGGCGGTAGGGGGTGTCAGAATCCCCATGGCGGCGGAGCGCGCTCCGCCGCCATGGAGGATTCCCCCCAGCAGCGGAAAGTCGGCGGGAGACCGCCGACTTTCCGTTTCTGACCGCGGCTGAACCGCCGCGGTCAGAATGCTCGAGGGAGCACCGCCAGCCTGTTGGCGGTGCTCCCGTGGTCGGTGACCCTGGCGGTCACCGGCCGCCAGGGTCAGAATGACCCCCTTTGTCACTTATGGTTCGTGTTCTGAGACGTGAGCACTGATGTCATCTGTGTAGCTTTGTTTTCTTCTTGCAAGTGAGTGGTTAACATTTTTAATCGAATAAGCAATAAAAGCTTCAGTCGCTATTAGGGTCTAGTAAAACCACTTTGAAACGGCAGTGTAGTCTAGCACTTTTTATGAGCAAGCTGTGTTGGGAAAAATGAGTGGCGACAGTTCTTGACCTCTGTTATTGAGTTAAAAACTGAGGCCCATATTTATACTTTTTGACGCAAAACTGCGCCAACGCAGTTTTGCGTCAAAACAATTAGCGCCGGCTAACGCCATTCTGAAGCGCCATGCGGGCGCCGTATTTATTCGATGACATTAGCCGGCGTTAGCCGCCGGCGCCGTCTGGTGTGCGTTAAAAAAAACAACATACACCAGGCAGCGCCGGCGTAGGGGGATATGGAGCTTGGGCGTCAAGAAATGGGGCAAGTCAGGTTGAGGCAATTTTTTCGCCTCAACCCGATTTGCGCCATTTTTTTTCACTCCCAACCCCCATTGAAATGACTCCTGTCTTAGCAAAGACAGGAGTCATGCCCCCTTGCCCAATGGCCATGCCCGGGGGACTTCTGTCCCCTGGGCATGGTCATTGGGCATAGTGGCATGTAGGGGGGCACAAATAGTTTTTGACCCGCCCACTCCCGGGCGTGATTTTTGCCCAGGAGTATAAATCCGACGCACATGCCTCGGAGTCGATTTTTTAGACGGGAACGCATACCTTGCATATAATTAACGCAAAGTAGGTGTCCACGCTAAAAAATTACGCTAACTCCATGGACTTTGGCGCTAGATGCGTCTAACGCCAAAGTATAAATATGGAGGTAGTTTTGCGTCGAAATTGCGTCAAAAAAAACGACGCAATTTCGGCGCAAACGGAGTAGAAATATGCCCCTGAATGGCTGCTACAACGTGAGAACTGGAGGGAATACGTGTATTTTAAAAAAACACACAAGGATCATACCTCAACAGTCAAATAGGTGTGTTGGGATTTGATACGGAAAGGGGCCCTGCATATCTCTGGAGAGTAAGAAACCCCACCTCATGTTCATATTCGCAAGATCTGCAAAGGTGTGACCCCCACCTTAGCATAAAGGGCAATCTTATGTGAGAAAAGGGCTTTTCTGTGACCTGGATTGCAACTCGCAATGTAGCTCTGTAGTTGAGAGGCATATCATGTGCACTCTCCTTACTCAAAATTACTATTGTCAGCTCATTGGATTGTGGAGGACTGTCCGTAGTTGCAGTGATAAGATGGTAGTGGCGGGTTAGGTCTTTTCACTGTCTCTGCCAGGGAGACTCAGGGGCATATTTATACTCTGTTTGCGCCGGAATTGCGTCGTTTTTTTTTACGCAATTCCGACGCAAAACTAACTCCATATTTATACTTTGGCGTTAGACGCGTCTAGCGCCAAAGTCCATGGAGTTTGCGTCATTTTTTAGCGTGGACACCTACTTTGCGTTAATGATATGCAAGGTAGGCGTTTCCGTCTAAAAAATTGACTCCGAGGCATGTGCGCTGTATTTACACTCCCGGGCAAAATTCACGCCCGGGAGTGGGCGGGTCAAAAAAAATGACGTACGGCCGCTTTTGCGCCGTTTTTTAGCGCCTGGACAAGGCAGGCGTTAAGGGACCTGTGGGCTCGGAAGGAGCCCAGAGGTGCCCTCCCATGCCCCCAGGGACACCCCCTGTCACCCTTGCCCACCCCAGGAGGACACCCAAGGCTGGAGGGACCCATCCCAGGGACATTAAGGTAAGTTCCGGTAAGTATTTTTTTAAAAAAAAATTGTGGCATAGGGGGGCCTGATTTGTGCCCCCCTACATGCCACTATGCCCAATGACCATGCCCAGGGGACAGAAGTCCCCTGGGCATGGCCATTGGGTAAGGGGGCATGACTCTTGTCTTTGCTAAGACAGGAGTCATTTCTATGGGGGTTGGGAGTCGGAAAAAATGGCGCAAATCGGGTTGAGGTGAAAAATTTGCCTCAGCCTGACTTGCCCCATTTTTTGGCGCCCAAGCTCCATATCCCCCTACGCCGGCGCTGCCTGGTGTACGTTGTTTTTTTCCACGCACACCAGGCAGCACCGGCGGCTAACGCCGGCTAACGTCATTGATTAAATACGGCGCCCGTATGATGCTTCAGAATGGCGTTAGCCGGCGCTCATTTTTTTGACGCAAAACTGCGTTAGCTCAGTTTTGCGTCAAAACGTATAAATATGGCCCTCAGTGACTGGCAGCTTCTGCATTTTTACATTGATCTGCTAATACCATTTAAGCAGATCCTTCGCCCAACCATTTGGGACATGGGTGTTGTTTGTCTGCATTACTGCTGTGTAGAATGTGTGTGTGATGTTTGTGGCCCAAGCCACACTCAAATCCATTTTGTTTGGCTTACCTCCAAATGAAATCTAAGATGGAGGGTTGTAGAAAGCCATAGGCAACAATGTTAATGACAGTGCTCCCCCCCCCCCAGCGTCACTCTACCTTCCTGCTAGCAGCTGACAAAGTAAGTGGCTGGATTAGTTTGAGTGAAATAAGCAAAAGACAAGAACTGACCAGAACCAGTCTCCAAACTGACTGTTGCAAAACACAGGTAATGCCTGTATTTATTGTTGCGTAAAGCTAGGACAAGAACTGCCATCCAGTGTGGCAAGATTTCCCTACAAAGAAACTGGTGTCTCCACACCAGTGCTGACCTTGAAACCGTCCAAGCTCCAGAGTTAGGTCCTCTACTGTAAAGTCCCCCAGCTGGCATAGGATCAGAAACCTTGGAGATATGGCTAAGCGTAGCTGAACCCTGCTTTAAGCGAAAGGGCTTATTGACTGCTCAGGAGGGACATTCGAGGTGACCTTGCACTAGGAAGATTTTGCTGAGAAGGAAAAGGGGATGTACAGGAGATGAGGCAGTTTGCTGCACCACTTTGTGAGGTCTGCAAGAACTGTAGTGTCTGTATAGTGTGAAATCAATCCTGCACACCCCACAATGGAGGGTATTGTGGAAGTCAACTTTGCAGGATTTCCTCATAAGAAGCTGCTCCAAGAAGCATCAATGTGATGCAGAAACCTAGTAGCAATCCGTGGTCACCCTGTGAAAGATCCAAAGGGGCATATTTATACTCCGTTTGCGCCGAATTAGCGTCGTTTTTTTCGACGCAAATTCGGTGCAAAACTAACGCCATATTTATACTTTGGCGCTAGACGCGTCTAGTGCCAAAGTATGAGTAAAGAGCGGAATTTTTTAGCGTGAACGCCTTCCTTGCGTTAATGAGATGCAAGGTAGGCATTCCCGTCCAAAAAAATGACTGCGACGCAAATGCGTCGTATTTATACTCCCGGGCAAAAATCACGCCCGGGAGTTGGCGGGGCAGAAAACCCCGCATTTGCGCCACTTTTTAACGCCTGGGTCAGGGCAGGCGTTAAGGGACCTGTGGGCTCAAAATGAGCCCACAGCTGCCCTCCCATGCCCCCAGGGACCCCCCTGCCACCCTTGCCCACCCCAGGAGGACAACCAAGGATGGAGGGACCCATCCCAGGAACATTCAGGTAAGTTCAGGTAAGTATACATTTTTTATTTTTTTTTAATTTTTTTGGCATAGGGGGGCCTGATTTTTGCCCCCCTACATGCCACAATTCCCAATGACCATGCCCAGGGGACAGAAGTCCCCTGGGCATGGCCATTGGGCAAGGGGGCATGACTCCTGTCTTTACTAAGACAGGAGTCATGTAAATGGCGTCTGGGCGTCGTTTAAAATGGCGCAAATCGGGTTAAGACGATTTTTTAGCGTCAACCTGACTTGCGCCATTTTTAAGACGCCCTAACACCATTTTTCCCTACGCCGGCGCTGCCTGGTGTACGTGGTTTTTTTCCACGCACACCAGGCAGCGCCGGTCTGCTTGCGCCGGCTAACGCCATTCAATAAATACGGCGCCCGCATGGCGCTTCAGAATGGCGTTAGCCGGCGCAAAATTTTTTGACGCTAAACTGCGTTAGCGCAGTTTAGCGTCAAAAAGTATAAATACAGGCCAAAGTGCTTTGAGAACATACTACTGCAGCGCTGAAGATTGCATCAACTTCAGAGTATCCACTGCTATGACCGGGATGGGTATCTAGCATTGGGTGGTGTGTTTTTGTTATTGGACCAAGGAGGGACCCAAGATGCAAAATCTCCTGGAGTAGGACAGTCTCGTCTCCGGCCCGTGTCAGTGCTGCCATCACTGATCTGAACCAGTACTTATAGGCACTGGAGTTCCCGGACCGTGATTGCGTTGGCAGGCCCGGAGCACAGACAGTCCTATCCTCATTAAGTGAACTGTGTGGCCAAGTTGAAACCGATAATAATGCAAGGTAAGTGCTAAAAGTGTTTCTTCATGGTCAATTTCGAGTGTTCATCGTAAGGTTAATTCCTAATAACTAGGGGCAAATGTTGGCTCTTTAACCACTGAATACCCTGGGGCTCATGAAAAAAGTCCCCACAATTGTTGGTAAGCGGTGATGGATCATTCATTTCCAGCACCAATCAACATTACTAAAAGCTAATAAGTCAATGTTTCACACACATCCTGCACAAAAGAATGGTAAATGGAAGAAGCAAGTCTAAAAAATGAGTTCCTAGATGGCATATGGGGTGGAGAGCTCCTAGGCTCAAAGATATGGAGTTTATTGATTTCATGATGGATTAATGGAAGAAACTGTCCCTCAAAGGCAAATATCATTTTCCAGGAAACTGTGGATGGTTCGGGAGAAGACACCCCAGAGGACAGTACTGTGGAGAGATGTATTGAGTCCCCTGAGTGTAGACTGATCCCTCACAGTATCTCCTAGATTTAGAGTTTCCCTGAGACAGTTGCCTCCACCAATTTCTAGAGTACCCATAACACTCTATCCCAGAGATTGCTCCTTGGGTTAGATTTCACCAAGATCATGAAACTTGAACTATCACCCCAGAATGCTGACGAGGGTGGGGAGGCTAGAATGCTCTGAGCTCCATGGTTCTGGTTGCTATCTCTAACTTCCCTTCCCAGGTTTGGGATCAGAAGCCTGGGAACTTTGACTAAGACTGATAGGTAGCGCTGCCTGGGGAAAGAGCTGACTGGCTATGCAGGCGGGACTTTATAGGAGCCCTTGCACATTGAAGATACTGCTCAGTAAGGGAGAGGCCATACTGCAGCAGAGGAAGGATTGACCAATGCTGTGCAGGCACCACAAGGGAAGGATTTACACTGATCTGCAAGGGTGAAGTCTAATGGGCACATTTATAAGTGCCTTCCTGCATCACATTAGCTCCATTTTTTACGCTAATGTGGCGTTAGGAAGGCTTTTCTGCCGTGCTGTATTTACAAAATGGTGCAATGCTCACATTGCACCACTTTGCACCCCTTGCGCCACATTATGTTTGCACCAGGCATAACGCATGCAAGGGGGGCATTCCCACGCTAGGAGGCCCGCAAAAATGGTGCAGTGAAATCTACAAGATTTTACTGTGATATTTTTGGCGTAATTTTTAACGCCTGCTCAAAGTAGGCTTTAAAATGATACCCATAGAAACCTATGGGCCTCCTTACACTTTGCTGCACTAGGCTGGTGCAGCAAAGCGCCACAATAGCGTAATAAAATCTCACGCTAATGTCCTAGCGACTGCCATGGTACTGTAAATATGGCGCATCCATGGTGTCGTTAGATGGGGCATAGGGCTGATGCACCAGTTTCTTATAAATATGTCCCTAAAAGCCTTAAAATGCCCCACAGCGTGAGCTGAATCAAATCCGCCCTGGGTTAGAACAAGCTCTGGTACCTTTCTGCATGCAAGTTCCTCTAAGAAGCTGATGCAAGAAACATCAATGCACTAGAGAGACCTGACCCACATACACAGTCTCCTTGTGGGGGGAATCCAGATTGCAGGAGGCGATACTTCTGTGACAGACAGGCCTTTACTAAGTTCAAATTACTCACCACTATTGCAAGAGATTGTTGTCCTAACGTGGGGTCGGTGGGGTTTACTTGGCCAAGAAAAAATCCAAGTTGTAAGATCCCTTTTATCATCAGCAACGTGACCCCACTACAGCAGTACCAGTAGCAGTATAGAAGCTTTAAAAGCACTGCAGAGTTCCTTGTATATCCAACAGTTTTAAGGCAACAAACAGTAAGTGCCAAAATAATTCTGGTGATTAATGTACCTGCTGGATAGAGATCAAAGATTTGTCTAGTGACAGTTTTAACTCAGCTAAGGTAGCACAGAGGGTTAATTTGCCTGCTGCAAAGAACGTGTACTGTGCAGATCATAGAACAGTATTTTATGTGCAGTTCTCAGTGGAATACTGCTTTTGTCACAGAGATCCTTTTGGTACTGTGCAGTTATTAAGTTACAATCATAATCTAACACATTGAGCTACGAACTGCCATCAAAGAGCTGCTTGCAAACTGTGTGGTAAACAAGTGATCTATACCCCTTGAAAGTTGTTAAACTGATATCTGCTTTTCTCTGTGAACTGCATCTTTTGTAGCACTCAGGGGCTTATTTACAAGCCCTAGATCCACGGCGGCACTAAGCCACCTTGCGTGGCTTAACATCGCCTTGTAAATATGGGCCCTCTCGAAGCAGTTTTCTCTGGCAGAGGGACATGCAATGGGTATTGCTGTGGGGGTTTCCACGCAACACCCATTGCTTTTGACACTGCTCCAGAGGTACGGTAAATCGTAAATCAGAGGCAGCTTCAAAAACTAACGCCACCCCTGGGGTGGCGTTAAAGTGGCGCAGCAAGGAGAAATACTTTCATTTCTCCTCATTTTTGCTTTTTCTATGTGTGCTGTATTCTGCAACACACATAGAAAAAGCAAAACACCATTAATGGTCGTTTATGTGCAGGAAGGTGTCGGAGAGATCGAGCAGGATCAGGGCAGCTGCTTCTCCGTTGAACAGGGTGTGAATGTCTGTTGCAGTGATCAGAGCTCTGATTGGGAGGGGTCTAACAGGTTGTTTTTCTCCAGGTGTTCGGTGAGTTGGAGGTTGATGGCTTTCTTCTGGACTTTGGCGGGGAACTGGAGCAGAGAGGCCCTTTCCACAGGAAAATTCCTGTATCTCACATACCACAATTTTTCACTGTAAGGAAGGTGATGAAACGACTGTGTATGAGGGCAGTTTGCATTCCGATAGTTTTCCTTACCGGAATACTTATGGGTCACTTCAAAAGTAACTGAGAAAAGAATACTTACAGGCAGTTGGGGGACAGGTAGAAATTTCCTAATGGTGGAATGCATGCAGTCTCCTGCAGGGGAGGTCATTCTCAATTACCCTCTCAAAGCAGCCATTATGAAAATGCACCATTGAGAGTTTTGGGAAAAGTGAATTTTAGAGTAACTAAACATAAGTCATAAGAGAAGGTTGCACTAAACATAGGAAATGGTGGATTAGTGACCGACCTTTAGCATTTGTTTACAAGGATGGGCTCATGCCAGAATAGAATTGTGCTCAGTTCAACAACAACATGCCTGAACCTCTTAGGAAATGTTAACTTTATCATGCAATAACAGGTCTTTCTTGGGAGGATATGATTATCAGAGGTGGTAGAATCACTTGTGTGTGTATATATATATATATATATATATATATTTAAGCAGCAGGAGAGATGCCCAAAATGAAGGGATTTGGTAATCTGCAATTAGAAGGACATTAATCAAGACACGTCCCTTGTCAGCATATTAGATGGATGTCCGTTAGTTGAATGGCATCTTAGCTCTGTTGCTTATCACAAAAACATGGCTTATGTGGCAGGCCCCCAGCTCACCGGAGTTCTGGTGGAAGATTATACCATTATCTGAGAGAACAGATCATAATCAAGAGGGTTAGTGGTAATTTTAACTAAACCACAGCACAAACATTATGTTCATTGTTGACTTACAATTCACATATTGTTGAATTACTGCTACCCTTGACAGAGGTGTTTACCATGTCTGTTGTGCGCCACCCACCAGGACCGCTTTTTTTAAATTTCGACCTGTCAATGTTGACGGAATTGCTTTTAAAAAATAAATATATGAGGAAAATTATGATAATTGGGACTTTAGTTTAGGGCACAATGAGGAACAGGACAAGGAGCTTCATGGTGATTGGAAATTGATGAATGGAACAATGCTTACTAAATATTCTACTCTACTGACCTATGACAAAGTGCATATATTGGATTGGCAGGTTGTGGCTAACATCCTATGCAATGAGATTCAAACACCAAATTTTGATTGGAAACATAAGACTGCACTATTTTACAAACTAGGTCACAAGGTGGTCAAAGCACAAATCACAAACCCCAAATTAACATATATAGACACACACGGTTATGATCAAAAAGGCAATATAATACTGTGAGAGAGTGAGAAGCTCACAACACCATATTTTTCGAAGTCTTAGACATGGTTGCCCCTAACAAATCCATAAAATTAAATAAAGTGGAAAGATCTATACATAGTACAATGATAAATTAAGAGGTTTAAAAGCCAATTTGTACACAAAACTTCATGATTGGCAACAGATACTAGACCTGATTCATAAAGGTCACTTACACTATTCGTAGCATTTGTTGGCTGCAGATACACATGCTATGCACACTGTTGTCATCTAGTGTGGGTCTCAGAATGTGCAACCTGTTTTTCTCAAAGATTCTCTTGTTGCAGACATGGCATCGAGACTCCTCTTTGAGTGAATGAGCATGATCATTGGGTCCATCATTAGATTGACATTTTCATTCCATCAGGTTTGGATGGGTAGGACCGGTGGTCAGTGCGACTTTGGTCCATTACATCTTCTGATGTGAAACAGACACTGAGCTGTTTCTACGCCCAATACTTGCTCAACTGCATCGCCCTTTGAGTTTTGCAAGGGAATTCAACAATTTCATCAACCAAGATGGATGGGTCGTGTGCACCTTTTCCCCGCGTTGACGAGAATTTCCAGTTCTGGGGTGATGGAAGGGAAGGAGAGACATTTCTGACAGTGCCCAGAGTGTGGAACAAAACGCACTTCCTCTGACCAACACAAAAAAATGACGGCGCACGCAAATGCGTCGTATTTATACTCCCGGGCAAAAATCACGCCCGGGAGGTGGTGGGTCAAAAAACCCCGCATTTGCGCCTGAATTTAACGCCTGGGTCAGGGTAGGCGTTAAGGGATCTGTGGGCTCAGAATGAGCCCACAGGTGCCCTCCCCTGCCCCCAGGGACATCCCCTGCCACCCCTGCCCACCCCAGGAGGACACCCAAGGATGGAGGGACCCATCCCAGTGAAGTACAGGTAAGTTCAGGTAAGTATAATTTTTTTCATTTTTTTATTTTTTTTGTGGCATAGGGGGGCCTTATTTGTGCCCCCCTACATGCCACTATGCCCAATGACCATGCCCAGGGGACACAAGTCCCCTGGGCATGGCCATTGGGCAAGGGGGCATGACTCCTGTCTTTACTAAGACAGGAGTCATGAAATGGCGTCTGGGCGTCGAAAAAATGGCGCAAATCGGGTTAAGACGATTTTTTAGCGTCAACCTGACTTGCGCCATTTTAAGACGCCCTAACGTCATTTTTTCCCAACGCCGGCGCTGCCTGGTCTACGTGTTTTTTTCCACGCACACCAGGCAGCGCCGGTCTGATTGCGCCGTCTAACGCCATTCCATAAATACGGCGCCCGCATGGCGCTTCAGAATGGCGTTAGACGGCGCAAAATTTTTTGACGCTAAACTGCGTTAGCGCAGTTTAGCGTCAAAAAGTATAAATATGGGCCAAGGTCTACAACCTCTTTGTCACCGGAGCATAAGGAACAGAATTGCACAGCCTGCAACCTGTTCAAGAACAAAATGACATGACATGACCTACATCTAGTGCACAATATGGAGATTTAGGTCGAATTCCGTGAGAATGAAGAAGAACAGGTCAGCACTGGCGGAGAGGAGGAGGAAGAGGGCACCATGTTGTGCAGTCTGCATTACATTGCTTCCAATGAATTTGAACATCCCAAAGAGGAGGATCAAAATGGGCCATGGCCTTTGAAAATGGAACGCCTTGCAGAGCCTATTCCTACAGGATTTGACCCCAAGAGGAAGACCACACCAAGGGCTGTGAGCACCCCGGGTCATCAGACCCTTGCCCCCACCACAGCCGATGGCTCTGGTTGACACCGAGAGCACCCCTCGGTGTTAAGACAGTATGATAATCCTGTCAGTCCAAATTGGTCTCCAAACCATTGGCACCGTGCACCCCTTTGGTGGCAGAGAAGCTGTTGGAGCCAATCAGGCACAAGTCATTGACTCAATGTATGCCACTGGCACCATCCCAACCAACGGTGCAGAAAAAGTAATCAACATCAAAGACAATGGCATAAAACTTCGATGCCCCACAGGAGCATCAGCCCGAAAAGACACACACTGACAAAGTTAAGCTTCTGAGGTGGAACTAGTAACTGGAAAGTTAATCTATAAAAGGAAGAGGCCGGATCTCAGTCTTCATGAAAGGAAGACTTTAGTATAAAGATACCAGTCCTATGCCATTAGATACAATGTCAACACCTAGATCTATAATACCTGTGTCCACAAACTCGTATGATGTAGACCCTCGAAGCCCTACTCACTACTCTACTGGTGATGAGTTTGGGGAGGGGGCACCCAGACGTCCCCAATCCTTAGGAAGAATATGATAATAATCCTCACGAACCAGACATGGAAGAGCTGGTCTCAGTCAAAGCTTCACCTCCTTCATCATGACATGGTGTGATTCAGTGTGCAGCTGAGTTCCATAAGGTCCAGATGTACACCACTCAGGAGGAAAATGACTTTTTAGTAATTGCTTTCCAAAAACTGCACCATTGCACCACTTTGTAAACCCTTGCTCAACCTTATGCCAGCGCCAGGCATAATGTATGCTAGAGGGGTGTTCCCCCATTAGGAAGCCCAGAAAAATGGTGCAGTGATAATTACAAGATCTCACTGTGCCATTTTTCTGTGATTTTTAATGCCTGCTCAAGCCAGGTGTTAAAGTGATGCTCCCACTGTTTCCAATGGGCCTCACCACGCACAGCTGGACTAGCGCCATAATTTTTGGTGCTAGTCGACCAATGCGCCACAATAGCATAAACATTTTTGATGCTCTTGTGCTAACGTGTGCCATGGTGCACCATATTGTAAATACAGTGCTACCATGGTTATGTTAGGGGGACGCAGAGCGGCACAAGAAATGTGGTGCATCACAGCTGATGAACCACTTTCTTGTAAATATGCCCCTTCGTATATGAGGACTACCGCTTGTCAAGGGAGATCCTTCACCCAAGTTATCACACAAGATTCTGCCAGAGACAGTCTCACGTTCTGCCGGCACACTTTGCAGATGCTACATCGTGGCTGAAGCTGATAATGCTGAGTCCAGAGGAAGACCACAGCATGGTTTTGCCCTTCGCGGGCAACACTGTCTTGGCATCTCCAATGATAAAGACAGCCTTTACTGTCATCAAGGAATGCAGTGCATCTTGTTTCCCTAAGAAATTCTAGACTGAAAGTTGTTCTGTCTTCCATGCTCTCTGAGTGTAGCACAAAAAAGTAGGCATTAGAGTCATAGGTTCTAGATGATATTTTAACCATATTAAAAATATTAATTTTACTCTTATTTTATAACATCTGTTTGCTGTATTTATAATATCCTGCGTAGTTGTTTGAGATGTACTGAGAAACAGGTTATTCCTAAGTGTTATTCTTGGTACATTGTGTGTGTGATGCTGTGAATAACGAAATAAAGTTTGTTCCTGTTACCAAGGAGCCCCTGGTCCCTTTCTGAGATTGTTAGCATCCCAAAATGAATATCTCTATTAAGTAGGGCTTTGCAGGGCTACAATAACCGGTCTTTCACACAAATAGATGTATTGAACCAAGGGAAAGCACCCCTTGTAGAGCTATGCCAAAGTCATAGCTTACGCAACAGCCTCACATGCCCCCTGATCATACAACACCTGGCATTCTGCAGCACATATAGAAAGAGCAAAATGCCAGACATGATTGTGTATGAGCGGGAAGGTGTTCCTTCCTGCACATAAAGAATAATTCCAAAATGACAGCATACACAGAAGTGCCAAATCGTCATTAGTGATTGTTCATGTGCAGGAAGGGACACCTTCCCGCTCATACACAATCAAAGCCCTCAACGCAGACATCCTTGCACAATGAAGCAAAGATGCCTGCTTTGGCGCCAGACAGCTCAATTGAGCGCCAGGGCAGGGAACAACACAGGGGTGCACCGTATTCAATTAAATATGGCACAGCCCTGAGTTGTGAAAATGACGAGCACTGCACTGCCAATTTTGAAGCAGCATCGCGCTCCGTCATTTTCCGTTAAATATGGGTCTAAGGGCCAGATGTAGCAACTGAAAAATTTGCGAGGTGCAAAGTGCGAGTCCATGCGACTCGCAATTTGCACCTCGCAAATTGGTATGCAGTACGGTGTCTCAGACACCGACTGCAACTCGCTATGGGGTCGCAATGACCCACCTCATGAATATTCATGAGGTGGGTCGCAAATTGCAGCCCCATAGCGAGTATAGGCACTCGCAAACATGGAGGCCTGCTGTCGTCAGCAGACCTCCATGTTCATGACTGCTTTCAATAAAGCAGTTTTTTTTTTTTAAGTGTAGCCTGTTTTCCTTAAAGGAAAACTAGCTGCACTTAAAAAAAAAAACGAAACCTTTAGTTTCGGTATTTTTTCAGGGCAGGGAGTGGTCCCTTGGACCACTCCCTGCCCTGAAAAAATATTTTGGGGTCCATTCACAAAGTGGAAGGGGTCCCATGGGGACCCCTTCCAATTTGCGAGTGGGTTACCATCCACTTGAAGTGGATGGTAACTGCGACTCCATTTGCGACCGCGTACGCGGTCGCAAATGGAATTGCATCCCACTGCGAGTCGCAAATAGGAAGGGAACACCCATTCCTATTTGCGAGTCGGAAATGCATTTTGCGAGTCGGTTCCGACTCGCAAAATGCATTTCTGCATAGGAAACTCCGGTTTGCGACTCGCAAACTGCTTTTTTTGCCGTTTGCGAGTCGCAAACTGGTTCCTACATCTGGCCCTAAATGTCTTGTAGTTGTGCTAGCACATTTACGATGACACAACATTCATGTCTTCCCATATCCAGACAATTGGATGAGAAAGGGTCGTAGCAGACAGAGGTGTCTACAAGACACACAGACCATCATTTTTGTTTTACACCAACTAGGGTTCACGATCAATGCCACATAATCTCACCTTCAGTCTCTCCCTATACAGACATACCCGGGAACACTAGTGCCTCTGGGATGCACGCTTGTGTGGCGGCTCATCTATCTTCTTGATGCCACGCAGGGAGACATTTGCAGCGCGCACACTCTTCATTTAGAAACGTATACAAGCCTTTGTTTGTTTAAGCTGATATACATTCCATTTTCCTTTTATTTCACATGTGATTAAATAATGAAATAAAGAGCAGACACGAAAGACAGCATAGCTAGTTTCAAGAGCCTTGCAAGGTAAAATCAGCTTAACATGTTTTAATTTCTGAAGTTAACGCTACGTGTTCCTGGCTACTTGAGAATGAAGACTGACCTGAAAGTGGTTTCTTTATAACAAAAAAATGCATTTTAATGTCTCTATTGTTGTACGATAAATAGCCTAGGTCTTTCATATAGTGTCCTCTTCTGCATACTGTTTGTTTTTAAGTAACATTTCTTAACACTTTACTAAAATATACTGAAGACAAAGAGGTGGTTCAAAGGAGAGGTGATACTTCCAAACTAGTTTTATAAGACTGGTAACACCTTTGCCACTGCTCTCTCCTGGTGATTCATGCTAAATGTAGCTTTTCCATCCTAAAACTGCTTACTGCTCTGTGAATGTACTTTAGCCCTCACCTGCAGCTCGTTCACTTTCCCAGCACACAGAACATAAACTAATCTGCCAGTGCACGTCAGTACTGATGAGGAGGACTGCTGTGTCAAGTCACCTCAGTTCTTTTACCAGCTCTCACCTGGATAAATACTCACCGCTTTGTAAGAAGTTTTTGGAACCCGGCTGCTGTGGATAGAAAGGGTAAACTTAATACATGTAAGTTTATTTAGTGCATCACTCAGGTGATGGGAACTGAAGCCAAGAGAGGTGAGGTGATTTTTCTAGGTTTATGCAATGAGGTGAAGATGGGACACATTAAATAAAATAGCACAAATCAAACATTAAAAATGTCTACCCACACGTGCACAAGCAGACAGAGGCATTTGAAGTATTTTTAGAAATAAAGTTTTACAAAAACCATTAAAGGATGGCAGCCTCCAAGTATGCATGTGCCGTATCCAAAGCACTGAAGAAGAGGACTATGTCCTAAATGAGTGGCAAAGTTTTGCTTTGGCAGAATGCTGTCACTCACAGAGCGAGAGACAATAGCTGATGTAGCAGCCCAATTTTACTTTGTAGTATGCTGTAGAGAGCTGAAGAAAAAGGTGAAAGGCACTATAACAGCACAATGAATTAATATGGCTGACTACAAGTCCCAATAAGTATATATTGATAGATATGTTTTGATTAAAATGAAAAGGTTTTGGCTAACCCCAGACGAACAAGTTACTTACCTTCAGCAACACATTATCTGCTCAGGATCTAGCTACAGATTCCTTACTTTAGAATCTTCCCTAGATGCAAGACTGGATCCGGAAACTTTTTTCCCCATGGCATGTTGTGCGTCTCTGTATCGACTTTGTCCACCATATATGATGTCAACGGAGTCCATTTAACCCCTTTGCTGATGTCTGTTTCTTCTGTAACTATTTTCTGCACTCAAAACTTGGAGCCACATATAGAAGCTGCCTATCGAACCGGTGTGCTAAAATAAGAGACACCCTTGTGTCAAACAAATACTTAGGGGCATATTTATACTCCGTTTGCGCCGGAATTGCGTCGTTTTTTTTTACGCAATTCCGACGCAAAACTAACTCCATATTTATACTTTGGCGTTAGATGCGTCTAGTGCCAAAGTCCATGGAGTTTGCGTGGACACCTACTTGCGTTAATGAGATGCAAGGTAGGCGTTCACGTCTAAAAAATCGACTCCGAGGCATGTGCGCCGTTTTTTAGCGCCTGCAAAAGGCAGGCGTTAAGGGACCTGTGGGCTCTGAAGGAGCCCAGAGGTGCCCTCCCATGCCCCCAGGGACACCCCCTGTCACCCTTGCCCACCCCAGGAGGACACCCAAGGCTGGAGGGACCCATCCCAGGGACATTAAGGTAAGTTCAGGTAAGTGTTTTTTTTTTTTGTGGCATAGGGGGGCCTGATTTGTGCCCCCCTACATGCCACTATGACAGAAGTCCCCTGGGCATGGCCATTGGGCAAGGGGGCATGACTCCTGTCTTTGCTAAGACAGGAGTCATTTCCATGGGGGTTGGGAGTCGAAAAAAATGGCGCAAATCGGGTTGAGGCGAAAAAATTGCCTCAACCTGACTTGCCCCATTTCTTGACGCCCAAGCCCCATATCCCCCTACGCCGGCGCTGCCTGTTGTACGTCGTTTTTTTCCATGCACACCAGGCAGCGCCGGTGGCTAACGCCGGCTAACGTCATTGATTAAATACGGCGCCCGCATGGCGCTTCAGAATGGCGTTAGCCGGCGCTAATTTTTTTGACGCAAAACTGCGTTAGCGCAGTTTTGCGTCAAAAAGTATAAATATGGCCCTTAATTCTCAATTCAATATCCATAACAACATCTTTGAGACAAAGAAGATTCAGTTTGCAGAGCGGGGGGATGGGAGGGTTATTAAGGAATCTGCAGCTACATCCTGCCTCTACCAGATTGTGTTACCGAAGGTAAGTAACTTGTTCATCTGATAAAGACATCTAGCTGCAGATTCCTTACTTTAGAATCAGATACCAAAGTCATACTAACCCCGGAAGAAAGACTGTGAACTGAGACCTTTTAAAAAAAATATCTCTAAGTAGAACAAAACAAGGTCTAGAACAAGAGAAAAAGACTGGCCAATCATCATAATTTAGGTGAGTAAAAACATATTCTACAACATAAGAATCTGTGGAAGGAACCACAGGTAAATACAACTATAGGACTTTCAAAAACATGGGAATAAGCTCATCCATGTTAGTATGACAAATGTGTCAGAAGCAACCCAACAATATTGACAGTCTCTTACCAGAAGAAAACCGGTCTAGAACTAGAGAAATTAACCATGCACTCATAAGAATTCATATGAGTAATCACATACTCTTTACTAAAAGAACTGTGTAAAGGACCACAGTAAGAAAAAGTCACAAAAACATTGAGAGCATGGAGGTGACATCACCCATGATCAAGACCATCAAAAATCTCTCACTAGAACAAAACTGGTCTAGAACAGTTCAAAAAGACTGAATATCAAACTACTCGCTCCCTTAATGGGACCCAAACCCATGCACGAGCACCCCATAAGTACTGTGGAAAAGGACCCCAGCAATGAAAGTTATAAAGACAAATGAAACATGGGTAAAGAATCCTACCCATGACAGTAGGGCAGTATTGCCAAATTTCGTACTTAAGATACATCTATTTGTTCTTATATGTAGACCTGCATTTTCTACACTTTTGGAACACAGAGCAGCATAACATGTGATTGAGTGTTAGACTTTTCATCCTTGGCGTGGTCTCCCTTAACTTTTTGCCTCTGATCCCCAGGTTGTTGATGTGTGCTGGACTCTGATTTTACTGTTTTTGTTACTCTGGGCACTTTACCACTGCCAACCAGTGCTAAAGTGCAAGTGCTCCTTTTCAAAATGTGTATGTAATTGGCTTATCCATGATTGGCATATTTGGTTTACTAGTAAGTCCCTAGTAAAGTGCACTAGAGGGGCCAGGGCCTGTAAATCAAATGCTACTAGTGGGCCTGCAGCACTGGTTATGCCACCCACATAAGTAGCTCTGTAATCATGTCTCAGACCTGCCACTGCAGGGTCTGTATGTGCAGGTTTAACTGTAAATTCGACTTGGCAAGTGTATCCACTTGCCAGGCCTAAACCTTCCCTTTTCTTACATGTTAGACACCCCTAAGATAGACCCTAGGTAGCCCCAAGGGCAAGGTGCAGTGTATGGTTATGGTAGGACATATAGTACTGTGTTTTATATGTCCTGACAGTGAAATATTGCTAAATTCGTTTTTCACTGTTGCAAGGCCTGTCCCTCTCATAGGTTAACATGGGGGCTACCTTTAAATCTGAATAAAGTGTAGATTCCCTTTGGGAGTGGATGGTCATGTGGAGTTTGGGGTGTCTGAGCTCACGATTTAAAAATACATCTTTTAGTAAAGTTGATTTTGAGATTGGGTGTTTGAAAATGCCACTTTTAGAAAGTGGGCATTTTCTTGCTTATACCATTTCTGTGACTCTGCCTGTTTGTGGATTCCCTGTCTGGGTCAGTTTGACAGTTGGGCTGGTTGCACCTCACACTAGACAGTGACACAAAGGGAGCTGGGGTGTAGCCTGCATATCCTGATGAGCCATCTGTGCTAGGAGGGAGGGGAGGAGTGGTCACTCACACCTGAAAGGGCTGTACCTGCCCTCACACAATGCAGTCTGCAACCCCCTGGAGAGTGTCTAGGGCCTGACCTGGGCAAGGCAGTATTTCACATTCAAAAGAGTCTTTACTTTGAAGTAGGCCTACTTCAAAGGAGAAATTGGGTATAAGAAGGGCACCCAAAACCACAGACTTTAGGAAACACTTTTGGAAACAAGAGGAACCTCTGCCTGGAGAAGAGCTGAAGAGCTGAGGAAGAAGAGCTGCCCTGCCTGTGACTGTGCTTTGTGGAGCTATCCTGCAGTTGCTGCTTCTGCCAGAGTAAGAGGGCAAAGACTGGACTTTGTGTGCCTTCCATCTTGAGAAGAAATCTCCAAGGGCTTGATTTAGAGCTTGCCTCCTGTTGTTTGAAGTCTCAGGAACAGCAAAGACTTCTCTCTGCCAGCACCTGGACTCTCTGGAGAGACTTCTACTCTGCCCTGTGGTGCCCATCCAGTTCCTAGGACCCTGAAAGGAGAAGCTGGCAGCCTAAAGACCAGGAAATCCACACACAGAGCGCCGTGCGGGGAAAAGATCGACGCAACTCTGATCTGCGGCTGAAGAAACTATGCGCCGCCGGATCCGTAGCTGAGAAACGACGCTCGCAGAGAACGCGACCGAAGAATCGACACACGGAGCAGGAGAAACGACGCGCAGCATCATTGATGGAGGCTGGGAGATCACAACAAGTTCTGCGGGGTTTCCGGATCATCGTGCGGCTGGATTTCCGACTTAAGTACCGCTGTGCGTGGAAAAACAATGCAAGGCCTGCCTGGACCCGAGAGTGCTGACCAGATCGACGTATTGCTCTCCTGCGGAGAGAAGAAATGACGCACCCCGACCCAGTGAAAGGAGAAACGACGCACGGTCCTGCTCGTGAGTTCAATCAACGCCTCGCAAGCCCTTTATGACGCACACTCGCCCGTGCGGGGTTATTTTTGACGCGTCCAAGGTACTTTTTCACGCTGACAGTGTTAGTGTGTGTTTAAAACTACTTAAAGATTCTTTTTGATTTTTAATTGATAACTTGACTTGTGTATTGTGGATTTTTGTCGTTTTGGTCTTGTGTTCAGATAAATATTTCCTATTTTTCTAAACCTGTGTTGTGTCACTTTGTAGTGTTTTTATTAGGTTACTGTGTGTGTTGGTACACATACTTTACACCTAGCACTCTGAAGTTAAGCCTACTGCTCTGCCAAGCTACCAAGGGGGTAAGCAGGGGTTAGCTGAGGGTGATTCTCTTTTACCCTGACTAGAGTGAGGGTCCTTGCTTGAACAGGGGGCAACCTGACTGTCAACCAAAGGCCCCATTTCTAACATTTCATACCTCTTGTCATGTAAAGGTATATCCTAACCTCATCTGCCCTGTAATAAACATAGAGAATGTCTATCTCTGGTAGAGAAACATGAAATGTCCCTATTTTAAAAGAAGTTGAAGACAACAATACCAACCATTTGGCATAGAAATAGACTTTTCCCAAAGAAAAGTAACCACAGATGATAAGAATATCTTCAAGATATTCCTAAAATATATACTGACATAGGAGTAAAATAAACAAATGCCCATGTAGTAACAAATGAAATATATATTTCTCTTAATTTTTTAAATATATAATATATATATAAAGTTGAATGAAATAGCAAGTATGAAAAAGAAACCTTGGCAGTGTGCTGGAAATCAAGGTGAATATGTGACTCCTATATATGAATAAGACCCATCTACAGATGAACTAGAAAAGTTCTCAAATACTTAAAAAATGAAACTTTAAAGGATTCTGAAATAAAAAGAATCTGTCTGATTTTGTATATTCCATCTTAGGACAACACTTCACAAAGTTTGAATCCAATCTACACCAACTAGAGTGAGGTAAATAATGCAAACAGTTGTGTCTAGATGAGGCAAACATCTAACCTCATCCAAAGAAGGAAGTGTTAAATGCAAACGCAAAAGCGCAGAACAGCTCCTAAATAGTCAATACATTAGTTATTCTATACAACAGAATGAACAGAGTCTACAGAGAGATATGTCTTATTGGAGACCCAAGATAACCTGACATATGCCAGGAAAATAAAGGAATAATGTTCAAAGAACATGTCGAAACCGTACAAATGTCTACACTAAAGTGTAAAAAATCCATCAAACTGTGAAATCTATCTGATATAAAACCTTTAAGACCAAAACAAAGAAAGTCTTAAAGTCCCCAAGTTGATTCTTTCTGGTTTCTAATGTATCAAATCTTCCAAAAGTAGAAAACTGATACTCCTATAACATAGGTAAAAGAACGTACAAAACAAATGGTGTAGATCAACAGCTATCTTGTTTGATAGTACAAGAAGAACTTAGTAAACAGACACCCTTAGTGCTGTTTAATCCTTATAAAGAAACCTAAGGTCGCCCATTATCAATTAGAAGAAGAAGAAACACTTCTTCACAATGACCCTGAATAAAAAAAGATTTATTTTAAATAAGTATGTGAACAGAAATTAAATAATATACTGACACTCCCATGGAGCTGTTAATATTACAATTTCCTTATAAGGTATACTAGACCTTATAAATTCATGATCTCACAAATTAGAAAAATAACTTTCTGCTGAGGGAGAAACTCTGGCCCATATTTATACTTTTTGACGCAAATCAGCGCTAGAGCAGATTTGCGTCAAAAAGTTTACCGCTGGCTAACGCCATTCCAATGCGCCAGCCGGGCGCCTTATTTGTGGAATGACGTTAGCCGGCGCTGCGGCCTGGTTAGCGTCAAAATAAATTATGGTAACCGGGCAGCAGAGGCGAAGGGAAGACTGGGGGTTGTGCGTCAAAGAATGGTGCAAGTCAGGTTAGAGTAAAAATTATTGGCTCTTACCTGACTAGCGCCATTTTTTGACGCACAACCCCCATTGAAATGACTCCTGTCTTAGCAAAGACAGGAGTCATGCCCCCCTGCCCAATGGCCATGCCCAGGGGACGTTTGTCCCCTGGGCATGGCCATTGGGCACAGTGGCATGTAGGGGGGGCAAGTTAGGCCCCCCTATGCCACTTAAAAAAAAATATATATATATATACTTACCTGCACTTACCTGCACTCACCATCCATGGGTGTCCTCCAGGGGTGGGCGAGGGTGGCAGGGGGTGTCCCTGGGTGCAGGGAAGGACACCTGTGGATTGCTTCCATGGTCTCCCACCATGGAAATGAGCCCAGAGCTCCCTTACCGCCTGAACTGACCCAGGCGTTAAAAAATGGTGCAAATCCGGCTGGGCACCTTGTTTTAAGGCCCGCCTCTTCCTGTGTGTCATTTTGACGCCAGAGGATAAATAAGGCGCACATGCCTTAGAGTCATTTTTTGCATGGGAACGCCTACCTTGCATGTCATTAGCATAAGGTAGGTTTTCACGTATAAAAAATGACTCAAACTCCATAACTTTGGTGCTAGACGGGTCTAGCGCGAAAGTATAAATATGGAGTTAGGATTGTGCTGAATTTTCGCCACAATAAATGATGCAAATCTGGCGCAAACAGAGTATAAATATGGGCCTCTCTACCGCCAAATGAAAGTGTAATAGCCCATAAACTAAGGAATCCAGACTGTGCATATATATATATATATAGATATATATATATAGATATATACACACACACACACACATGGATAAGGCTGTTGCCGAAACGCGTTGGATGTTTGTGCTGTATTAAATTGAATTGCACTTTGGAGGTGTCCTGGGTCTCCTGTTATGTGAGGGAGTGTTGGAAGCTATATCTATATATATATATATATATATATATATATAAATATATATATGTGTGTATATATATATATATATATATATATATATATATATATATATATATATATATATATATATATATATATATATATATATATATTCATTCACTGGGCATACAAAACAAATACTCCACTTAGTGTAAGATACATACCATGAAGGTATCAACTCTTACTCACAAGCTCTTCTTCAGAGTAAAGTAAACAGTACCACCTTTATATCAAGTATTGTAAAGAATCAAAAAGAGAAACAGCTAAAAAGCTCTAATTGACAAACTTGAAATGGAGATCTACCACTTTCACCCCACGCAATAAAGAATAATAATAATTAAAGTAGCCTTGAAGCATCAGGCAGGAAACCTCCATAGGGTCCCATGGTAATATACACCCCAATAATCTATCCTTGACAATTTAAGGAAAACTAACACCTGCTGAATCCAGGAACACTCACCGGGTTCCACCATTGAGTGGAACAGACCAAGAACTGAAAAAGCCTCATGGCACTGCCAAAGCATGGCTGATCTGTGAAATCAGTAAATACAAATAGCCCCTACAAGCCAGTACAGAAGGTATTAACTAGGCCAAAGGGTAGAGAAGAGACAGGCTAATTTGCTGTTCCACCCTTACTGTTGCAAAAATGCCTTAAAGTGGAATCAGACTGTGCACCTAATAAATGGGCACCATCGAAAGACATGTCAATCAATGTGGCTTGAACTGCCTCCAAAAATCCAAAGGTACGTAACCAGTCACGGCGACATAGTGCAACTGAAGAAGCGTAGCCCAAGCCACAGAGCCAGTAGTATTCATACCACAACAATTGATTAGTTTAGCTGCTTGCTGACCATCTTGAGTCATAGGGGCAAGAGTGTTCCGGATATCATCTGGAAGTGTAGGCAAGATGCTTGCCAATGAGTCCCATAGTAAATGTGACAAAGGTCCTAAAACGCAAGAAGTATTAATAGAGCGTAAAGCGGAACTTGTGGAGGAAAAAATATGTCTGCCACAAACGTCTAGACTCCCAGAATCTTGATCAGATGGGACATGTGGGAGAGACTCAATACTCTGGGTGGCAAAAGCAGCCTGTACCACCAAGCTTCGATGTGTGGGATGTCTTAGGAGACAAGCAAGATCACCAGGGGCAAGCTGGTGCCTGTGAGATATAGCCTGATCAAAAGTGGCCTCTGCATCAGGCTTAGTCCAAGGCCCCAACAAAATATCATATAGGGCTTGACTGTAAGGAATCACTGGTTCAATCCCTGTTTTGCCTTGACAGAGGGCATCAATTAGAGGATCTGAATTTAATGCCACTGACGTAAGTGTTAGATCCAAAACTACAGCAACCCTTCTCAGCATGTGAGCAAGAGAGGAACTCGCCTCCGGAGCAAGGCTGGGTGGGGTAAAGGGGGGGAATTGGGCCTGAGGATGGGGAAGAGTCCAAGCACCTAGCTGCAGCTAGATCAGCCAGCTGCCCTCTCTATGAGGCTGATGATTATTTGAAATGGGTGGTATATCCTCCACCTATTCCACAGCCTCTCAACCATGTCCCTCAGAACTATAAACCTGAGGCGTCTCCCCAGGATGTGGAGGGATGTCAGAGATAACTGGCATGACTGGCCCCGTACCCGCCGTCAACCGGTGCCAAGAAGGTGATTCCTCAACGTCGATTTCTACTTTAGACAGGGAGAGGGATTCTGTGTTGATCGGCACTAATAGCAGAGTCGCCGGACTCGGCTGATTGGATACCTTGAAGGGCTATGTACTGGTGTGGTAACAGCTTTGTCAACTGAAGCTGAAGGCCCAACTAAAGCTGAGGGTGAACCTGCCGACGTGGACCCAGTCAAGGCACCTTACACCTCCTTAGGGCCCACAGGAGCTCCAAAGGAAGGTGATTTCGAAAAGATAGCATGAAGTGAAATGTAATACTTGCGCATCTGGTTTAGAGTCACCCCGGGCCCTGGAAAGGGAGAGAAACATGGGTTAGATTCTGACCTTGACTCCTCAACCGAGGAATAGTGGGAGGCCATACGTCGTGAAGTCAGCAGCTTCCGCAACTTCGACCGCTTGCGATGTAACTTACCTTGTGAAGTTGATGGAGATGTCCACAAGAACAATTCCTTGAACTGTCTCACAAATGGACAGCTGTATGCGAAGGAGACCGTGGTCAATGGGAAGTCTGAGAAGGCTCTGATATCCACACCGCCGGTAGCTTCTTGTGATGCTCCCGCAGAGCTTTCGGACGCAGTTGATGACAAGATTTGAACTCTTCGGCGTCTTGGTGCTCGCCTAGGCATCACATACAAATCGAGTGGGGGTCCATAGTCAACATTTATCATCCATAGAACACACAGGGTTTGAACCCAAAAGACATGGACAGGAAAAAGCACACTGTTCTGTTGAAGTAGGCTGAAAACGGCCTCACCAACCATTACCGGATCTGCATTGCAAGCACAGAAAAGAAGGAACTGATGTCAGGAAGGGGGTTTTATGGACTCAGTTGCTGTTACATCTGGTGGACGACATCGATACAGAGTCATACGACGCCCTCTTCTGATACATGGACGTGCTATGGGAAAAAGGTTTCTGGATCCAGTCTTGCACCTAAAGTAAGAAATCTGCAGCTACACGTCTATCAGATCTAACACGCAACACCAAAAAATAATATCCTGCTTCAGACTCTTGTCATACAGTGCCATTTTATAGAACCAGATCTATTCTAATGTTGTTTATAATAGAGATATATCCCCCAAAAATATATACTCCCACCTACGTCTTGGTTCTGCACACAGCTGAGAAAAGGACACTCACAAATATACTGTTGCCAAACACACAGAAAAATAATTAGAGGGAACATTGCCTGGGAGCAATTCTCTCACAACCAAAGCATACCCCAATCCCCAAAGGGTTCTAAATCACTAGAACCAACTAGCTCATTTTCAGCGATGTCGTCGCCTGCAAGTCAGAATGGTAATGCGTCTTCTGGCCATTATGGCTTTCTGCATAAAGGTTGTCACCCACCCCAGGCTTCACATGCACTCACTGCAGGAGTGTATAGCATCTCAGTGGTCACAAGCAGAATTCAATTTAGAGGATCTAGTGTTCATTTTGCCCAAGTCCATCACTCATTACAGTGGTGGAAAACAGACAAGCTCCTTAAACGCAGACCATTTATGGACCCAATTCCACAGATGACTATTACCACACATGCATCTTTCACAGGATGGGGAGTGCATATGGGGGACATGATGATCAAGCGATGGTGGACCAGTCACTAACAAACGCTACACATCAACATGTTTGAACTTATGTTGATTCAGTTAGCTCTTAAAGCTTTTAGTACAAACATTTCCCACAAGGTTGACTGCCATGCATTACATCCTTAAACATGTGTGGACATACTCAACACAACTGTCTTGCATAGCACAAGCGATCTGTGATTGATCCATTCGCCATTACATCCAATTCTCTGCAAAATACCACTCAGAGTGAATAATTCAGTGGCAGACCTATTAAGCAGGATGCAAACCAAGTCCATGAGTGGGACTCCACCCCAAAGTCCTCCACTGCTATTTCCAGCATTGGGGGATCCTGAACGTGGGCGTTTTTGCCACCGCAGAAAATGCAAAATGCCAAAACTTTGTCTGTAGGTATCAACAACCACAGTCCATAGGCCATGCACTATGAATGAATTGGTCAGGGATTTTGCCTACATTTGTCCACCTCTCTCACTCTTTTCATATCTTGCCAGAAATCTCAGACAAACATCTCTTGAGATGATTCTACAAGCACCAACAGTGCCACATCAACATTGGTACATGACACTTCTAGAGTTGTCCCTAGTACCTCACAAGAGGCTCCCTAATGCCCTACACCTTCTCACTCACAGCAATGGTAAGGTCAGACATCCTAATCCCAAACAACTAAACCTCGTAATTCAGCTCCTGAAGTCCGAGAGTTTGGGTACTTGCAGTTAGCTCCAGTTTATGGACATTTTTGAAGAAGCAAGAAGATCCACCTATAGGCTCTGTTATGCAGCTAAGTGAAAAAGATTTGTCCACTACTGTCCAGCTCAGTACATTGACTCTTGTGCCCCCACAGTACAACTGCTGGTATGCTATTATTACACTTACAAAAATCTTATTTAGCATACACTGCCATAAGACTGCTTCTTGCTGCTATTGCAGCAAACTTGCAAGACAGAAAACGCAAGTCCCTTTTTCGTATACCTGTCATTAAATCTTTTATGGAAGGGCTAAAAAGAGTAATTCCCCCAAGGGCACCACTGGCCCTGTCATGGAAGTTAAGTGTTGTACTTACCAGGCTAGTGTCAATGCCTTTTAAGCCATTACATTCCTGTCCATTACAATTTTTGTCATGGAAGGTTGCTTTCCTTGTAGATGTCACTTCACTTAGAAGGTTTAGCAAAATACAACCCTTTTACAATCAGGTTTTATCTGATAAGGTTCGACTTATAACAAACCCAAAGTTTGTTCCTAAAGTCATGTCACCTTTTCACCTTAATCAGACAACTGATCTACCAGTCTTCTTCCCAAAGCAGGAGACAGCTTCAGTCCATACAATGGATGTCAAGCGAGTGTTAATATATTATATTGTCAGGACTAGACCCTTTAGGAAAACAAAACAGTTGTTTGTTGCTTTTACAAATCCTGGAAAAGGAAACCTAATTGCCAAAGCAGGTGTTGTTAGATGGATAATCAGATACAGACAGATATGTTCTTTTGAAGCTAAGAGAACATTAGCAACAGTTCCATTAGCACATTCTACTAGGAAGAAAGGTGCTTCTATGGCTTTTCTAAGTAACATTCCTTTAGCAGACATTTGCAAAACAGCTTCATTGACTCACACACCTCCACTAAACACTATTAATTGAATGTCCAAGCCAGACAACAAGATCTTGTTGGACAAACAGTATTAGGAACATTATTCCAGGCATCTGCACCGTCAAATGCCTAGAGCCGCAGCAAGAAGAGAATTGGTTTACTGTCTATGTATAGCATACATATATGTTGCCAACACATGCTACAAGTGGAGTATGTCACCCTGTAAGCATACATTTGTGGAATTTAGTGCTGCGGATTAACATGCACCCTCCCGCCTCCCCAGCGGGCATTCTTTGGTGTCAGATTTTATGGATTATATAGTATATATAGTCATGCGCTTATATTTTAGGCTTATACATATAATACTTGGTCATTTCTGTACCTTCTCTAGTACCATCCTTACTCACCACAATGATGGGAATAAATAAACAATCTAAAGATGGAGCCTTTTATCATGTACGTTCACTTGAAGAGAAGGAGTCTTGACACCATGTCAGCAACAAAAGACTCTTCAAGAAAAACAAGCTGTAGAGTCTGATCCCAAAAGTAGATGTCAGAAGTCTGCATAGCATGTCAATTGTGCAGCACTACTAGCTATGAATAGATGCTTACAGGGAAAGTAACACTCCTTTTTTGTGTAATAACTTTTTAATGAAGATTTTAGGTGAAAAAGGAACTTACTGCCAGCCACAAAATCACAGTTCATGTTGGGCCACATTCAATTGGTATTTACAGTGGTCACATTGACTGAGCAATACAAAAAACCCCTTCAGACTATAAGTGAGCTGGGTCCCCATTTTCACCATTTATCCCCCTAACTTCTGGCAATCCCAACTTGAGTCTACCTAAGGATGAAACCCAACGCAAAATAAGGTCATTCTGTATACAATAACGCACACCTCGGTGCAGGAGCCCCAAAAGGACAAAAATCCATCTTGTCACATCAATGAAACAGATCCAGGGCTGTCCAATCTGGTTCAAGGACCGAGCTAGAAGGACCACCACTCAATTTAACATATATTGGTTTCCATTTGATTTCAAACAGTAAATGTGTGCCATTTCTGTTACTAATCAAGTGTTCCATAGCAAGTATGGTACCAATGAGTGAGGGAGGGAGACTCTCATTTTTCCAATCCTGGGTTATGGTCAGCTTTGCAGCCCCTAGGCACTGGAACATCATGTGCCATCATGGTCACTGCCTGTAAATATGTGGGTTTAAGGCTCAAAAAGCATCACCTCTGGTGATGAGGGTATGGGTATTCCAAAACGCTGTGAATGCAGCTAGGGACCTTCTTCCAGAAGGGATGACTGCTGGGCAGTCCCACCATATATGGAACACCTCTCGCAATGCTCTGCACCCTCTCCAGCATCTAGGGGAAGGCACTGTGATACATGTGATGTATTAAGTGGGGGGATATAGTGCCAGCCATACCAAACCTTGCAGCGCGTTTCCTACCTCAGCGATGAAGTGGAAGAGGAGTGGATATCTCTGTCCATGCATTCCCAATGTTTATCTATGAGCAGAGTCCACCAAATGCGTTCCCACTCCCTATTATGGTGCCACGTGGGTTGGGTGTCATGCACAGGCAAGATTTTACAAAGGTTGGAAATCATACTACTGGTGCCTACCAGTTTAGAGAACAGAGTCTCAAAAGGAATCTTAGTTCTGGTGTCCCCAGGATAGAAGGATGGGTGTGTAAAGAGTACTGTATCAGAGTATAGCGAAGCTGCTCAGACTGCAGGAGGTAAAGTGGTACCTTAAGTTGCAGGAATGTCTTGGGAGTAGCATTGTCATACATATCAGAGATCATTGTACAGCCTCCCTCTCTTCATTTGTGAAAGGATTGGCCCTCTTGAGCAGGGGGAAAAGCCATATTGGAATGAATGGGAAAATAGGGGGACAGATATGACACCGGGCCTCGTGATGCTACTCTTGTCCATTCACATCAAGTCCGAGAAAGGTTATTTAACAATGGCATGGTCCATCAGACACCGGTTCTTCTCAGATGCCGTCATGGGCCACTCCAGTGCCACTCTTAATTGGGCTGCTGTGTAATAGTGAGGAACACTAGAAACCGCCCTGGCTGAATCATTCATTTCTGAGCGATCCTGGGAGACCGTCACCTCCAGATGAAGGACATCAGTCACAGCTGAAGTAGTTTAAAGTAAGTAGGGTTCAACCATTTCGGTAGTGCTTGAAAGGAGGTGCAGAAGGACATTCATCTTAATTGCATTTATCGCTCAGCCATGAAAGCATCAGGGCCACCCAGTAATTCACTTTTGTAATAACTGCCACCAGGGGGGATCATTGGCATGAAAAAGTCCCCCAATTGTTCTCGAAGTGGAACTCCCAGGTACTTAATAGAAGTTCTGGCTCACAGGAATGGGAAAAGAGTGGTCAGTTTATCTGCCACCTTAGCACCCAAAACTTCTGACTTATCATAGTCAATCTTAAAGTCCGAGATCCGCTTGAATGCCCTAAGCGAGTCGACTACCACTGGGAGTAAATTGCCCAGAGAACCCAGGGTCTTTGATGTACAGGGAAATTTAGATTTCCTGTGGACCAAGAATAATCTCTGTCACAGCTGCAGATTGCTGGATTAAATAGGCTAAGGGTTCAACAAAGAGGGCAAACCGAAGTGGCAATAGGGGGCATCCCTGTCTCGTACCTCCAGAGACAGAGAGAAATGGGATTCGAAAGATGGCAGTTCAGGGCATCCCTGGCTGTAAGGTGTGCATAGTTCGAATAGATCATCTTCAAGAACCTTGGGGAAAGACCCATCGTTCAGAACATGAGACTCAGAAAAGCCCAGTTCACCCTGCTGAAGGCCTTCTCTTTGCCTAAGGATAGAAGGATAGTAGGACTGCCCTTAAAAGAGCCCTTATCCATTAGGTGAATGACCAATTGGATGTTACCATGGTGCCTGGCGCTTCTGGACAGATCTACTCTGGTCAGGGTGTATCAGAGTCAAAAGTACTTAATCAAGGCAGGTGGCCAGGATTTTTGTTCATAGTTTTGCATTAAAGATATTTTTTTAAGATATTAAAGAGAGCGATCCGACGATAGGAGGAGGCACATCACCTGACATCCTTATTGGCCTTTAAGAGGACGGTAATAACGACCTCGCCCATTGTGGATGTGACAGAGACTGTGTCAACACAGTAATTAAAGAGGGAAGCAAGATTTGAGCTAACCTATTGAGTACATTTTGAAAAATTGGGCCGTGAAGCCATCTGGACCCAAAGTTTCATTAAGTTTCAGGGATTTAAAAAGTTGTTTGACCTTCTCAGTTTGAATCAGGCCATCCAATGATTCTCTTTGTTTTTCTGTGAGTCTGGGGAGCTGTACCCTACCCCAGAAAGGTCTTCTGGCTAATAGAGGGAGGGGGGTTCCGATAGGAGAGAATCACATAAAAAAGCCAAAACATTTCAGCATTTTCTGCATTATCAACTTTAGGTGCCCCGGAATCATTGAGGATCTCTCTAATATACTCCTGTTCACTCTTGTTTCTCAGAGCCCTAGCCATCTGGGTGC